>NC_091686.1:56467500-56789166 GCF_041296265.1 Equus caballus | reverse complement strand
CCATTTGGGGTTCATTTTCATATACCGGGTGAAGTAAGGTTGCGATTCATTTTCTTGCCGTGTGAATATCCACTTGTTCCAGCAGCATTTGTTGAAAAGACTGTTCTTTCCATGTTAAACTACATTGGTACAACTTCGATATCTTCCACCTTTTAGCAAGGTGCACTGCTGTTGTTCCAACAGGTCTGCCAAAGACTGACAGAATATGGGGTTCATTTTCACCGGGTGCACCCTGAGAAGAAGTCACAGACGGGGATACTGCTTGGAGTCTGTCCTAGAGGCGTCCTCGTGTTTGAGGTTCACAACGGAGTTCGCACATTGGTCCTTCGCTTTCCGTGGAGGGAAACCAAGAAGATTTCTTTTTCCGTATGTCCATTTTAACCCCTTATGGTTATATTTTAAAATAGATGTTGTCAAGTTCAATTTCAGTGTTACATATTAATTGACTTTCCTTAAGTAAATTTTAGACCCTACCGTTCAGTAGGGCGAATATTCGCCTCTTAATACTATTTAACTCTTCTTTCTTAGTTGTAGGAAGAATTATTGAGATTTCATTCATTTTTGGTTTTCTCAGGAGGTGATTTTTAAAAGAATCTTATACATTCCTAGCTGGTTATATGCTCAATTAATTTTAGTTAAATTACAACTAAGTTGACAACTCTGTTAATTCAGAACTTATACTACGTTCTACTTTCTCACGTAGAGAAACCGCTCTAATGTTTTTAAGATAGATAATTATCTTAGCTCCAGTGAACTTTGTCTAGCTCAGTGATAGTTCCCTCACAGCAACTGTGTTTGAATCTCAGTGGTCCAGAGATTTACTGGATTTTATGAACTAGTCTCAGGACTTTCTGCAGTTTTAAGTTTTAGTGTATGTTCTCTGGGGATAAAGTTAGAAACGTGATTTTTAGAAAATCATGTTTGTGAAACATAGCTTTTTAAAGGCATGTTTTGATTTTGGACATAGTTGGAGTATCTGAACGTTGAAATACAATGGTCAAACCCCAGAGGTGAATCAAAAATGTGTTCAGGTATTTGTTTTCCTAATGGTATTCAGACACTACTGACATTTTTAGTTCCTATCTGGGCTGAAGTGTGGTCTCACCAGAACAGCGTTTATAAGGATATCAATTTCAAGGTCCCAGCTGACTCTGGATAATCTTCAACCTAGAGACTTTTGAAATCAGTTCTAGACCTGATGGTTGGTTGGTTGGTTTCCTATGAAACCCAGAGGTACCACTAAGACCACCAGGTAATAATATGTTCTCTCAGGAAAGCCGAGACCGTTCTCATTTTCCCAGGATTGCCAAGACCAAGAAATTACCTGGGTTTAATTTACATTCTCCAGTGTAAATTCCTGGCAGAGCAAATGTCTGGAGGAAACCTTAGATTAATTAAATGCAGATTTAATTTGGATTGGTTTTGAAAAGTCAAGAAGTCAAATAACCATTGAGCATTCAGCTCCGTGTCATTTGCCAATATGCCGTATATAAAACTAGCTGTGATTAGCTCATTTTTAAAGATCTCTGGTAGTAGAGAATAGACCACATTCCCATGCAAACTGTTCCTGTGTTTAAGGGCACTTGTTTATCCTGAGTTCTTTCTCTAACACAGAACTCTCTTTTTTAACCCTCCTTTTTTCTTCCACTAGCCTCTGGGGAGACGGCAAAGTCACTTTTTGCCCTTCTCATCTCTCACAACTGAATGCCCTTGGACACGTTTCTTGTCCAGTTTATCTGTTAACACTTAGAAAGAATCAGATATTCTTCTAATTTGTTTCAAACCTGTACAGCTTTACAACTGTGGAGTTTCAGCATCCTTGGGAATTACTTGACAGTGGTTAAGTGGTATGTTTGTTAGGAGAAAATTCCCCAAGTAGGTATACTGCTGATAGTCAAGATGGTACTAGTTTGATGCTACTGCATCTCAAGCTCCTCTCTAATACTTGCTGATTTCTTTTTTTTAACAAAGAGAGAACAAGGTCCCAGAGATTTCATTGGCAACAACGTCTAGCTAGAATTTAATAATCTTATTTTTTTATTGCATTGATTACATATTTTTATAGCTGGATTGTATTTATAGTAAGTGGTACTAGTTTTCTATTTACAATTGTGATATAAAGTTTCTTTAAGTGAATTTATGTAAATAAGCAAAGTCAATTTAAAAATTTATAAATAAACGAGACTATAAATTATGAAGATGGCACCTGCGTGACTGAAGTTTGAGTAATACTTTGTTGTTGTATCTTTTGTGAGCGTACCAAATTTGACTTTTCTATGCCTGTTTCTGCATTTGAAGTAAAATCAAGGGATGTGAAGTAGAGGATATAATCTGCACAGTCAAAGAAGCCAAGAGCTAGAGTAGAATCTAACTAGACTGAGCAATTCTCCAGAGACATTAGTCTGAGGTCCCCGGTGTGTTGAATGCTAATCTTTTAAGCCGTATGGATGGCCTGCAAGCCTCACCACACAGGTGGCAAAATTTTGTTTTTCAAGAAACATCAAGGAGATAAAACTGATTTGTGGTTCTCCTCCTTGCCCTGAATTTGGCAAGAATCACTGTCTCTAAATATTGATGTGTTTCATCTCTCAGCCCAGCAGCTGTGTTATCCAGTGCCACTCCATTCTCAGTATTTTTTTTTAACTTCCCACAATTTCCGTCCCAGCCTTCATACCACCAAGATTCTTCTTGACTGAATCACAGCTCTTATTATTATACATTAATAAATCAATTTTTATTGAACTTCATTTTCTTTACTCAAGGAAATACAACATATATTTCTTGTCATTTCTTTTTTCAAACAGTTTTGGTATTTGTACACATTGCAGAAAACTCACAATATCAATAATCTCATTAAAGGAAACTTTCCCTTGCTGGTGGCTGATAGACATTCTGATTTAGGCTGTAATTTCTGAAAGTGGCAAATAATACTTATTTCCTGAACTTGTAATAATACAGGTTTATATTTTTTATATTTATATTAGATGTAGGTCAAGGAATAGCCACGCCTAATAATGTGAAATAAAAATAGCTCTACTTGTTAATTATTGTTTACAGAATTTGGTCGTGTAATAAAGTGATAGGAAAACATCCTAATTATCTATACCCCTGATTAATATTGTAGAAAAAGAAAATCACATTGCAGAACACATCGGATGGAATAAAACACGCCTTCCAGACAGACAACAGTAAGGTATGCCAGTACCTGCTGCAGCTCTGCTCTTCCCAGCATAAGTTCCAGCTGCAGATGAGAGCAAGACAGAGCAACCAAGATGCCCAGGACCTGGGTAAGGAGAAGCAAGCTGTGTCAGAGGACTCCAGGGCAGATGCATGATTTCTGTCACAAATTTTGAATGCACTTTCTCTTTTAGGATGAAAATTAACAAGGTATATAGATTTTTAAATGACTAAGTCAAGTTTATAAAGATGTCACAAATGAAGCCAAGATTTCAACTTCATATTCATTTTGAAAACAGCACCCCAGATCAGTCAAGGAGTATCTGTTGACATGTCTATGTTGTGCTTATTGTTAGGCTACCTGATGTAAATACTGTAAAAGTTTGGATCATATTCTCTGCCCATGGTAAACTTGCACACTATTTAGGAAGGTACAACCATCGTGCATGAAACAATAATACACAATAGAAGGTCCCGGTTTTAATAACAGGTTATATCATACAGACTCTATGATCTACACCACAAGAGCAGAGGGAGATTAGAGGCTAGAGTATTTGAGTGGTGGCACTTGAATTGGAATTTAAAAGACAAAAATAACTAGTAGGTTGAAGATAAATGGGAGGACTTTCCAAAGGAAGGAAAGAGCATGGGAAACAAGGCAAGGGGCAGGGAAAGTGTGCACCCAGGATGGTGAAGTTATGCTGTCACAGTTGGGGTAGGGGGGCAGGTTTCCCACCTGTTGGTTTTACTTGGGTGTGTCCCTGTTCTGAGACTGAGATGAATAACCACAGTACCCAATATGAATGGTCAGGAGAGTGTTTTCAGTTCCTTTTGAAAATGAACTAGCAGAAGAAACTAATTCAGCTCTGAAAAAATATATCAGCCAGAACTGAAATATTTAAAACTTACTCTGCAAGACCACATGTAGAAATTAGAGTTGCCCTGATGACCTTGTGCAACAGAGCCCTATGGATTCTTATCCAACCTTTCTCACATCCTGAAGTCTCATGGAAAATATGTTCCCCATAGGATTAGAGTGGGGTCATGGCAACCTATGAATAGATGTTTCTCAGCCTTTAAAAATCAAGATGGTAGGGGCTATTTGCTTATTAAAAATGAAGATTCCAGGGGGCCTGCCCAGTAGCGTAGCAGTTGAGTTCACGTGCTCCACCTCAGCGGCCCAGGATTCGCCAGTTCGGATCCTGGGTGGGGGCCTACGCCCTGCTTATCAAGCCATGCTGTGGCAGGTGTCCCACATATAAAGTAGAGGAAGATGGGCACAGTTGTTAGCTCAGGGCCAGTCTTCCTCAGCAAAAAGAGGAGGACTGGTAGCGAATATTAGCTCAGGGCTGACCGTCCTCACAAAAAAAAAAAAAAAAATGAAGATTTCAGAAACCTACCTGAAACTTAGTGAATCACAGTCTTTGGGCATTGGGTCCCTAGAATCTGCATTTTAACAGGCTTTCCACAGTAATGATTTTTATGCATTCTAAAATATGATACCTACTGCTGTAAAATAATCTTATTATTTCTTTCCTTTACTCTGCTAAAAATTTGTATGGCCTTATATATTTTCAAAGTATAGTGAAATATCAAACTTAGTAGAGCTATCAGTATTCCTACTTGGACTAATACTCTATTCAATACAAACCAGAACTGAACAGTTACAGATGTAGTGTGGTATGCTATCGTGAAAGAGTCAGAAGACAAAACTGTGAAGCCAGCCTTCCATTCTCACCTTTCTTATACTGAGGAACAATAGAGTGTAGTAGTGAAGAGCATGAACTATGCAGCCAGACTGCCAGTGTGCAAACCTTGCTCTGTTACTTACAGCTCTGAAACCTTCGCAGGTTACTGAAACTCTCTGCCTAGTTCCCTGACTATAAAATGATTATTATAATGATAACACCTACATCATGAGGTTGTTGTGAAGGTTAAATGAATTCATACATGTAAAGTACTTTAAAAGTGTCTGGCACGGAGTAGGTATTGAATAAATATTCATTATTATTTTCATCATCACCATCATCATCGTTTTACCACCTCTAGTAGTACTAGTAGTGGTAGTAGTACTAGTAGTAGTAGTCATAATAGTAGCAGTGGGATGACCTTAGGAACATAACTGACTTTTGGAAGTCTCTTTCTCTTCATTGATGAAGTAGGAATGCTCACGTATCTCACAGGTTTGCTCCTAGGAGCACAACAGCTGTGCCTCCTTGAAGTCGTATGTGAAAGCACTTTAAGGTAGTGTTATCTACATCTTTTCCCAGATTTTGGTAGATCTTCAAAGGAATGATTTTCTGCTTAGAATTGGCTTAGAAGTAACTACCTGCCTACTTAATTGTCTGTACTAGACGAGTGAAAATAATTGATGTTATCTGTAGGAGGTTGATGAGCTAACAAATGTCTGTTACTTCTTTAGAATTTTAGAATGTTGGTGCTAGAAAGAACCTTAGAGGCCATAAAGTCCAAAATTTTACTGATGAGGAAACGGATTCACAGAAGGTAGTGTCTCTCGCCTAACCTCATCGTTAGAGGTAAAACGAGGCTGGAACCCTGATCTAATTCCTAATCCAGTGCTCCTTCTGTTTGTTGAGTTTCCAAAAAACTAAAGTGAATGGAATTAAATTGATTGATAATCATTTATTGAGCACTTACTACTTGTAAGACACCATGGTAGGTGCTGTAGGGTAACAAACATAAACGAAGTCCCTCTTCTCAAATAGCATAGAATTAAGTTGATAATATAAAGAAATACAAAACAGTACAAGAGACTGAACAGTAGCACAAACAGATTAGGACGTGTGGATTGCAGACTTAGTGGGGAACTAGCAAGCCTTTGAGTTCAAATCTGAAACATTAGTATTGGGATATAGGCTCATTCTAGTGTCCTTTCCCATCCTCACCGTCCATACTGGACTCCTTTCCAGGTGAAGGACAGTAGGAAAGACCAGGTAGGTGGATGGTTTATGATCCCATCCCAAAAATACATGCAATATTTTAAGTCCTACACAGAAGTAGGCTGTGAATCGATTTGACTAGCATAATCCTTGATATGTTTACAAAGCAGATATGACCTAAACCAAATGGGCTGTCCCTACTCCTGCCGAAGTTTGGTCCACATTTCCCTTCGGCTGAAGAGGTCTATCGAGTGTAAAGGCATTTCCTGGTGATTGAATCTGTATAAGACTCGATTTTGCATCTTTGATTAAAATCTACTCTCAGAGTGAAAAAATAGAAATAATGTTAGATACTCTAATAAAAACTGTATTTTAAGCTAAAGATCATTCTGGGAATTTTTAAACCGAAATCTTCTTTTCATTATTGTGTTTTAACGTGGTGTCCACTTCTACTTCAGAGAAAGAACGTTGAATTTTCCTGGTGACAATGAGACTTGTTTACTTAAACTTCATTCTGATGCATGAATATTAAAAACCTTCAGTGTTTTCCTATCTGTTTATGCCTGAGATGAAATATTGATTATTAATCTTCCTAGGATTTAGAAGATAAACGAAATAGTATCTAAAGATCTAAGTCAGCAACATTTGACATTTTCTTTTATAAGGAAGTTTTGCCAGCTGTTTTACATAACGGTTGAGCTGTATAATAGAGCGCAGCACAGGATCGGTACTTTCTGTGGGGGACAAGACGGGGTGTCTGGTGACGTGGATTACTAATACATGAACAACTAAATCATTTGAAATTCTGTGCTCCTGGTCCTTTATTTACATGAAAGGATTTTGAAGCTAAAATTCTGTGGTGGAATGCTTTTGATTATAGCCTCAAATGTTCAAATAGTGCCATGACATTGGTTCTCAAAAAACAGAACAGCCAACCACTCATTATAAAGTATCTCTAAGTTTAGCCTCTAAAGGAAGACTTTGGGTGTGTATTTAGGAGTGAAAGGAATTGAAGCATAAAGACAGCCCCAGCTCTTTGATCCTGTTAATTAACAGAAACCAAAACAAGAGAAGACAAGTAATATTTGATTCTCCCATGGCCTCTGTGCCTCAGTTAAATCATGAAAAGTCAACAAGGTGGGAAAGTGGGATTAGCATAGTAATGAAATAACAAAAGAAATAATTTGCTGTGAAGGTGCTTTTTTTTTTGGTAACAGTTTTATTGAGAGATAATTGACATACCATACAATTTATCCACTTAAAGTGTACAATTCAGTGGTCTTTAGTATATCACAGAGTTGTGCAACCATCGCCACAACCTGCTATAAGCTTTTAATGATACAATAATCAAGAACTTTTTCTCTGGGCAAAACTCTCTGCACAGCTTCTTTTTCAGGCATGATCTCACCCTGTCGTCCTGTCCAGGTTTCATCTCTCCCTCTCCCCATCCTTGGATGGCTGATGTTTTAGTAGAGACACTACTAGTCTTGAAAATTTCTCTCTCAAATGTCATTCTCATTTCTCACTGAAACACGTAATTGGAAATTTGGGGTCAGCAAGCCTGAAGCCCATACATTATTAGATCCAAGAGAATCATCAGATGAAGTAGGAAATGCTGACCAGGCTCTGGCTGTGAGAAAGCTACAAGGATGGAGAGATGGTATGAAAACCAGGACCTTCCAACCTCTTTTTGAAAACCCTTGATTGCTGCACTTTGACAGCTCCCCGCTTATGCTGGCAATCAAAGCAATTCAAAACTGCATGCTGTATTTTATTTATTAAAATAACTCTTCTCATAAAGGTACTGCGGTGTTTCCATCGTGTAAAGCAATCCTATTTCCTTGTAGAGAGAGCTTCGTTTAGGAGCCTGAACCTCCAAGCAGAGTCCGTTAGAGGATTCAATATGGGACGAGCAATCAGCACTGGCAGTCTGGCCAGCAGCACCCTGAACAAACTTGCCGTTCGACCTCTGTCGGTTCAAGCGGAGATTCTGAAGAGGCTCTCCTGCTCAGAGCTGTCGCTTTACCAGCCATTGCAAAACAGTGCAAAAGAGAAGAGTGACAAAGCTTCCTGGGAGGAGAAGCCTAGAGGGATGAGTAAATCATACCACGATCTCAGTCAGGCCTCTCTCTTTCCTCATCGGAAAAATGTCCTTGTTAACATGGAATCCCTGCCACAAACCGTTGTGGAGTTGGTAGGAAAACCATTTCACCAGACGGCAAGATCTGATACAGAATCTTTGGCAGGATTCACAAAACTTAATAAGTAAGAACATAATTACCTAACCCAACTACATATTTGTAAATTCTACATTTTGTACATTTATTTTTGTTTTGATGTTTTATTATTTTCACCATATTTTTTTACGCTGACACTTCCCCCTCCTACCTTCCTTTTCCCTCTTTAGTTCAAAGTCTGTTGCAAGTTTAAATAGAAGTCCTGAAAGGAGGAAACAGGAATCAGACTCCTCATCCTTTGAAGACCCTGGTCAAGCATGTGTTATAGGTCAGCATAAACATGCCTCCCTTCTTTCTCCCGTATCGTGCTCATATGAACGAGATCATGTTAATGACCAAGAAATGATTTTCGGTTCTATGTTCTAATAGCCAAAACTGTGAATATAGAACTTTAGGCTGCTTAAAATAGATCAAGTCAAATCAAGACTTGGCTTAATCTGTGATTGCTTCATGGCACAGACTATTTCTTAGCTTTCTCTTGATCCCGGTTAAAAGCTATGACCATCTTTCTGAGAGAACCCAGACAGTTTGATACCAGGCTTCGAATAGGCTTTCTTTGGGTTTTCCTTACAAGCCTGTGAGAGTGGACTCCACGAATGCTATATTTTTTGAGGAAAGGTTTATTTAGGGTACTTTCAGCTTAGCATGAATGGAATTGTCTCTAAAAATGGATAATTTTATGAAATGTGCTATGGTTGATAGGTAGAAATTCTTAGTTGATTTAAGTTTTTTCAAATTCTCCCAGCTAGCTGGGGCCTATTAATTATTTAAGTATAGAAGTTGTGTGTGTTTATAAATACAACACTACCTTATAAGATAAACAGTTCAGGTTTCCTGTTGCTTTATGCATTGTAAAAGGGAAACACACTGGAATCAATCTTTCAGAAGAGTCGATATTTAAGCACAGAGGTCTGAACGACTACTCAAAATAGGAAACAGCTGGAGAGACAAAAAGGAAACAAAATTTAGGCTGTTGTTTTGCCAGATAATACTAATTAACTCTCCCTTAGATGAAAGGTTGGTCATTTAACCCCAACTCACAAAGTTAAAAAGTATTTTCTCATTGTGTAATTGAATTGGGGATATGTGGAGTAAATGAAGCCAAAAGAAAACTCTACACTATAGTTGATAAAATTAATAGAAAGCAACATTACTTTATTAATGTAGCTTCTACAACTTTCAGAGATTATGCTATCATCAATTTGAATTGGTTAAAAAAAAAACTAAACAGTTAAAAGGCAAGATTTTGTCCTATAGGTCACCCTATGTGTTGAAAATAGCCTAAGAAGACACTGATTGAATCTTTTAGAAAATACTTTTCAAAATATATTCACATAAAACAGGATCTCTTTTAGATTCTAAGCTATTTTTATTAATAAAAGGGAGGCTTTGGTCTACATAAAAACTCATCACATATCAGATGCAGAGTAGTAAACATTCCATAGAAAAACACAGATAAAAGAAAACTCACCAGTGAAAGAGAACTTATTTTCTGCGTTTGTTTTTTGATTGATTATTCATTCTTATTGAATTTTCTTTGAACAAATGCTTTTAAAACTCATTCCAGTTTCATCATTTCATATTTGACATACCAAAATGTCGTTGTCAGAAATAATACATTTGTGTTTAAATTTATTCTGCAAAACAAGTTGATACTCTTCACTTGGACGTTAAAAATAATACCTATGCCCGTTGTGGGAAGACGGATTTTTCTGAGTGTAAACAAAAGAAAATGTTGCTGCCTTAATGTTTTATTGATTTTTATGAGTTTATCAGAAGTTACTTCTATATCTAGTATATGACCATTTTATAAGCTGTCTAATAATTTAATTTATACCACAGGAATGACTTTGCATAGTTCTGGAAATTCTTCATCCCAAGTACCCTTAAAAGAAAATGGTAGGTTTATAAAATATTTTTCCCCTCATTTCCATCATATCTTTTCTCTTGCACCTTATGAGATAGTCTTAGACCTAATAATGAAGAGTCTTCATTGCCAGTCAAACTGTGCCAAGGATTTTAGGCCTCACATTGGAGTCAAAGGAGAGTTGTACTTTTCAACATCATGGTGATATGATGGGACCTGTAATTTAGGCTAATGTTGATGAACTAGGGAGATGACAAATGAGAGATAAGGACACTAGTTGGGAAGCTAAGATAGTAGTACAAGTGGGAGGTAATTTTGATTAAAAAAGAGTTTATTCAGGCACAATGGTGCAGATAAGCATTCCAGACCCAGGGCATAGTGTGGTCGGAGACATGGAGACATGTGAGAAGAGATTCAGTGACCTGCAGGAGTCTCAGTATGGAGGCATGTGGGGGCCATGGTGAAGCTCGAGAACTTTATAAACAGGGACTAGCTTTGTGTCTTATCCTAAATATTATGGGAAGAGTTTGAAGACTTTTAAATGTTGAGGTTTGTAGTTTAGAAGGAGTCTAATTGTAGGAAGAAGCTTTTTGTAGTGACTTGAAAGTCAGTAGATTCAAAATTTTTAGAATTTAGGTTACAAAATACTTTCATGTACATACATTATCTTATTTGATCTTTCTAACAACTTTCATATGTAGAAAGAACGTTTTATTAGTACGTATATACTACTTTCCTCCAAAAATGTTTGTGTCTTATCCTCAAACTCTTCAAAGTTGAAATAATCAGAAGCCGGATAAGAAAGAAGCAAATATGTTAATCAAAAGTGTAAATATAGTTAAACTTGATAAGGCTTTAAGTTTAATTCTAATTTTCCTGGAGCCAAGGCAAAAATGAAGGCATGAGGAGGTGAACCACATGAAACTGCTGTTTCTGTAGGTCCAAACTGTCAAACACCAGAGTGCTATTTGATATAATTCTCATTCTCTAGTAGAAATACGCCTACCAACTCTTCAAGAGAGGAAAATGTTTCTTGGAAGTAAAATTGTGTTGAAAAGTGAAAATACATAAAATATCTTAAATACTCATAGCAAATGAAGGATTTTTTCATCTCTCTCTTTTTTTTAATGTATCCTCAAAAAATCTGAGAGCACATCATTAAAGAGAACGTTAGTGAACTTATTTGTACTACTTGGGCCTGGGTTACTAAGACCCTGGTGTATAGCTTTATGATGATCAGATGTCTCATGTGGACTGTTTAGAATATCTCTGTACCTAAAATAGCTCAGTTATTAACATGTTCATCATGGTGGTAATTATTGACTAATAGTTACAGAGTGTTTACTGTGTGCCAGACACCATTCTAAACACTTTTTGTTTATCTCTCTTTTAAGCCCCACAACAATCCCATGAGGTGGGTGCTAATGTTATTTCCTTTTCTCATAGGAGAAACTAAAGCATAGAGAGGTTGAGTTGTGCAGAAGGTGATGGGGCTGGCAAGTGCTAGAGCCATGGTTTGTGTGCAGGAAATCTGTTTCCAGAGCCCACACTCTCATCCACTCTTTAGACTGTTTCCTAGCATAATAATGCCTAATTATTCATAGATATTATTTCTCCCAGCTAAACTTTTGAAAGAAGCTGGATAATAACCGCTTCAAGGATGAGAACCTGAAGTGTATTTTAACCTAGGGAAAAGCATATGGATTTACATTGGGTACCAAAGGAGCAGCCTGTGCAGGGTAATGTCTCCGTTTAAACCTTTAAAAACCTCATCTTCCCACCTGTCCCCTACAGAGAAAGAGCCAGTCCACCTTCCTATGGAGGTGTGCCCACTTGGCTTGCAGACAAGTCTAGGTTTTTTTCAAAATTCTCTTTAAATCTGCCCAAGTAGCCCTGAATTAGTGCTCTGTTGAGAATTGAGTGTTCGTATAATAGAGCATGGCTAACATGTTTTTCTAAATAAGCTAACTGAGGATCAAAAAGCTAAATTACTTGCCCATGAGTCAGATATAGGATGACTTAGTCTAATTTCAGTGTTCTTCCTTGCTGGTCAAGATTATTAGAAGAAAATCAGAAATGAGCATCAGTTAATATTGAATTATTCATCACTTAATACAAGGACCAATGAATAAAATTCAATCTTAACCTTTTACGACTTTGAGGGACCGTTAAAGAATGTGAAGCTTGAAAGAAAAAAGAAAAAAGGCATCAATCTTCTAATCTTAGGAAACAGATATGGAAAGGATTCCAATCTTTTCATTAATAGTGATTTCCAAGAAAAGGCTGCTTAACTTTCAAAATACCCACTTCTTGTAATAGTCCTTCCTAAGAGAATAAAAATCAGAAAATATATAGAACCTATGCAAGAACTTTGTAAAATTGATTTTCATGTTTCTTGTTTTGCTATAATTCAGGATTACACAATTGAAAAATAACTTTTAGCTAGACTTGTCATCTTTTTTCCTGTCCAAACCACAAAAATGGGGTCAAACACGAGACTCTTAACCAAAACAAACAAAAAATTCATGTAAAATAGGCTGTTCTGGGGCTGGCCCCGTGGCCGAGTGGTTAAGTTCGCGCGTTCCGCTGCAGGCGGCCCAGTGTTTCGTTGGTTCGAATCCTGGGCGCGGACATGGCACTGCTCATCAAACCACGCTGAGGCAGCATCCCACATACCACAACTAGAAGAATCCACAACGAAGAATATACAACTATGTACCGGGGGGCTTTGGGGAGAAAAAGGAAATAATAAAATCTTTAAAAAAAAAAAAATAGTCTGTTCTGATGCAGAGTAACTTGGTACAGACACTGAAATAAGCTGTTTTCCCAATATTAAAACTCATTATTGTGTTTATGAGCAATCTTAATTCCAATTAATAAAATGTACAAACAGAAGTAAAATTTTAAAACACACTTTGTTTAGTCAGGTATCAATGAGCAATGTCATTTTAAATGCTAGTTTTTTCCATCTAAGGTTTAATTAGAATACATACAAGGTTGAAAATTATAGTAAAAGAGTCCAAACTGCTCACAAACAGATAAGGGAATTAACCAGCAGCAAAAAATAGAGTCAACTGAATTGAGAACTGAAAGGAACTTAAAAGTTTATCCAAACCAAGCTTTTTCATTCCATGGATGAGTTAAATGAGTCTCAGAGATGTTATGTGGCCCCAATTCACTCAGCTGATTAGTGCTGGCACAGAAATAAAAACACCGAAGTTTCCATCATGATCCCCCTTACCAACCATCGGAGCAGTTACTATATTAGGTAGTATAACAATGAAAAATACCTCTCTTTATTTTTATGCCAATATGGTGCTACTGACCCGTCCTTGTCTGGATTTGAAGTGATTCATTTCCTTAGAGTGAGTGATGGATTCATCCAGAGTCTCCTCTACCTATTGTCCAGTTTCTCTTAGAATCAGTGGCACGGAGCTGCCTTATAGTTGACAAGGGTCTATATCTTTTACCAAGAAAATTAGTTTTTCTTGCAGAAAAGTGTTGACTCATACTTACATAGATGATATGGCTTTGACCTTATCAGAAATATGCTCTTACTAGGAAATTCAATTAGTTTACTCACAGAAATATCTATTATTGTTGTCTACAGTTATTCTAGTTGGGGACTATGTATGTCCACATGAACCTGATGAGAGATGAGAAAGGCAACATTGGAACAACGGTTTCTAATGCAGAGAGGGTATACATTTAACTTCTAAATTATACATTTATCAATTATTGTTAAAATATTTCCCAGGTAAACATTGTTGGGAATGACACCAGCATGTATTAGTTAAAGAAGTGAACATTTCAAGTTGAGGTTCTTTTTCACTTCAAACTATTTGCAGAATTTGCTGTAGTCATAGAGTATATTAGTGGGAAAAGAAAATTTCTTCTAAGGATTTAAAAATATATACTCTGAATATTAATGCTTGTTTTGGTGTAGTAATTCAAACAACTCAGAAATATCTTGGTGCTTGAAATATCTAGCTGCCTCACTTTCAGAGATTCGTAAATTCTATATAATCGTCATTGAATTCTATAAATATCTTTATGTTTACTTTGGTTGCCATGTACTATATACCCTTAGGTGCTTCCTCCTCCCCCTTTTGTTTTAAACCAATGGAGAAGTATTTTGACCATCTGCATGAATAGAATACAAAGGTAAAGAGAAACTCATGGTACATAGGACCATCTAGTAACACATAGCTGCACACCAACATCTATCCTTCCTCCTTTTGTCCTCACATTAATAAGTCACTTTATATTGGGGGAAGAGAGAGAGAAAAATCCATCTTTTTATAAACAGTGGATTAACTAAGCTTCCCTCCCCAAAAGAATATTCAACTCTGCCCTACTCAATCTTGTACTCCAGCCAAACTGATCTATAACATTTCCCCAGAACCCTTTCTGCCTTCTTTCCATCTCAGCTTTTGCTAATGCCTTTCTTATTTCTGTATAACCATCTCCTTAATCCACCTATTAAAATCCTACCCCGTTTCCTTGAAGTCTTCTTTATTTCTGGCAGGAAGAGCCTCTCCACTCTTAGAGATCTGACTCATGCCTTCGTAATGCAGCTATTTCATTGACAGTCTTAATAACATTCTATTTACCAGTCAGGCCAGATCTTTGCTCTTCTTGCCTGATTCAGCTCACATTTACTGTGCTAGCAGCTGTCATATACTTTATGTCATTTTATTTTCCTGAATTGCCTAGTGAAGGACTTTGACAGGAAAGTTGTTCAGTAAATATTTGAAAGATGAAAGAATAATTGAGTGAATGAATGAATGCTCAAATCTCACTGGTGAATCCTTGACTATAGAGAGCTTAATCTATTGCTTCAAGTTAATGAACACACAAAAATATTGCACATTTATTTTTGTGTGTGTGTATATATTCCAGTAATGTTTACCTTCGAAATACACACACACATACACATACATACACGCATATACACATATACTTTTTAGCCAAATAATTAATCAATCTTGTTAGTGCCTGCGTTGGAAATGAAAATAAAGAAAATGGCATTTTTATTCTTTGACTCAATACCTTTAGCTTCTAGCAGATATTCCTTAGGAACATTGAGAATGTTGATCAATTTTATAGTTGAGAACAGAAACACTGTATAGAGCAAATGGACTTTGTCTTTATAATGGTGACAGAAGTTTACATTTAATACCTAACGTGACCTCACTCCTTTGTTTTATTTTATGGGTTTTGTTCTGTTGTATTTTGTATTTGGTTCTAGCTGAAAATTAGAGCTAATTGTCTGTTAGAGAATAAAAGTATCTTGGATACTTAGATGATAATATTAAGCTAGGCATTAACTAATTCATGGATTTTATGCATATATATATGTCTCTCTAATATATAAGGCTCTTCACACCATTGTCCAGTGATTTTTTTTTGAATCTCATTAATTAATTAGAAATACTGAATTACTACTACCCTTATTGATTATAACTAAGTTTTGCCCAAAACAAAACAGCAGAATAGGGTCACGTATGCTACGGGGAGCTGGCAAATTGGCATTAATACTTAGTGTTTAAGGGACAAGGTTAATTCACTCTGAAAAACAAGTCATTTTTGTTACTATTTCCTGAAATTAAAGGAGTTTATTTCTAGAATATAAAGTATCACATTTGCATCATTTAAACCTTAATATAGGTTGTATATTACTTGTTATATAACATTTTAGTACAATTTTAAATCATTGAGTAGTCATATGTTGGCAGATAATCTGTAATTTTCAAAAAGCTTCAATATGCTTGAGAACCATGTGGAGATGAATTTGAAGGCTTAGTTAAAATATCTTTCTGAGTATATTGAACTCATTTACCACCACTGCCACCGCCTCACACATCGATGAGTCTGAACCATCACATTGTAATTGACGCTAAGAAGTGGATTGACTGGCTAGAGCTGCCATAACAAGGTCCTGCAGATTGGGTCTCTCAAACAGCACAAACTTATTTTCTCACAGTTCTTAAGGCTTGGAGTCTGAGATCAAAGTATTGGCAGCATTGACTTCTTCTAAGACCTCTCTCCTTGGCACCTGTAGACACGTGTGCACGTGTTTGTATCCAAATTCCCTCTTCTTCTGAGGATACCAGTTCTATTGGATGAGGGCCCACCCTAATCCAAGACCTCATTTTAACTTAATTGTCTCTTTATGATGCTGTCTCCAGATATTCTTAAGTTCTGAGGTACTTTGAGTTAGAGCTCCACCATATACATTTGGGTTGGAGGAAAAGGGGCACAGTTCAGCCCATAACAAGAAGAGTATGTGTGTGTTCAAATGCTCGGATTGCTAAGTAAATAGTGTAATTTTATTAACGTGACAATTAAGTGACGTATTAATTGATTTAACTTAGGAGATATTTGTGAATGATCAGCCTACTTTAAAAAAAAAAAGTAAGTGCAAATAAGAAAAAGTAAATTCTAGTTCTAATGCTAACGTTCACTCAGTTTATCTAACCAGCATTTATCAAGTACTGACCCAAGGCATCTTGCTGGGCAGTGATACTAGCTGTAATGTTGAGCAAGTCACAGATTGCTATTCCTCATCTGCAAAACAGTGATTAAAAATCTCTTTACCTACCTCGTGAGGTTGTTCCACAAATGAAATAAGAAATAAATGAAAGTCCTTTGAGAATGTAAATGTGCTAGCCAAGTCATTATTAATGGGATTTAAAAAAAATAAATCCAGTTTCTTCTTGTTGCTATTGTACTCCAGAACTCACCATAAATATTTTACTCATTATAAATAAAAATGTCAACCACTTATTAGTGGGCAATTCTTAACATATTGAGCATTGTCAAATTCAGGACATCAACTGCGATATAATAGACGTGGAGTCAGAAAACCTAAGTTTAAGCTTCAGGCCTTGCCTGTATTGACTGAGTAAACCTGGTCAAACCATTTAACTGCTTGAGATTTATTTCCTCATTTGTAACTGAAATATGCTTATTTCATAGGGAATCATTTATGAGGAATTAATGTGATAACATATAGTCATTTTGTAAACTTAAATCACTATCAAAATATAGGATGGTGGTATTATTTAAAATATAATTTTAAAGTGACTGAGTAATCTATTAATGAGCTTTAACATTTAAATTGGAAGAAGTAGACAGTCTTAATGCCTGAGCATGTTATGTTTATTTTATCTTAAAATTATATATTTCCCATAGATGTGTTACACAAAAGATGGAGCATAGTATCTTCACCAGAAAGAGAGATCACCCTGGTGAACCTGAAAAAAGATGCAAAATATGGCTTAGGTAAGTCACTGTGAGATTCTTAAAGGTCTGTGAGAATTGAAAGAGAAAAAAATCTTTAGTATGGCATTGGCATGGAGGCACCAGCCTCCTCCTTCTCACAATACTGCCTGCCTACCCACAGTCCCTTACCCTACCCGCCCAGTCAGGAAATGGCAAGATGAAATGCCTACAAGCAATATTTCCACCAAATTTAACATTCCCATCTCACGTGTGTTACGTGTAAATCATATTTCATATGAGAGTAGCCACACTTCTGTGTGTCAAGCAGGCTAATCATTAGTCATTGAAAGCACCAATATCATGAAGATCTTTTTAAAATGTGCTGTTTCACAGGATTTCAAATTATTGGTGGGGAGAAGATGGGAAGACTGGATCTAGGTGTATTTATTAGTTCAATTACCCCTGGAGGACCAGCTGACTTGGATGGATGCTTAAAGCCAGGTACTTTCATTTAGGTAATATCCTGAGTACTTACTGACAGGCATAAACTTGCACAGATAGCAAAAGGGGAACTTGGGCAGAGCAAAAATAATGGGGGTGGGGAGGATGAGGTTTCTAAGATGTAGCATAAATTTCTCTTTGTTGTTGAAAATACTGGATTGTCTCTTTTTATAGGAGATCGTTTGATATCTGTGAATAGTGTAAGTCTAGAGGGGGTGAGCCACCATTCTGCAATTGAAATTTTGCAAAATGCACCTGAAGACGTGACACTTGTTATCTCTCAGCCAAAAGAAAAGATATCCAAAGGTAATGTTGTGAGTGTCTCTTAGCTGTGTATTTTGTTCCATTTTTTTACAAAAACTTCAGTACTTTGACCCAATACATTGGATTTAAGCTCCTTATTTCCTTTCTGGAAATTTGATACATGTAGTTCTGATTGTTTTAATGTTATACATCAGTGTAACTTTTTCATTCATCACTTCCAAGATTTTCTGTCTCATTCCTCTTTAGTAATGTAGGCATAAAAATGGATTCGTTATGTAAAATCAGTGTCACTTAAGTGAATTCTGAGTATTTCGTGTATTCCATCACCTCTTAGGCCAAATCAGAAATAAAATTCTTTATCATTGTCTAGTTAATGTAATTATATAATAGTTGTCTATGAAGTTCTTTCCTGAACCAGATTATGAAATGGGAAAGTATAATATACCAGAAATTTCAAAACAAGACCATATCGTTTTGTCTTGTAATCCCTCCCGTTAGCATGTTGTGGGGAAAAGGCACTTGGTGAAGATAGATGACTTGAGTTTGAGCCATACTTGAGCCACTTAGTAGCTGGATGACTTAAGTCCTCTTGAGCTGTGGTGGTTTTTCTTTGTTTAAAGAGGAGACAGTGACCTCGGCCCTGCCTTGTCTGTCTTGCACAGAGTTGTTATGAGGATCAAGTGGTGGGGCCGTGTTTGTGAAAGAAGCACGTGAGGCACATGCAGTGTAGTGCAGTGGGCAGGGCTCCAGAGTCCAGGGTCGTTCTGTCTCCACTGATTAACACTGTAGACCTGAATAAATCACTTGCTAAGCCTCTCTGTGCTCATATGTCAAATGGTGGATATAAAAGTGCTTGTCTTGTAGATTGTGAAAGTTAAATGACATAATACACGAAAGAATTAGCACATTCCCTGCTGCATATTAAGCACTTAAATGTGAGTGTTAGCTGTCATTATTAACAGTATTTTTCAAAAACATGTAATTGGATACATATAAGTTATTTTCATCCCAAAGATATGGGAAATATGTAAAAGAATTAGTAAACTACTGCCTGAAAACCAAGTTTAGAGAGTAGATTTTACACATAACTTTAGACAATTATGATAAAATAGAAACAACATAAACATTTTGTACAATATATTGTGACATAAAAATGTCTTAAATTTTACACAGATGAATCATAGGAAATGTAAAAATTTCTTATATTTTATACAGATGAGTCATTTTGACTTTGGTTTCTTCTTGTATTCACTAAATATTATATATATGTCGTGTGTATATATATATGTAAGATATATACATATATAAATAGTATTTTCAGCACTTGTTTACAGTGAACAAACACAACAGATAGAAAGCACCACCACTGCCCAAAAGAGCCTTATAGTCTATTTGTAGTCTAGTCGTCTTAAGCAGAGGAAGACAGCTGCAGTTGCAAATGTAGTAGTGTATTCCTGAGTTTCAAGCAGCCAAGACCAAAATAAAAAAACAAAAACAAGAAGTAGAACATTGGGTTCCATTCTCACCATGATTTTGGCAAAAGAAGCATAGAATTCAGAAGAAACTCGTTTTCCCCCTGAATAAAGCTCTAGGGTACTCCTATCTTAATTTTGTTTTCAATAGATGCTTTATAGAAAATTTAGACAGTTCTTCAACAGATTTTTATTGAGTGCCTGTGATGCACAAGACACAGAACCTCTGCCCTCGTGGAACTTACATCAAAGGAGACAAGTAACTAAACAACTAATTAAGCAACTAACTAAACACGTAAATGTTTAATTATAACTATGATTTAAGTGTTAGGAAGAAACCCAAGGTGCCAAGAAAGCATTTAGCAGAGGAACTTTACCTAGTATGGGGATCAAGAAAGCGTGTCTTTGCAGCAGACTTTCATGTGGTTATTTTATTTTTTACTGTCCATTCTCAATAAAAGTTAAAAGTAAATGTTACAGTATAGTTCTGTGAAGTTGTTTCTTCAGAAAGCTAGATTAATCTTATCATGGTGTGCAGCTATACTGCAGTGTAACTTGAAAAGAGAAAAAACTTCAAGAACCCAGAACACTACCAGTATGTACCTCAGGGTATCCCTCGCAATTATCAATCACCAAAGAGGAAAGTTTCTGTTTTTCTTTTTGTTTGCTACTTTTTTTTTAAAGCTATAAAATGTGTACTAGTTGCTTAAAATGAATTCAGTTTATGCAGAAACCTATGAAGTAAAAGCTAAAAGTCCCCTTACTGCTTTTCCTAAGAAAACTCTATGGTATATATGTAGCCTGATGGTATAGTATAGATAATTTAAAAAAATAATCCATGTGTGTGTACATACACATACATATACATGCTTGTTTCTTTTTCTTTTCTTTTTTTTTTTTTTGTTTTGTTTTACTAAAAATACATTTATTTTTTTATTTCCTTGCCACTGACTTTGAGCTTTGTTTGCTCTTCTTTTTCTAGTGCTTTTTGGTGTAGTGTTCGTTTGTTGATTTGACATTCTTGCTTTTTTGAGGTGGGCCTATATTGCTACTTTTCTCTTAGTACTGCATTTGCTGCATCCCATAGATTTTGGTATGTTGTGTTTCCATTTTGATTTGTCTTCATGTATTTTTTTATTTCTTCATTGATCTAATAGTTTTTCAGTTACAATTTTTTTTATACTCTGTGTCAATCTATAATATGCTTAGAATATTCTGGACATCCATGAAGATACACCTTTTCAATGTGGTATCATATTTCATATTATGAGTGTGTCGAAATTTATTTAATTTTTTTTCTATTGTGCATCCAGGTTAGCGATAATTCTCTTACAAATGTTGCTCTAACAAATACACTTGTTTACACATTATTGAAAATGTACGTATTTCTAGAGGTTAGATATCTAGAAGTAGATTAAGGACAATGCACATATAAATTTTTGGCAAGTGCTACCAATTTTCACAAATTTTATCGGTTTACAATCAGTCAAGTATGTAGGACAGTGCTCTTCTCCTCACACCATCAGGCGTGTGAGAAATTATCAGTCATTCTCATTTTTGTCAGCCGAGTAGGTAGAACACTGCATTAAGCTGCATATCACTGGATGACAGTGAGAATATCTTTTTATATATTTATTAGTTATTTATGTTTTACTCTGAATTTCCAGTCTACATATCATACCCTTGTCCTTGCAGTATCATACCTTGTTACCTTGCAGTAACAGTGGTTTATAACACTGTATAAATTTCAGGTGTACGTCATTATATAGCTCGATTTCTGTATAGGTTACAACATGTTCACCACCCAAAGATGAATTACAGTCCATCACCACACACGTGTGCCTAATCACCCCTCTCACCCTCCTCCCCGCCCCCCCCCCCCGTAATCACCAATTCAGGCTCCCTTTCTGTCTGTTTGTCATTGTTTTTATCTTCTATTTATGAGTAAGATCATTCGATATTTAACTTTCTCCCTCTGACTTATTTCACTCAGCCTAATGCCCTCAAGGTTCATGCATGTTGTCACAAATGGACAGATTTCATCATTTCTTATGGCTGAGTAGTATTCCATTGTGTATATATACCACATCTTCTTTACCCATTCGTCCCCTGGTTGGCACCTAGATTCCTTCCAAGTCTTCGCTAGTGTGAATATTGCTACAGTAAACATAGGAGTGCATGTATCTTTATGCATTCCTGTTTTCATGTTCTTTGGATAAATACCCAGTAGTGGGATAGCTGGGTCATATGGTATTTCTATTTTTAATTATTTGAGAAATCTCCATACTGTTTCCCATAGTGGCTGCATCAGTTTGCATTCCCACCAGCAGTGTATGAGGGTTCCCTTTTCCCACGTCCCCTCCAACATTTGTTATTTTTTGTCTTTCTAAATATAACCATTCTACCAGGTGCAAGGGGATATCTCATTGTAGCTTTGACTTGCATTTCCCTAATGATTAGTGATGTTGAACATCTTTTCATGTGCTTATTGGCCGTCTTTATGTCTCATTGGAAAAATGTCTATTCATATCCTCTGCCCATTTTTTGATCAGGTTGTTTGTTTTTTGTTGTTGTTGAGTTGTATGAGTTCTTTACATATTTTGGATATTAATGCCGTGTCAGATGTATGATTTGCAAATATTTTCTCCCAGTTGGTGGGTTGTCTTTTCATTTTGTTCCTGGTTTTCTTTGCCTTGCAAAAGCTTTTCAGTCTGATGGAGTCCCATTTGTTTATTTTTTCTTTTTTTCCCCTTCCCCAAGTAGACATGGTATTCAAAAAGGTCCTTCTTAGACCAGTGTCAAAGAGTGTACTGCCTATATTTTGTTCTAGGAGTTTTATTGTTTCACATATTACCTTCAAGTTTTTAATCCATTTTGAGTTAGCTTTTGTGTATGTTGAAATATAATGATCTGCTTTCATTCTTTTGTATGTGGCTGTCCAGTTTTCCCAACAGCATTTATTGAAGAGACTTTCCTTTATCCATTGTACATTCTTGGCTTATTTGTTGAAGATTAGCTGTCCATTGATGTGTGGTTTTATTTCTGGGCTTTCAATTCTATTCCATTGGTCTGTGTGTCTGTTTTTCTACCAGTACCACGCTGTTTTGATTATTATAGCTTTGTAGTGTATTTTGAAGTCAGGGATTGTGATGCCCCCAGCTTTGTTCTTTTTTCTCAGGATTGCTTTGGCTATTTGGGATCTTTTGTTGCTCCATATGAATTTTAGGATTCTTTGTTCTGTTTCTGTGAAGAATGTATTGGGATTCTGATTGGGGTCGCACTCAATCTGTAGATTGCTTTAGGTAATATAGACATTTTAACTATATTCTTCCAATCCATGTGCATGGAATGTCTTTCCATTTCTTTATGTCATCATCAGTTTCTTTCAATAATGTCTTATAGTTTTCATTGTATCGGTCTTTCACCTCCTTGGTTGAATTTACTCCTAGATATTTTATTCTTTTTGTTGCAGTTGCAAATTGGATTGTATTCTTATTTTTAAAGATTGGCACCTGAGCTAACAACTGTTACCGATCTTTTTTTTTTTTTCTGTTTTTTCTCCCCAAATCCCCCCAGTTCATAGTTGTATATTTTTTTGGTTGTGGGTCCTTCTAGTTGTGGCATGTGGGACGCTGCCTCAATGTGGCCTGAGGAGCGGTGCCACATCTGTGCCCAGGATCCAAACCAGCGAAACCTGTGCTGCCGAAGCGGAGTGCGTGGACTTAACCATTTGGCCACGGGGCAGGCACCTAGAATTGTATTCTTGAGTTCTCTTTTTGTTGGTTCATTATTAGAGTATAGAAACGCAATTGACTTTTTTAAGTTGATTTCGTACCCTGCAACTTTGCTGTAGTTGTTGATTATTTCTAGTAGTTTTCCGATGGATTCTTTACGGTTTTCTATATGTGGAATCATGTTGTCTGCAAACAGTGAGAGTTTCACTTCTTCCTTGCCAATTTAAATACCTTTTATTTCTTTTTCCTGCCTCTTTGCTCTGGCCTAAACCTCCAGTACTATGTTGAATAAGAGTGGCGAGAGTGGGCATCCTTGTCTTGTTCCTGTTCTCAGAGGGATGGCTTTCAGTTTTTCCCCATTGAGTATGATGTTGGCTGTGGGTTTGTCATGTATGGCCTTTATTATTAGGTTGAGGTACTTTCCTTCTCTACCTATTTTATTGAGTGTTTTTTATCATAAATGGATGTTGGATCTTGTCAAATGCTTTCTCTGTGTCTATTGAGATGATCATGTGGGTTTTTTTGAGGAAGCTTAGCCCTGAGCTAACATCTGCTGCCAACCCTTCTCTTTTTGCTAAGGAAGACTGGCCCTGAGCTAACATCTGTGCCCATCTTCCTCTACTTTATATGTGGGATGCCTACCACAGCATGGGTTGTCAAGCAGTGCCATGTTGGCACCCGGGAGCCGAACTGGTGAACCCTGGGCTGCCGAATTGGAACATGCAAACTTAACCGCTGCCCCACCAGGCTGGCCCAATCATGTGGTTTTATTTTTCATTTTGTTAATGTGGTCTTATCACATTGATTGATTTGCAGATGTTGAACCATCCCTGTGTCCCTTATATAAATCCCACTTGATTGTGGTGTATGACCTTTTTAATGTATTGGTGTATTCAGTTTACCAATATTTTGTTGAGGATTTTTACATCTATATTCATCAGCGATAATTGGCCTGTAATTTTCCTTCTTTGTGTTGTCCTTGTCTAGCTTGGGGATGAGGGTGATGTTAGCCTCTTAGAATAGGTTAAGAAGGTTCCATCTTCTTCAATTTTTTGGAACGGTTTGAAAAGGATGGGTATTAAATCTTCTTTGAATGTTTGGTAGAATTCTCCAGAGAAGTCATCTGATCCTGACTTTTATTTTTGGGGAGATTTTTGATTACTGTTTCAATCTCTTTGCTTGTGATTGGTCTATTCAGATTCTCTGTTTCTTCTTGATTCAGTTTTGGGAGGTTCTATGAGTCTAAGAATTTATCCATTTCTTCTTGGTTGTCCAATTTGTTGGCATATAGTTTTTCATGGTATTCTCTTATAATCCTATGTATTTCTGTGGTATCTATTTTAATTTATCCTCTTTCATTTCTAATTTTTTTTATTTGAGGCTTCTCTCTTTTTTTCCTAGTGAGTCTGGCTAAGGGTTTGTCAATTTTGTCTATCAGAGAACCAGCTCTTCATTTCATTGATCCTTTCTACTGTTTTTTTGGCTTCTATTTCATGCATTTCTGCTCTAATTTTTGTTATCTCCCTCCTTCTGCTGACTTTGGGCTTTGTTTGTTCTTCTTTTTCTAGTACTGTTAGGTGTAGTTCAAGATTGCTTATTTGAGTTTTTTCTTGTTTGTTAAGGTGGGCCTGTATTGCTATGAATTTCTCACTTAGGACTGCTTTTGCTGTATCCTGTGTGAGGTGGTATGTTGTGTTTTCATTTTCATTTGTCTCCAGATATTTTTTGATTTCTCCTTTGACTTCTTCACTGATACATTGGTTGTTCAGTAACATGTTGTTTAGTCTCCACATATTTCTCACTTTCCCAGCTTTTTTCTTGTAATTGATTTGTAGTTTCATAGCATTACGGTCAGAAAAGATGTTTGATATGATTTCAATCTTACTAAATTTATTGAGGCTTGCCTTGTTTTCCAACATATGGTCTATCCTTGGGAATGTTCCATGCACACTAGAAAAGAATGTTATTCTGCTCTTTTTGGATGCCATGTTCTATATATATATATATCTGTTAAGTCCATCTGCTCTAGTTTTTCGTTTAATTCACTGTTTCTTTGTTGACTTTCTGCCTGAATGATCTATCTATTGATGTAAGTGGGGTGTTGAGGTCCCCTAGTATTATTATGTTGCTCTTAATTTCTCCTTTTAGGTGTATTAATAGTTGGTTTATGTACTTTGGTGCTCCTGTGTTAGGGGCATATATGTTTATAAGTGTTATGTCTTTTTGGTGCAGTGTCCCTTTTATTAGTAGTATACACTGCCCTGCTGTGTATCTCATTGCCTTTTTTATCTTGAAGTCTGCTTTGTCTGGTATGAGTATGGCAACACCTACTTTCCTTTCTTTGCCATTAGCTTGGAGTATTGTCTTTCATCCCTTCACTCTGCGCCTGTATTTGTCTTTACAGCTGAGATGTGTTTCCTGGAGACAGCATAATGTTGGGTCTTGTTTTTTCACCCATCCAGCAACTCTGTCTTTTGATTGGAGAACTTAGTCCATTTATATTCAGAGTGATTATTGATATATGAGGGCTTAATACTGCCATTTTGTCACACGTTTTCTGGTTGTTCTGTATTTCCCTTGTTTCTCGTCCTGTGTCTTTCCAACTGCCAGTTCAGTTTGGTGTTTCTCTGTGATGGTTTTTTCAGTTTTCTTTTTATTTATCATTTGTGTCTCTGTTCTGATTTTTTGTTTAGTCATTAATGTGAGGGTTGTATAAAAGATCTCCTGGATGAAATAGTCCGTATTCTAATAGTCTCTTATTTCCTTAGGCTAAGCAGGTTCCATCCCTCTCCTCTTCCCCGTCTAAGTTATTGTTGTCATAACTTACTCTGTTTTGTGTTGTGAGTTTGTGATTAAAATGAAGTGATTATAGTTATTTTTGATGCTTTCCTTCCCTTTATCTTTAATGTTATAATTGTTTGCTAACTTGTTCTGATAGAGAGCTGAAATTTTCTGATTTTGTCTGTCTATTTATCGCTTTACTTAAGGCTTTGTAAAGACTTTCTCTTTTTTGCAGGTATGAGGGCCTTCTTGATCATTTCTTATCAGGGGGGTGGGTCTTGTGGCAGTGAACTCCCTCAGCTTTTCTTTATCTGGGAAAGTTTTTATTTCTCGATCATATCTGATTGATTGTTTTGCTGGTATAGTATTCTTGGCTGAAAGTTTTTGTCTTGCAGTGTTGTGATATATCACTCCACTCTCTCCTAGCCTGTAAGGTTTCTGCTGAGAAATCTGGTGAAAGTCTGATAGGGCTTCCTTTGTAAGTTATTTTCTTCTGCCTTGCTGCCCTTAATATTTTTTCTTTCTCATTCACTTTTGCCAGTTTTACCACTACAGGCCTTGGAGAAGGTCTTTTTATGTTGATGTAATTAGGAGTTCTATTAGCTTCATTTACATGTAGTTCCAGCTCCCTCCCCAGGTTGGCAAAGTTCTCACCTATTATTTCTTTAAACAAGCTCTCTGCTTCTTTCTCCCACTGTTCTCCCTCTGGAATACCTATAATCCTTATGTTGTATTTCCTAATTGAGTTGGATATTTCTTGGAGAATGTCTTCATTTCTTTTTACTCTTAATTCTCTCTCCTCCTCCATCTGCAGCATTTCTGTACTGCTCTCCTCTAAATTACTAATTCTGCCTTCCATAATGTCAGCTCTGTTTTTTAAGGATTCCAGATTTTTCTTTATCTCATTCATTGTGTTTTTCATCTCCAACATTTCTGATTTTTTTATAGTTTCAGTCTCTTTTGTGAATTCCCTCTGTTCATTAATTTTATTCCTGAGATCATTGAACTGTCTTCCTGAGTTTTCTTGTAACTCATTGAGTTTCTTTATGATAACTATTTTGAATTCTCTATCACTTAGACTATAAATTTCTGTGAGTTCATGATTGATTTCTGGGCTCTTGTCATTTTCCTTCTGGTCCTGGGTGTTAATATACTTCTTCATGCTATTTGATGGCGTGGACATTTGCCATTACTTAGCAGTAGTATCTTCTTGCAGATTCCACCTGCCACCACTGGCAGGGGGGCAGGAACTGTGTTTTCTGAGCCCACTGTGACCTCTGGCAGATGTGACCGTCCATTGGAAGCTGTGCTGATAGGGCCCATCTTTGCTTGCTCACTGGCTGCTGCTGCTTTACATGCAAAGGCTCCGGGACTCTGGCAGGGATCCCCTGCTCTGGCCTACTGGCCAAGCTGGTGCACCAGCAGGGAGGTGCTTTCTTTCTTGTGCGCTGTCCCACACACTCACTCTCTGCCCACTTAGACTTCTCAGCTTGATGTGGGCACCTCCATGATTGCTTAGCCACCTCGTTGTAGAGCATTCCCACAGGCTGGGAGGCAACTCCAGGAGCACAAGCATTCCTGTAGAGGGCTGCCTTTTCCCCCTTCTCCTCTCAGAGTTGTGTGCTGGCTGCCCCGTGAGGTCCATCACCCTAGATTGCTGCCATTCAGGACTGAGAGGAGATCCACTTACCTCCTTCCACTGCCTCACAGGGGGGCCCAGCATCCCTGCCTTCGGACGTATGGCTGTGTGGATCTCGCAGACGTCTATTGTGTTGTGTGAATGTCCTCTGTTAGTTTATGAATGTCTTTTTGTTGTATCTTAGCGAGGAGAGACTAAGGAAAGAGCTCACTCTGCCATGATGCTGACATCACTCTGTTAAGTGACTTTTGATAAGAATTATATGTAAGGAATTTAGAATTTCCTTCTTTGATAACTATTTGGAGTCCAAAAAATGCAATCTGGTAGGACAATATAAAACAAGTATATAAATAACCGTTAAATAAGGGTCAAGGATTTGGGAGATTCAAATTCTCTCTAGTTAGAGAATCAAGAAATTCTTCACAGAGGTGACTCCTTTGAAATAGATTTTGGAGAATGGAAATGGGCAGTTAAGTTGAAGGTGGTACACATTTCAGTAGAAGTTGCTGCAGGAATGACCAAAAGAGGCAATAAAGGAAACAGAAATCATCTACTACATTTCTTGAGTCTTTGTCATGCTGGGTTAGACGGTGTGCCTGTGTTTTCCTATGTAAAATACTCCCAACAATTATCAGGGAATATTGTGGATGTGTATAAGCATGTGTGTCACTGACCTGTTATTCTCATTGATGGATTTTGACTTTTAGTGCCTTCTACTCCTGTGCACGTTGCCAATGGCATGAAAAACTACATGAAGAAACCTTCCTACCTGCAAGACATTGCTCTCGATTCTTCTTCTGAGGATCACTGCTGGCCACATGGTACCCCAAGGCACATCTCAGAGAACTCTTTTGGGCTGTCTGGGGGCCTGCGAGAGGGAAGCCTAAGTTCTCAGGATTCCAGAACTGAGAGTGCCAGCTTGTCCCAGAGTCAGGTCAATGGTTTCTTTGCCAGCCATGTAGGTGACCGAACCTGGCAGGAATCACAGCATGGCAGCCCTTCCCCATCTGTGATATCCAAAGCCACTGAGAAAAAGAGGACTTCTACTGACAGTAACAGAAGCAAAGCTAAAAAACCAGGCATTTCTGATGCAACAGATTACTCTGACCGTGGAGATTCAGACGTGGATGAAGCCACTTATTCCAGCAGTCAGGATCATCAAACACCGAAAAAGGCATAGTTCAATTTTTTTTGTTGTTTTTGTTTGTTTTCTAGGGAAGTGTAATTGACCTACAATATCATATTAGTTTCAGTGTACAATATAATGATCCAACACTTATATGCATTACAGTGTAATCACCACGATAAGTCTAGAACCATCTGGGCATAGTTTAATTTGAATCTTTGTTTTTTTCATTTAACAAAGGAAACAACAGCAAATAAATTACAGAGCAGAATAATCTATAAACTTCTTGCATTATTCTGGATAGGGTGATTAGTTTTTATATTATGCTACTAACTGCTGCTGCATTTGATGCTTTCAGAGAAATTAGCAGCTTTGAATACTAACTCTAAAATGGCTATTATTCTGGGAAATCGGTACCTGATGACACAAAGGAATGAATAATCAGATTGTGATTGTTATCTACAAGTTGTTCATCTCTTGCATACTTAATGTTTATATTAATAAGAGAATTTAATATGTGAAGAAGTTCTTCCTAAATAGTTCACATAATGGACAGTTCACTCTACTATTGATAGTCAAAGTTCTCCTGAAGTTCTGAATGCATGACAGTAGTAAGAACAACGGCAACATAGAAAATTGCTCACCTCCTAGAAATGACAGAAATTAAACTCTCATTCACAAGCAGATTCAGAAAAGAACCTTAAGCCCTTTGTTCCCTGAAAGACCAGCATTCTTCGTAAGAGGGTAATGCCCTTGTGAACGGGGCTCAGCTGTTGTGCCTGTGTTTATACTGGATTTGTAAACGTATACAGAGTAAACATGAAGCCTACTCATCTTAGAGGCCCAAGTTGAAAGCTACTGCTTGATATCTATTGATTTTTAAAGGAAATGGAAATACCTTCTAAATTTGGGAGTGTAAAAGACATTGGGCAAAGACTATGTAAAAGCCAGGTTTGAACTAGATCCTGGGCTTCCCTCTACCATATCTAGCTGTTTGACCTGAAGCAAACGCTTTAATCTCTAGAGCTCAATTTCCTCAACCATAAAATATGAAGGCATTGGAGTAGAGGATCTCTAAGATCTCTTCCATACCACCTGATCTTTGATCTTTGAATCCACTCTAACCCTTTATATCTTGCTTTTTCTTAATTTTTCCAAAAAACACCTATTGATCTTCCAGTAATAATTCATTGTGACTCTAACAAGAAATCCTTTTTTGTTTGTTTGTTTTTCTTTGTTAAGGAATCTTCCTCCTCAATGAATACATCCAACAAAATGAATTTTAAATCTTTTCCTTCATCACCTCCTAAACCTGGAGATATCTTTGAGGTTGAACTGGCTAAAAATGATAACAGCTTGGGGATAAGTGTCACGGTACTGTTTGACAAGGTTTTCAAATGTTTTCTCTTCTCCATTTCCAGCAGCCTGTTGTATGCCAATTTATTAATTTAATTATTTTGCTTCAAAAGGGAAACTTGTCAGATATTTCCAAAATTGGAAATTGAATCATATCTTAAATTTTTTTTTAAAAAGTGAGTGTGCTGGTCACTTTTTCCTGTGGTTTAAAAGAAATTAGACAAATGCTACCTTTTCACCCGTAGCTTTCATACTTGCTTAATCTGGATGCAAGACTTGGAAAATATAAAATTAATAAGTATGCTTTGTATACATATCTCAGCTTCTGCATGAGCATGGAACAGTACCTTTTAACCCACATCATAAATAATTAAAGTCTAATGTATATTTATATGCTCTTTCTCTCCAGTAATATATATGAAGTTGTAAACATGATTAGTATTTTAAAATTAGAGCTTCCCAAGGAATGTATGTACTTTTAAGATAGTTAAAATAGGGTCGTAAGCATGATTTGATCTAAAGTAATTTGATAAAATTACTGTAGAATTCTGTTAATGAATATACTATACCCTAAATTGTAACATTGTCATTTATGACATTTGAAGGGTACTGTTAGTTATTAAAAGCCATGTAGAAACCTGGTGGAAATAGTACTATTAACATATAGAGATCAAAAAGAAAACCTAATTTTCTAGCACTTTTAAAAATAATTGAACGCTTTTGCTCTTCGGCCGTAACCTCTTTAGAATTTTATTATCTTATTGTGAAGAGAAATAAAAGCTCAGTATTCACAAGAGATGGAAAATCACCCAGTAGATCTCATCTACACTATATCAAACCTTCTCTACCAAAGCCTTTTAAAATGAAAAAAAATTTTTTCCTTGATTCGTATGATTTGCTTTCAGATTAGCAAATATCATCTGAAGTATATTATTCCATCTGCTGTTTTTTCTCACAGTTATGTTCTCACACTAATTTTGCATAGATGGATTTTGCTTTCTGCTTGCTCATAATGCGTGGTGTAGACTTACAAAGGAAGAACAATTGCTCATGTAGTCAAATCTGGCATGTTGTTATTTTCCGAATAAAGAGTTTTTCTAAAAGGTAACTGCTTTAGCATTTGGAAAACTTAGCTAGAAATATTCTTGGGTATTGAAGTAATTGCTGACATGGTGCTGCTGCTTTGGCTGATGAATGAATGCTTTCTAGGTCTTAGATTTGAAAGATGGAGTGCGAAATTTTTCATATTACACCTTGTTGATTTTGCCTTTTTCCACTTAGGGAGGTGTGAATACCAGTGTCAGACATGGTGGCATTTATGTGAAAGCTGTTATTCCCAAGGGAGCAGCAGAGTCCGATGGTAGAATTCACAAAGGTAGAGTGTTTGTGTGTGTTTGGGAATTACATATAGGATTATCACTTCAACAAATAGATAAGAAACCGGAACATTGATATAGACCTTCAGATTATTTTTAATATTAAATAAGAACATACACTATTTTAAGACTACAGCATTAAAAAAACTCCTTGATATCATTCCAAAAACTCTTCTTTCCAGGTTGTTCTCTAGTATCAGGAAATATCTTAACAGTGTCTTAGTTCATGGTTTGTACTTTCTAAGAAACAACTTGCCAGAGAATGGGAAAGGGATCGTGCCCTTGTGAAAGTACATCTGCATTTCTGTTCTAAAATGTACCTAAGATTAGAAAGAAATTAAATACAGATTAAAGAAACTCTGTGACACAGTTTTGTCCAGAATTTGTCTGTCTCTCCTCAAACAAATCAATACAAAGCACGGCCACAAGATATTCAAGAGCACGCAGGAGCTTTATTTTATGACTTGCTTCTTTCAACATTACTGCCTGATTTGTAGGTGATCGTGTCCTGGCTGTCAACGGAGTCAGTCTGGAGGGAGCTACGCACAAGCAAGCTGTGGAGACGCTGAGAAATACAGGACAGGTAACAGCTCATTTTACCAACCTTTTAAGATACCTTAGAAGAATATAATAATGTGTGAATAAGATCAATCTCGTTGACATTTCCAAATTTGTTAGTCAAGAAACCAAGCCTATTCATGTAAACATTCTGGTATATTTTTTCTTCCAAACTGGAAAGCAAGTATTAGGACAAGAGGTTTTTTTACTGAGGGAACTGACTTTCTATATGACGTGTCGCCCTAATATCACCAGAGACCTGACAGGAAGAAGAGTGAAGATTGCATTTTTAAAATTTTTCCTAAATGTCTAGTGATTTTCATGTCTAGTCCTTCTTCCGCCCAAAGGCTAAACTCACTTTGCTCTAATACATCTGAGTCACAGAGTTCACCAAATTATTTAATGGTCTTTATATAATAATAATATAGCAGTGATTTTATTCTAATACCCAAATTTCCTATATCATATTTATGTTATTTTTATAATAGAATTTTTTAAATCATTTATCTTTTTATACAGAAAATAGTAAAAATTTGATTTTGAAATTTTCAGTCCCTTGCTTTTGTCCCTCTACTTTTTTCTCCCTTTACCTTTATTTTGGTGGACAAAGTAGTTACTTTAAATGATTTTATGCCATCAACTATACAAAGTCCTGAAAATTTATCTATTTTCTTATAATTCCTTTTAATTAATGAAGTGCTATTTCATTGTTCAGGTGGTTCATCTGTTATTAGAAAAGGGACAATCTCCATCATCCAAAGAACATGTGCCTGTAGCCCCACAGTGCGCCTTTCTAGATCCAGATGCCCAAGGTCAAGCTCCAGAAAAAATGAAGAAAATGGCTCATGTCAAAGACTACAGCTTTGTCACCGAAGGTCAGCCCTTGGGAGACTGTCAGCTCGCCTCTAACTTACTCCTGGCTTATTCAAAATTTGACTTTTGCATGCTGGATCACAGTTCATGCCTGAGTCGTCTTAGTTATTCTTCTTGTCAAGTGTAAATAACAGTCTGATGCAGCATTATACTGAATTTAAAAATAAAAACATATTTGCAGCTCTTAAGAGTTTAAAAGACTTTGGATAGTGAAGTCATGCATAAAACAGATTATGGTCACTTACAAGTACCTTAAATAGTTGTAAAATTCAAAATGAAATTTGTAAGGAAAAAAATAAATATAAATAATTGCTGAGAGTGGCTTCAAACCCATATGAAATCTTGCCTCTTATTTTTTGTATTTATGTGTATATAAAATATATTTTTTATATTTCTATTTAATTTTATGGGCTTGTCAAGCTAACCCTGGGCAGAAATTCATGTAATAGTTCCCAGATACTGATCTTTCTTACAAACTTTGCCAGCCCTTGGACATACCATTAATTGGTAGTAAAATAACAAAATTAAGAATGATGTCGTAGTGAATTTTTCATAAGGGTCAATGTGTTCATAATACAGAAATACCTTTTATTCTGAAATTCCATCTATCATCCTTTTAAAGGGCATCAGTGTCCTTTATTTTATAAATGATAGTGGTGGTGTATAGTCATTGTTTCATCTTTTATTTTAAATCCTTATTTGATTACACAAATGTTAGCCATTCTGAATTAGTCCCCAAAATAAGGAAAAAAAATAGCCCAGCATATATTATTTTTCCTGATTATGAAAATAAGATTAGCATACCCACTTTATCTCACTGCCCTATGTTCTTTAAATAGGTTTTTCATTCTTTAGTAACCATTGGTCTTTTAATTTCTTTTGTTGATGAGAATTTTATCATTATGTCATTGCAATTTACTGAATTAAATTATACCTCACCAAAACATTAGAATGTCAACTTACTTCCACAAACCCTCTCTAACATTTGCTTTGCTCTTACCGTCTCTCTCCCCTCGTGTACCTAAATTTCTCTCATTCTTCTCTTCCTTTGGCTTTTTCCATCTATTTCTCTGTTATTCTACAATCTTAAAACACATGGGATTAAGTATAATTTCATTTTCAGAACACTCTTTTACGTTCCAGCAGCTTGTTAGTTCATGCAACTTAGTTCATTAAGTTAAGTTTTCATAATGATAGAGAGTATGAAATAGGATTTGAGTATAGGCTAAGAGTGCGATAGTGCCTAGAGAACTATAAATATTGTGGGGAAATAGGCTTTTTAAACTGTGTCTGAAAGTAAATATGTATGTTCATATATATACATAGCCTGTTAAGAATATTTAAATTTTTTATATCTTTTTTCTGCAGAGAATACATTTGAGGTAAAATTGTTTAAAAATAGCTCAGGCCTAGGATTCAGTTTTTCTCGAGAAGATAATCTTATACCCGAGCAAATGAATACCAGCATAGTAAGAGTTAAAAAGCTCTTTCCTGGACAGCCAGCAGCAGAAAGTGGAAAAATTGATGTGGGAGATGTTATCTTGAAGGTGAATGGAGCCTCTTTGAAAGGACTGTCTCAGCAGGTGAGCCCCGGCATGGGGTGCAGCATTTTTAATGATGGAACGGGTTGGCCTTCCAGAAGGATTTCGTAATGCTGGTTTAACTGTCTCTTCATTTCTCGTTCCTGACACTCCCAGGAAGTCATATCTGCTCTCAGGGGAACATCTCCGGAAGTGTCCTTGCTTCTCTGTAGACCTCCACCTGGTGTGCTACCGGAAATCGACCCTGCTCTTTTGGTGAGACCTGTGAAAAGTAATTTATATTTTTTTAGAGTAGCGATTAAGGATTAATGCAGCTGTAATGGTGGTTTCATCATGGATTGCTGTCCTGAGTTTTACTTCTTTAGCTAGGAGTATTATCTTGTGTGCATCACTTAACCTCTGAGTGCATTCTATATTTGTAATGTAAAGTACTGTAATTCAATTCGCTTTCTCTTCTCTCCCTTCCAATTCCAGAATTCTAGGATTCTAGGATTTTAGGAATTTGTTTTCTAAGCATAAATAGAAAAAGACATAAAATAATGGTTAAAGAAACCTTTTGACTATTTCTTCATTAAACCAAACTAGATAATGTGATTCTCATTCTAAGCTAGTTTGGATGAAAACGAAAATTATTTAAGATTTTTTGCCCTTTTTTTTTGAGAAAGATTAGCCCTGAGCTAACATCTGCTGCCAATCCTCCTCTTTTTGCTGAGGAACACTGGCCGTAAGCCAACATCTGTGCCCATCTTCCTCCACTTCATTTGTGGCACACCTACCACAGCATGGCTTGCCAAGTGGTGCCATGTCTGCACCCGGGATCTGAACCGGCAAACCCCGGGCCGCCGAAGTGGAACATGTACACTTAACCGCTGTGCCACTGGGCTGGCCCAGATTTTTTGCCTTCATTTTTAACACTGGAAATCACAGAATAAGCAAATATGTTTGTCCATTTCACTTTCTTATGTCAAGGAATAGCTAAAGGATCCAAAATCTATTTTGGTGGTTATTTATAAATTGCACACTGATGGGTGGGAATCCATACATAGATGTGTAATAATATAAGTGAAGAAGGACAGCCTCTGGCCTGTCTACTTAAAATAGTGTTCCATTGCCAGTGAGCATGACTCCTGGGTATGGAAGCAGGAGTGTCTGGCCCCTGGAAACTTTAGCCCTTATGTCAGGGAGAGGGGGAGTGTTACAAGGATGTTAATAGGAAAGTAACGTTTCTGTAAGAAAGGTTCATTATAAATAGCATTTTAAGAGACTATGTTTATTTGGGGCACCAGATAGAAAGAACTGAGTGGAACTCTCTTGATGAGTATATAAATGATACAATCTTTCTGGAAAGCAGTCTAGAGATATTTAACAAGGCCTTTAAAAACATCCTATCTGCTGATTGTAGAAAATTCTATTTCTGTTACATAGGAAATTACAAGGAAATAATGAGAAACTCAGGTGAAAGTCTACATACTAAGAAGTTCTCCTAGATTTCTGTTAATGATGAAAAGCTAGAAGCAATTCTGTACCTAATAAAAGGAGAATTCTGAAATAAATCAAAGGTATAGCCATCTGTAGGATTTTTATACAGTTCTATGCAGTTGTTTTCAAAGCATATTTAAAGGCCTCAGAAAATAGGCATGATAGAAACCTAAATTTTGAAAGGACACAAAGTACAATGTATACTATAACTCTAATTCTGATTTAAAGCATAAGTCGTACAATATTAACAGTTGTTATTTTTATATGATTTTTTCTCTAATAAACATAAATTACTTTTTTTAATCAAAAAGTTAATTGAATATTTTTGGGGCCAGCCCGGTGGTGTAGTGGTTAAGTTTGCGCACTCCGCTTTGGCAGCCTGGGGTTTGCAGGTTCGGATCCCGGGCGCAGACCTACACACCACTCATCAGGCCATGCTGTGGCAGCGTCCTACATGAAAGGTAGAGGAAGACTGGCATAGATGTCAGCTGAGGGATAATCTTCCTTAAGCAAAAAAAAATTTAATAGAAAGTGCTGTTATTCAACATGTTTGTTTTTAATTAAGTGTTCTAAAGTTAATATAAATTGTCGCACTCTGATCTCTTTAAATGTGTTCATTACAGACCCCACTGCACTCTCCAGCCCAGGTACTTCCAAACAGCAGTAAAGACTCTTCTCAACCAGTAGTTGTGGAGCAAGGCACCAGCTCAGATGAAAATGAGATGTCGGACAAAAGCAAGAAACAACGCACGTCCCCATCCAGGAGAGACAGTTACAGTGACAGCAGTGAGAGTGGAGAAGATGACCTAGAGAAAGCTCCAGCAAAGATACCAAATATGAGCTGGAGTTCAGCTTTGCATCAGACTCTGAACAACATGGTATCACAGGCACGAAGTCCACACGAAGCCCTCAGGAGTCAAGAAAATACCATTTGTACCATGTTTTACTATCCTCAGAAAATACCCAATAAACCAGAACTTGAGGACAGGTATTGTCAGTATTATCTGTAGCACTCAAAGCAACTGGCTGTTGTTAGTAACCAGAGCAGCAACCTACATTTCTCTGAGAGAGAACTGTGTCTCTATGTGAACTTCACGATGATGAGGCAGATGATGAATATTGAATATCTAGCTGGTGTGACTGACACACTGCTCTCTTGAGCATCTCTACTAGGAATTAGGAAAGTTCTTCGTATTTCACCGTCATCCATATTACTTAACAGAAAGAGAAGAGACATATTTAGATAGTGATGAGATGGGAGAGAAAGGAATAAAAACAGAAGTGGTGGGGAGCAATGCAGTAGAGAGTTTGGAAAAGGTAAGACTCAAAAGAGTGCAGAAGGACGGGGAAAGAAGAAATGATTGACAGCATAGAGGCATAAAAAGACAAAGACTCCATCTATAAACCTAGCAGTTGTTCATACACTTTACTCTGGTTACATCTTTGTGTATATCCAGGTCCAACCATATTTGTTCAAGTTTTGTTTTCCCTGTTGTATGATCCAAAATAACCATAGGAATAAGACCTTTATTCTTTTCCTATTTTTTTTTCTTCTTATGTTGAAACACACATTAGGCTTCTGTAATAACATTAGCCTCAGCCTTGAATTAGCAACTAGGAATCAGGAGTATATTTATTTAACCTGTTTTACTGATTTACGCAGCTTAAAGAGCTTCAAAATAGAACCTGGACAGAGAACTGTCATTTAGCATTAGCAGATGTGAAATAAATTTTTAATCCAGAGTCAGAAGGTAGCTCGGATCTCAATCAAGAGCAGACATGAATATTTGTAAAGCATTTTCTGTTTGTGGCACAAACTTACTGTATTGACATTGAAGTGTATTTGAAAATAGTCTTGCTTCCTTGTCTTTGTAGTAATCCTCCTTCCCCTCTACCACTGGATGTGACCCCTGGGCAGAGTTGTCAACCCCAATCAGAATCTGCTTCCACTAATTCAATGGATAAATATCACATATATCACATTTCTGAGCCAACTAGACAAGAAAGCTTGACATCTTTGAAAAATGACTTGGAAAACCACCTTGAAGACTTTGAACTGGTAGGTTATTTCCTCTGTATTAAGAAAATTCCAATATTTTCTCCAGTAAGATGTAGTTGCACACAGTTTCCCTTTAGGGGAAAGGCTGTCTTTTAGAGGAACTTCATATCCAAGTCAGGTAAATAGATAATATATCTGCTATGTTTGTCTGCTAAGAATTAGGGAAAAAGACTTGGGTACAAATCCTGACCAGACCACTGACTTGCTGCAGTTTGGCAGATGCCTGTGGACAAATTACTTAATTCTTCTAAGTCTTAGTAGTTTTGGCTAGAAACTGGGACTAGTAACCTCATAGGATTGTGGTGAGGATTAGATGAAATGACATGTGTAGGGTACCCAATACAGTACCTGTTATTTCCCAAATTCTGAGGGGTTACCTGTTTAATTTTTAATCAAGTTTGAATGTAATTTCTTTCTCCTCTGCATTTTCCTTTGTGCCAAATGGAATCCTTTACGTTATACGAATAGCCCTAGAACTTCTAAACCTAAGAATTCAGTTTGGAAGCCAAATTTCCAGGAATAATATCCTGTACATTCGTTGAAAGTCAGCCTTTTTCAATGCTAGTTTTATTATCCAAGTAATAAGTATTTATTATAGGAAAATTAGAAAACAAAGAAAAAGAAGATTAAAACCACCTATAATCTCAACACCCAAAAACTGTAAACATTTTGCAGTTAATCTTTCCAGATACTTTGTTTGCCTGTAAGTGTGTATGTGTGTGTCTGTGTGTGTGTGTGTGTGTGTGTGTAGCGTCTATATCTTCAGTTTCATTCTCAGCAGTAGAGTGAAAACAATCTTTGATAATGTCCTTAGAAATCTGTCATTACCCCTATAAGCTGTAGGCAGCCTTTATGTCTCAGTTGAACTCTTAAAGAAATGTTTTTACACAACTAAATACATGAAGTTGTGATACTTAATCACCCAAAGACTTCATGTTTTTACCCCCCAAAAATCTTTCTTTTGTGGCTCTTGCCACCAAGATAGTTGTTTAGAAATTTATGAAGAATTTTTCTAAACCTTCCCTTCAAAATGTATTCTTTGATCATCAAAATATAACCACTAATATGTCCTGGTTTATCGTGAAAATACAAGAATTGAAGCCTGAGTAAGTTCTGTTTCAGCTATCTGTAGACAGACACGTAATGTTGTATTTAAACCCAGCTTTTACATGGGGGGCGTTCTGTCTAGAGTTGGATAGACCTGGCTTCTCCATTTGAGCGAGGTAAGTAACCTTTTAAGTTTTGGGTTCCTCCTCTGTTATTCAATGGAAATAATAGTCATCCTTCTGTTTGTCTGTAGGGCAAAATAGACAACCTAAAGGAATCACTGTTTTCTTCCCTTAGGAAGTAGAACTCCTCATTACCCTAATTAAATCAGAAAAAGGAAGCCTGGGTTTTACAGTAACCAAAGGCAGTCAGAGTATTGGTTGTTATGTTCATGATGTCATTCAGGATCCAGCCAAAAGTGATGGAAGGCTAAAACCTGGGGACCGGCTGATAAAGGTGAGACTTTTAGTGGAATGGGTTTGTGGCATGTCACCAAAGAGCAAGCCAGGCTGGAGAAGGAAGAACAAGAAGGTTGAGTTAATATAACGCTCTGTTTCTCTGCTTGGTTTATGTTTTGCTTCTCCACCTCTTAAGAGTAAAGGCCTTTATATAGTTAACCGTTTGGGAAATGTTTAAAGTTCCCTTTTTAATTTGGAAGTCTCTCAAATCTCAGTTAAAGCATTAGACAAGCTATCTTGAGTCTCAGAGACAGAAAGTTTCTGAAGTTACTATGAAGATAGATTTCCGATATCGGCAACATAATGATGATTTGTTAGGTATCTTACGTTATTATTTCACTTATTAATTGATCATTGTGCTTATGATTTCCACAATAAAGAGAATTACCAGTAACTTAGAGACCACACTTTTTTGTGACTCTCTTAATGGCTGATATATATTATATAAAAAGTTAAAGAGATTACTGTATTTTCTTGGCAACTTCTCTAGTTCCAAAAATTGTAACCCTACTTTGCCGCTTTCTCATTTTTGTAGGTTAATGATACAGATGTTACAAATATGACTCACACAGATGCAGTGAATCTGCTTCGAGCTGCACCCAAGACAGTCAGATTAGTTCTTGGACGAGTTCTAGAATTACCCAGAATGCCAGTGCTGCCTCATTTGCTCCCTGACATTACATTAACGTGCAACAAAGAGGAGTTAGGTAATGCAAATTCAAGCTTCATGCAGTGTGATTTTCTTGGCTACATTAAAAGTAAGTACTCTTAAGACTAAGGAAACAAATATTTTCTGTTCCCTGAAGGTTTTTCCTTATCTGGAGGTCACGACAGCCTTCATCAGGTGGTCTATATTAGTGACATCAATCCGACATCAGGGGCCGCCATCGAGGGTAATCTCCAACTATTAGACATTATCCACTATGTGAATGGAGTCAGCACACAAGGAATGACCTTGGAAGAAGCCAAGAGAGCATTAGACATGTCACTTCCTTCAGTGGTGCTGAAAGCAACAAGGTACTCTGCAATTATTTGTGGGTTTTATTTGTGTGTGCACATGCATTTTGGGCCGTCGGTGATGCTTATGTTCTCTTAAAAAGATATTCCTGAATTAGTAATTCACAGACTAAACTGGCAGAAGTTGATAAAGCTAGAACAGACTTCCTGATGGACAAGAGATTCTGAGAGCACTTGACCTGGATTAACGTTTGGATACATGTTTGCAGCTATTAAAGGGTGGTTACCACGGTTGTCAGTTAGGAGGTTTGCAGTTGCAAGTAACAGAGAATACAACTCGACTTGGTTTAAACAAGAAAGGGAATTTACTGGCTTAGAGGATTAAAAAGTCCAAAGATAAGCTAGTCATCAGGTGATGTCTGATCAGGGCACTGGCTCCATTTCTTTGCTGTTTTCGGTTATTCTCTCCTCTGTGAATGTTTTTCCTTCGTGATAGTCAGCTGGCTGTGTCAGTTCATGCCTCACACCTGCGTACCACACCACCCAGAGCAGTCTTCAGACAAAAGTCTCACCAGTCACCATGGGAACACGAGGGCTGTGAGCTGATGGCCTTAGACCTAAGTTAAGGCCAGTCCCTAAATTGAGGCAAAGGGATAAGACTGTGGTGGGGCCTCAGCCAGTCCTGGCCCATTCCCAGAGCTGGAACAGAATTAGTCCTACCCAAACCTCATGTCTACAACCAGTGAAGCAGGGAATTACCACACCCACCAAACCTTATTACAATTTCACATTATAAGAAACACTAATAGCAACTTTTCTTTCACTTAATAATGGAAATAAATGTAAAATATGTATTAGTTTCTAATTACTACAGATATAGTGGCTTAAAACAGCACTGGTTTGTTAATAGTTCTGGAGATCAGAAATACAAAATGCGTCTCAGTGGGCTAAAAATCCACGTGTTGGCAGGGCTGCATTCCTTCTCTAGGCTCTGGGAGAAAATTCATTTCCTTGCCTTTTCCCCCTTCTAGAGACTGCCCGTATTCCTTGGCCCACGGCCCCTTCCATCTTCAGAACCAGCAATCACAGAACTCTCCACTTCTGTCATCACGTCTCTTTCTCGACTCTGACTCTCCTGCCTCCCTCTTTCACTTACAAGGACCCCTGTGCTTACATCGGGCGCAGCCAGACAAGCCAAGATAATCTCCTCCTCTCTAGATCCTTACCTTACTCACATCTGCAAAATCCCTTTTGCCACGTGAGGTAACATGTTCACAGGTTCCGAGGGTTAGAATGCAGACATCTTTTGGGGGCCGTTATTCTACCTGCCACAATGGATGTAAATCCAGGCTTTCTAGATTACAGACGTTTGTTATTTTGGGAAACTTCACATTTGTATCTAATACATGGTGAGCTTTACGTAGGTGTCTTTCAAAATATAGGAACTATTAATTAAATCATTTGATTATCAAGTTATTTGTTCCTTCTAAACCTTTAAGTTAGATTGTCTACTTTTTTCCTTGAACATCAAAATTGGATTGGCGTACAGTTATTTTCATAGGTGTAGCTGAATGTTGATTAGCCGGGGAGGAAAGTGTTCAAACAAACTGGAAAATATTTTTGTGCAAATTAGCATCTCTCCTAATCGTAGATCTAGCTGAATTTTTGCCTTAAAATCAGAAGAGCACCCTCTGCCCTAGCCCTGAAATCGCTTTCCTTTGTCTTTCCACTTTTATCTCGGCTGTCGTCACTAAAGGTATAGCAGTGGCAGTCACCATTGCTTTCCCCTTCGTCCCTCTTCCAGCTCTCTCGCCACTGTTGTCCATATCTACCCTCTTTAAAGTCCACAGGCAGCAATAATGAAGGCAGGTGTGCTTGTTGTAATTATCTGTACGTCAACAACTGTAAACGGTCTGTGATTTTACCCTGCTTGCAAGCTAATAAGCTAGCCAGTTATTGTTTCATGGGTGCTCATAGAAGATATAAAACTCCCAGATCAGACACAAAATACTTGATGACTAGTGACACCTACAGCAGCCTGGGCATGGTATTGGTGTCAGTTCCACGTCCTCTGAGTCCCATGGAGGTGACACAGTGGGCCTAGTGGATTCACGCACGTGCTGTGGGTTGTGTTACAAGAGAAGAATACTCTAAGAAGAGCCTGGGCACCCACTCCTTTACGGCAGCCTATGAGAAGCCTGCTTTTTGTTTCAGAGGAGAGATTACATCATCCCTCAAGCTTGCACACTGCAACATAGCCTTAGAATTGGCCCAGGTAAAAAGCAGTCAGGGCCTTGCAATTCTGGGGTACCCAGGAAGAATATACAGGGATACTGAGGGCCTGTGGCAAATTGCTTCTCCCAACGCCATATACTTTAGGCAACCGCCCTTTTCTCTCAGGTATTAGCAACAATAGAATTGCTTCCTAATCCTCTATTTCCAAAGCTCTGTCCTTTTGGCTGTTTTTCACATTGGGTGGTACCATTCTTAGAATCCTCTGAATATACAGTCATACACCGCATAACGATGTTTCAGTCAACGACGGACCGCATGTGCAATGGTGTCCCCATAAGATTAGTACCATATAGCCTAGGTGTGTGGTAGGCTATACCATCTAGATTTGTGTAAGTACACTCTACGATGTTTACACAATGGCGAAATTGCCTAAGGACACATTTCTCAGAACGTATCTTCATCATTAAGCAATGCGTGACTATACATATTTTGTCTAAATTTTCACTTTAAATAATTTAAAAGAAAAACATGTATCAAGGCCTTTGGATATATAAAACTCAGTGATCTATGGTTTCCAAGTTATGTTATCTTTGAAGTATCCCCTGAGTGACAGTGAACTAAGTTATTACACCATGAGTATTACCAGTGTTTTAAATGACAGGGAAAATATGGTGATGGGTTGAACTGAAACCCAAAGAAAGATTATGTAAAGAAGTGAGTCTTAATCTTTTTTGGGTCAAGAATATCTTCCTCTAGAAATAACATAGATAAAGACTCATAAAATTTTGTCTACAGCTTCAGGGGGTGCCCATGCAAAATGAAACTCCTAAGGCTAAGTAGTTAACAGATGGTTTGAAGGAAATTTAAACAAACATCTTAAATAATTTGCACTTGCCTTTTCTTTCTGTTACAACACAGAGATGGTCATCCAGTGTTCCCAAGTTCCAGGAGGTCTGCTGTTTCAACTCCGAAGTCAACCCAAGCCAATGGTACGAATACATTCATTTTATGACACAAGTAGTTATGGAGAGGTAACTATTTTTTTCCCCAAAAGCAAGTTTGGAAACTATCATTAAAATGTTTTTATTGCTCTATCAGAGTGTTTACAGGGTCTCTGTAAGTGAAAAAATTACATTTAAATAAAAGCATCTCTAAAATTCAGTGTATAATGGGAAATAGTAGAGCAGCGTGGACCCTGGGATTTGGAGCCAGATAGACCTGAGTTTCTGCGTCCTGTGTGATGGTAGCAAGTTACTTGATGCATATCTAAGCCTCTATTTCCTACCAGTAAAATAAGAACGTTATTAATATCTACTTTGTAAGATTATAATGAGGCATAAATACAAATTAATTCATGTGAAACACTTATCACAGTGATTGTCACATAATAATTTATTCAGTCAGTCATTGAATTTCTTCTCTGTGGCAGGCACTGTTCTGGGCATTGTGAATATGACAATGAGTAAACAAAGTGTCTTCTTACATCCAGCATAATAGTAGAAATTGTAGTATTAGTAGTTGCAGCAGCAGTTAATGTTAATTTAATGCATATTCTGTGCTAAGCATTCTTGTAAGTGCTTTAGTCCTCACAACAACAGCCCTGTGAGACTAGAGTTACTATTATCCTCCTTTTATAGAAGGGGAAACTGAGGCACAGAGAAGTTTGATAGCTTGCCCAAGCTCACAGAGTTGATAAATGGTAGAATCAGAACTTGATCCTAGAATGTCTGACTCCATGCTGTCATTTACATATTCAGGCTCAGTAAATGTAGCTTTTAGTGCTAGTATTAATATAATAAGAAGAATGTTGGGCACAGGGGAATGTGGTTGAAAGTGGTGTTTTTGTAATGTAAATCCAGTACTTCGTACATAACCAGACTTTTAGGTTATCAGGCAGTGGTATCTAAATACCAAAAGCAGCTGAAAGAAATCTCACTATTGCAGTTTCAGTTTGATTATCTTCTAAAAGCTAAAGCACATCTGTTACTGTCCTTCTCTATTGTTGGCTTGAGTGCCTTGAGTGTCCTGCTTGCTGCTCTCTCCTGGTTCCAGTTCATGTTAGAGTCAGACCATGTCACACAGAATAATCAGGAGAGCATTTTTCTAGTGACCTCTGGGAGGACTCTTGTTTATAACTTTCAAAGCTAGAGGGAGTAGCTGTGCCTTGCCCCTAGTGTAGAAACTGCCTAGTGATCCGTCTTTACCGGATTCTTGGACTTAACTCCCATAGAACTAATTTCTTTATGAGTTCTGACAATCATGTAGTATCAATAATAGGAACTCTCTTATAGGGATAGGAATGTAAAATGGTACAACCAGTTTGAAAATTTCTTAAAAATTTAAACATATACCACCATATGTTCCAGCCATTTCCACTCCTATTTGTTTACTCAAGAGAAAGGAGAGCATATATACATACACAAAAGCGTGTACAATAATGTTTTTAGGGGCCAGCCCAGTGGCACAGCGGTTAAGTGCGCACGTTCTGCTTCTCGGCGGCCTGGAGTTCGCCACTTGGCACCACTTGGCAAAAGCCATGCTGTGGTAGGCATCCCACATATAAAATAGAGGAAGATAGGCAGTGTAGTATACTATTCCAGTGTGATTTTTTTTGAACTAGTGGTTGATTATTGGTATACTTTCTCATTACTTTTCCTAAGAGTTTAACAATGAATTATATTTCCTGAAAGTAATATTAAATGGCATTCTTGGGCTTTTTGTAATATCATCCACATAATTATAGAAATTTATCCCTGAAAATTCTATCCCAACCTTCATCTTTCTAAGTGGAATTATTCTTAGGTCATTCTCAAATAGAAGTCCTTGCATACACTTACCTCTATTTCTTTTTTTTTTCTTCTCCTTTCTTTCTGTTTAACTTTTCTAAACTCTACCATATCTGTCAAATCTCTTGAAAACATAATTTAATGAGTCAAATTACTTTCAAATTGTTTTCACTGTAAGACAGTCTCACTTTAATGTATGTATTGATTTTTTGTTCTAATGGCTAAGAATAAAAATAAACATTTGTTTTAGACATGCATTAAAAGTCCTTTCTAGGGGCCAGCCCAGTGGTGCAGCACTTAAGTGCGCACGTTCCACTTCAGCAGCCCGGGGTTCGCCGGTTCGGATCCCGGTACCAACATGACACTGCTCAGAAGGCCATGCTGTGGTAGGCATCCCACGTATAAAGTAGAGAAAGATGGGCACGGATGTTAGCTCAGGGCCAGGCTTCCTCAGCAAAAGGAGGAGGATTGGCAGCAGATGTTAGCTCAGGGCTAATCTTCCTCAAAAAAAAAAGTCCTTTCCAGTTGTATTCATAACTTATTTTACTGTGTTAAATTGATTGCCTTTATGAAATGGGATAAAAGTCTTGCTCTCTTCCCTTAAATAGTGAAGTGAATATAGTTCAGCACCTGTAATGTCTCTTCCCTCCGGTTGGGATAATTTATATTCAATATCCCACACTAGAACTTTTCAGCCCAAAATGAGCTTTTATGCACACTATTTTAAGAAATTGGCTTTTTCCTTGGAATAATCCCTTCTCCAATATTTGATTCTGTCCAGTTGGTTTTGAATCACTTTGTGATACACCTCTCTTAGTGTACTAATGCAATAAGAACATGCACAGCAGTGTGGGTTTGCTTGCGTTATTGTGATGTCCCTGTTGTGGTTCTGACTGGCTCATCCCTTGCTTTCGGTGTTGTTCCTTTTAGGTCATCACACGGTGGAGCCTTGTGGCAAGACTGCCCTCACTCCTAATAATTCATTCTCTAAGGTAAATAACCGGCTGCTTTCTGCATGTCATACGTCCTTATCTATGGCTTGTTTATGTCTTGAACAAAACTGTTTTCACATTTAAATATTTGCCCTTTTAGATGCGTGTATTGATAGTGGGAATATATTTTAGTGCACTAAAAGGCCTGCCCAAGTAAAACACCCAACGTAAAGCCCCACACAAGTAACTCTCCATCATTTGGCACCTACTCAGCTCTTAAATAAGCTAATTACTTACGTAGATAGCCTTAGTGCTGGGATTTTTTATTAATGTGCACAATTCTCTTGATTGTCTCTTAGATACCCAGAAGAGAAGAAAGTAATTGAAAGTGAAATTGGTCCTTTGGGTTAAGGTTGACCAGCAGTGACTGTCAAATGACAGCTCTCTGCTACTAGTGAGGAAAAACAGTAGCAGCAAAAGAAATAGGTTTACTTGCGTTTTGACATGTCGAAAGTGCTTTACCACATAATAATTTGAAAGAACCTACATCATGTAAGATTAGGGCAGAGAAATCTGGGGGTGACGTAACAAAAGTGTTTTAATGCGTAGCTACATTCCACGTCAGGCTCTCTTTAAGGCTACATGCATGCCCGTTTGTTTGGCTAACCGTTCTTTTTATGATTTTCTTTTGGCCTGTAATGTACATTCTAGAATGATCACAGCTAGATCTCCATGTTGTGGAATCATTTCATCTCCCACACATCCCATACAGTCCATTCTGAACCTCACTATTTGAATGTCTTCCCATGTAAAATCCAGAGCTGAGGCATTGCTGTCCTAGTAACCTGAAAATCTTACCGTCTCAGCAAGGTTTCTGGACATGAGCTGCGTTTAGTCTAGGAGGAGAAAATGAATGTAGTGACCAGAAGCCCAACATTCTGTGCCTTTCAGTTCACTACATTAATTCAAACTTGTGACGTGGGTTATTTAGCAAGTCCTGAAAAGATACTGCAGCAGAAGAATTCCAAGGCAGAAATGATCAGGACAGGAAAATAAAACTTTGTTGGTATTTGTATGTTTGTGGATTGAGATTCGGCAGCACTTGCTGTTCTCTGTTTATTCATAAGGTCTCCAGTTTCAGAGAGCTGGAGCAACTGAATTTTCATATATTTCTAGTGTTAGTCATACGGTATAGTGCTTATTTTCAGCATGTTGTTGAAAGGGAGACAGGTTTCTGTTTCTGTTTAAATTAACATAAAACCCTAGAAACTAGGACTTTGTTTTCATGGTTGCAAACATTTTTTGTTAGAGTTAAAATCTTCCAGGAAGTCTCTCAGACAACATTCTGTCCTTGAATCCTAATGTCTGCACTATGAATTTCTCATGAAAATTGAAGTGTCACAGTCCAGCGACACTGTTTAACATTCTGTAACCACTCTTTCGAAGAAATAATATTTTGGAGAAATACCGGATTTGGATCCTGGGCGCGGACCTACATACCTCTCATCCAGCCATGCTGTGGCAGCGTCCCACATAGAAAATAGAGGAATGTTGGCACAGATGTTAGCTCAAGGACAATCTTCCTCACCAAAAAAAGAAAGAAAAGAAAAAGTAAAATCTTCAGAGTAAATCACTTTTATTTGTATAAAATTATTTTAATTTATTCTAATCATTTAATTTTGCATTTTTGCCCAAATCGTTTTTCTTTTAATAGGCTATGCATCATGAAGTGCTTTATAATTTTACTATTAAATTATAAAATTACATTCTATTTAATAATTACTTTATAGTTAGGAACTCATTGTTATTTTTCTTAAATTGAGATGAAATTTAGACTAGATTTGAAAATCTTCATACCTAACAGTTGATCAGGTCCCTGTACTGGAGTCTATGTCCGTGTAACAGCTTCACAAATACTTAAAAGATTGATTTTTTTTTTTTCTTTTCCCTCAACTTCTAAATTTAGTAATCCCATTAAACTTTTCTAAAAAGCTCTATGGAAGACAAGTCACATAAAATATGCCTCAAAAATGAGGTTTCTGCAGTCAAATAAGGTTAGGAAATACTATATAACAGATTTCTCTTTTGGCAACTCAGAATTTACATTAGCGTTGTGATAATTCTTGGAATAAAAGTATTGATTTAATGTTGTGTAATCTAGTGTTTCCAGACGTGTTTGATGATAGAAAGTTTCATCCCCTTTGCACTTTTCATTGCGCTGATATTTCCTAGAAACACTGATCTAAGGTGGGGAGATAGGAAATGGATTTCATGCTAAGGAGGAAGGGGAGAAGGACAGAGAGGAGCACTGTGCAGACGCTCCCTAATCCTGGAAGTTAGTAAAATAGGAAACTAATGATTTGCTTTGAATTTATGTTTTAGGTTAATGGGGAAGAAATAATTGAAGTTTTGTGCGCTGAAGTAAAAAGCTCTACTTATCAGATGAAGGGATCAGCAAATTTGAGTCTCTCCAAAGATGATTTTCCAGATCAGTCATCCAGTTACTCTAAATGCCCTAATAATTCAGGTAATAAAGAAATCTTAGGTATCTTCTCTATGTGCCTTATATGTTCCTATGGCTTTAAAAGGGAAGATTATTGTTCCAGAAATAAAAGAACAATGTAATATTAATTATTGTTGACTGTATTACTGTACATATGTCTAGTATTCCTTCTCATCTCTAAGTTTAAAACTATTTTTAGATGATTGAAAAGATAGCTGTTTTGCTTGGTAATGTTCTTGTATTCTTTGAAGCAGCAATTCACAGGCTACCAAATAATTTAGAAGATTTTTCTTGGGTATGTTTGGACTGCTCTGTTAGATCCTTAATCTTTGTAACATAATCTCTTTAGTTGAATTTCTTTCATGAGTTAATAATTTGGGATTAATTTAAGAAAATAAGCTTTAAACTATTAATGTCTTTTGGAAAGGTGTATCACAGGCATTGGTTTTGGCTTATTTTTGTCCGTTACATCTGTGTGGTGTTGTGTCCTAGCAGCCAGAGCAGTTCTAGAAGTAACAACAATGAGGTCCTGTCAGCATAATCTGCTTTCCAGTCATGGCTGCTTTTCAAAGTAGATGCTTAAAATTTGAAAGAGCTAGTATATTCTGTTTGACACATTGTCTCTTTCTCATATCAATATTTTTAAGTAAAACTCCATGTAAATTACTGTTTTTCAAGAATCTGATATACAAGAAGATGACATTTGTGATGATCCTCAAGAAGCTGAAGTCATCCAGTCTCTGCTGGATGTCGTGGATGAGGAAGCCCAGAACCTTTTAAACCAGAATAGTGGAGCAGGAGATGCCTGTGCTCCAGGTAGATGAACCACAATGAATACATTGATACACTAAGGAGAACAGGAAGGCCTCTAGGGAGCATTTTAATTCCTGTTGGCCTGTTCATTTCTCTCCCAGGTGCATTGAAAGCCAATGAGAAGTTATCTGAAGAGAGAACAGAAGATACAGACTGTGATGGTTCACCTTTACCTCAAGATTTTATGGAGGTAAGGATACCTAAATAAACACTGTACTATATCTTGTTAGAATTATATATCTCCTCACTTAAAACTTCCTTTCTCTGCTGAGGTCTTACCTCTGCCTACCTCCCAATTCCCCTCCTAGACGTGAGGTAAAGAAAATATCCCCGTGGCTGGTTAGTAACCTCAGTAAGAGCTAGAACGGATGTCATTTACTCATTTTAGAGAAAGAACTTACCTTTACATCTCTTTTGGTGAAGGTGTCCATTCAGGAAAAGAAGATAACAAAAAAATCTTGATTTTTTTTTTTTAATCTTTAGTTATTTTTACACCAAATAAAAGTTGAGAATTCCAAGATCCCATTCCAGTTAATACCTAACCTAGGTAGAAAACTTGATTTTTATCCTTGAATGCTCCCTCCTGCCCCTCATGGGTCCTTGGTCTTAATTATCATGGAAACATCTAGTTTTTCCAATTATTCCATGGATTTTGCTGTGATTCCTCTGAGATTTTAGTTGAAATTTGTTTTAAAAGACTTGGACAACTGACTGATTCCTAATAGACTAGAATAGTTGGATTCAAACTAATAAGAATAAGGTGTACAGGAATTAGTGCTCAATATATATTATATAAATGTATTGAAATCTTAAAAAAAAAAAAACCGGAGGTTAGAATCACCGAGATCATTTCCTGTTTTACTAAAAAATTACATTTAGAGGGAAAAGAAGGGAATTTTACTTATTACATTTAAAAGTCATTTTATCCTGGTAAAAGAATTATTACTCAAGTTTCCTCAAACAAAAAAAAAGGAAAGTTTAAAAAAAGTATTGATAGACTTTTCAAATTCTTATTTAAGACTTTAAGATTTTGGATCTTCTGGGACATCAAGCTAAGAAAAAGCATGAAAAGGTGGATAAATTATATGTAAGGCTGCTCAAACTAGGCATCATCCTATTTCTATAAATCTGGTCTGGCTCAGTATTGTAGGATAATTTCCCTCACAATTGTTACTCTTCCTACTGAACATATTCAAAATTGTCAAAACCAAGCTGGTTTGGATTCTTACAGTAGTTACCAGGCACGTACCCACACACAATCTCATATACATGTGATTATGTTCATTAAACATTTAAAAATAATGTGTATAAATACAAGGAAACTTACATCCATTGACTGTGTGTGTCTTAGTCTAAAAAATGATTACACAAATATCGAGTATCTCAAACTGTATCATACTGTAGTGGTTTTGCTTAAGATGTTCTTTCGTACTATCAGAATATTAATAATTATAAGGACAATAAGCTCTTTGAACAAGATTTTCTGAACATTTTAAGTCATACTAACTTTAATTATATTTTTCTTAATAATAATATTTAAAGTGCCTCTTGTATGTTCTGAAGTCTCTTTTAACTAAGAAAATAAAAATCTTTAATCTCCATCTTTAAAATGTTATATCCAATACCTTTTCTTTAAAAAAAACCTTGTTAACATAATGTAGATTCTCATTTATACTAAGCTATAATAACAAAAGTTTATACCAGACAAATTCATTCAAGTTGCTTTTTTGTTGTTTTGATTATGAAAATACTACATCCTCATTGTAAAAAATCACTTCCGACAGAATCATCTAAAAATGCAGGTTCCTTTTTTGACCCGTCCCCCATCTTCACCTGAGGTAGCTATTGTTAACATTTTAGTTTTTGCCCTTCCATCATGCTTATGAAAACGTAGGATTTATATACAGTCATGTGCCGCATAGCAGCGTTTTGGTCAACAATGGACCACGTACACAGTGGTGGCCCCGTCAGATTAGTACCATACGGCCTAGGTGTGGAGTAGCCCATATTATCTAAGTTTGTATTGTACACTCTGTGATGTTCACACGACGAAACTGCCTTATGACACATTTCTCAGAATGTATCCCTGTCATTAAGGGACACATGGCTATACTTATGTAATTTTTTTTAGTATAAATTTTATCACATGGTTCTAAATTTGGTTCTCACTTTACAATTGATCATTACCCTCTTTCCACATGAGTGCATAAAAATCTGCCTGAAACTTTTTAGGCCCTCCTGTTATTCTATTGCATAGATATACCATGATTTATTAAATTGGCTATCTACTGAATTTTAAACTTCTTACTATAAACCACAGTGCAACCATGATCCCTATTTCTCTATACTGTAAACTCTCAGGCCTCCCTGACAGAATTGATTTTACAAAATGTAAATGATTTGTCTGCTCTGACCACTTCTCCATAGACTCTACTTCCTATTTCCTATTCTTCCCTCATTCCTGTTTCCCGGCCCTCCTTGCTCCCACCCCTCACCCTGGGATTTCAAAGGTTTATGTTATTTCTCTGGTTCCTGCTGGCGTTTGAGTTTGCAGTCTGTCCTAGTCTGCCCGGGCTGCCATAACAAAATACCATGCACTGAGTACCTTAAAAGACAGAAATTTATTTTCTCCAAGTTCTGGAGGCTGGCAGTGCCAGATTAGGGTTGGTTTCTGGTGAGGCCTCTCTCTGTGGCTTGCAGATGGCCGCCTTCTCACTGTGTCCTCACATGGCCTTCCCTTTCTGTGCATGCACTCACGGTGTCTCCTCTTCTTTTAGGGACACCAGTCTTACTGAATTAAAGCCCATCCACATGACCTCATTTAGCCTTAATTACCTCCATAAGACCTCCGCTCCAAATACCATCACATTGAGGACTAGGGCTTCAGCATGTGAATTTTGGGGGGATACAGTTCAGTCCATAACACAGTCTTTGCTTTAACCAGTTATAAAATATAATTAAATAAAATTTCATTCACAAGAACAACAAAACAAAAGCCTAAGCATAAGTTCAATCAAAAATGTACAAGATCTATATTATGAAAACTTTAAAACTCTACAAAGAAGCATAAAAGAAGTATGAAAAATATTTCTTGTTCTTTATTAGAAAAACCTAAAATTTAAATTCCTGCTAGATTCACAAAGAAACTAAATATGATCTCATAAAATATTTTGACTTTTTTTTTTTTAATGAGAGGCAGAGTAGCTTGGTAAAATCGTTCTAAAGTTCACATGGAAGAATTAAGATGTAAAACTACCCAGGGCAAATCTAAAAATTAAGGTTTGTGGAGGGAGAATATCCTCCCAGTTAGAAGAAATACAAGTTGTCCTGCCACCAAATTACAGATAGATCCCACAAATTTATGCCTTGAGAATTCAAGATGTTTAAGACCAAATATTTTGGGCCAGTCCATTCTTAAAAATAGTAAATTAGCAACTTGAATAGATGAGAATTCTGCTTTGGAAGAGGTTTTGACTAATGGTAAACAGAACAAAGTGAAAAAACAGATTTAAGAATAAAAGAAGACAAGGTACTAAGATAAAAACATGAGGAAGTTTCATTTGTATCAAACTCTAAATGTGTTAAAATCACTATGGAAATTATAAGCAGACAAATTCAAAAGAGACAAATATAACTAATCTCCATAGCCAGAAGGAAGGCTGAGCCAGTATTCTGGAAGAGTTTTCTGTTTTGTCTTCTATTTCTAGAACATTGCCTACATTTCAGTAATTTAAAAAGTTCCTTAGAACTTCTGAAAATGCTCAGTGTTTTGTAAGTGCACCACGCTGGGATCACCCTAAACAAATTGTAGGTTATTTACTGAATTGATTCTTAACAGGATATTCTACAGCCCTGAAAGTTTTACCATGTGCCAAACGTTAAGCTGCTAATCGTTGGTATTATAAAGAGTATAGAAGTGTCTTTCTTAAAAGGAGAGATTATCCCTCTGGTAGTTAGATGTGCACAGTCATCAAATTTGTCACTTTATTGCAACTGTCTCTACACTTGACTTCCTCTTAGTGAAGCACCTCAGACCAAAGTCTGTCTTATTTGTGAATGAACGAATGAATGCCGGTCGTACACATTATTGTAAATTATTGTCTAAAGTTTCAAACTATTCACTTAGCTATTGCTGAACTTGTTTGACTGCTTATGGTGTATCTCCACCATAACAGGGTAATAAGGGACGTCGGGGTTTCTGTCCTAAATTTTGCTTGTACAGTCTAGCAGTCAATTTGGGAGATATACACATGTAAATAAGTAAATGTAATTTTAAAAAACTTTAATAAAAACGTATCCTGATAATGTTTATATGGAGTTCAGAGAGAGTTATAAAGAATTGGGGAACGATAGGGGCTACACAGGAGTAGGTACGTATGGTTATTAAAACTTCCTAGAGAATTAGCATTTTAAAGATAATTAATAGGTGAGATAAGATAAGGGAAAGCATGCCATACAGAGATGCTGCTTAGCAAAGACCTGAAGTCTGGATCAGCCTGGACCATTCAGGGAACTAAATAATTGCAAGTAGGGTATCACCTGGTATCTTGAAAGCTAAGGCTGAAGAGATAGGCAGGGATAAGGTCATGAAGTGACTTAGACACCATGCTAAGGAATTTGGTCTTTCCACATCTCGGAGCGAGCAACTTTCCTGAAAGCGAGAAGTGCTTCCCCATGAGATCAGAAGAGCCAGGATGAAGAGAAGAAAGGCACGTCCTCTGAAGACATGGCGTTGCTGTGCTGAAGTGCATCAGGATGCTTCCTGTGTTATTTGTAATTCTGGTTATTCTAAAAAAATTTTTTAATGAAAAACTTTCAGTACCTTCCCATCACCTATAAGATAATCCTGCTTTTAGGATCCAGGCAAGGCTGCCTTTATGAGCAGTTACCCAGTGCAGTCACACACAGCCCAGTGCTTAGAAGGGCTCCATACTTATTTATAAAATAATGCTGTGCCATCACTGTCTTGAAATTCTTAATAACTTTTTAGCAAGAGATCCCATATTTTCATTTGGCACTGGGCATTACAAGTTATGTAGCTGTTCCTGGATCCAGGAGATATCTCCTTTACTCTTCAAGTTGCTGGATCTGGATTCTTTGAACAATAGGATTGCAAACTAACCTTGAAATGGCTGGCCATGATAAAAATTTTAAACCTTTTCCTTGAGACAGTACTATAGCTGTCTCCACTTGCAAAGAGCCTACTATCCAGAATGAGGAGACTGAGGCCAATCTCCTTAACCCCACCCTCCCCAAAACACAGGTGAACTTTGCAAAAATAGTTGGAAATCAGTTAATACAAGTATCACTGTAGTTTATTTCCGGTTGGGCTTTCTCTTACCATTTTAATGTTAATAATAGCGTTTGACCCTTATAAAAGACTTTATACTTTTCAAAATTATTGCACACATAGTAGATTCTGAGACCAGGGTTATGATGGGAAATAAGAAATCCAAATGACTTTACTTGGGGAAAAAAATTTAACCCAGGCTAAAATTATCACCTTCTACAAACAGATAAGGTCTAAGAAGCTTCCTTTTAGTTGTCAGTGGATAAAAATAACCTACTTTTTTTCTTCCTCCATAGAAGTTCTGCATCTCCCTCAAGTAAATTGAAATTGCTATCAGAATAACTTTATTGTAAACTTTTTAACCTACAAAGTCTGTAACTGGAAGGTCATATTAAAGGTTTATATTTTTGTTAAGTAAAGGAGACAGCCTTCTATGGCTCAGGCATGAGCATGTGTGGGCACAAAGTGGTAAACAGACATCATTCCTGTCCCCAGGGAGCTTACAGTCTAAAAGTATCTTCCATAGGAAGAGCTTTGTGGTGAAAAGAGATGAGTGATTTTGGAGAACTGAAAGACAGAACCATGGGTTTGAAGCCTGTTAAGTGAAGAGGACAGTAAAACCAGAGAGATATGGGTTATAGAGGTGGACAGAGGCCAGATAATTCAGAGTCTTGAAATGAAAAGAATTTCCCATTTGTTAAAATAATTTGTCCTGATAAAGATTGAAATGTAAGATTTACTAACCATGTAAGAATGCAACTTGGCATCTCCTTCTAATTGTAGCTAACCGCTCCTGCAGTATTTGGGTCTCTGAGCACCATACTCAGTTAAAGTGCGGGCTGATTGATCTGTGTTCCCTGTGGAGAGACCCCTCACGTTAATAATAAAAAGGCAAAATAATTTAACACATTGGAAATTACCAAGATTTTTCTTGAGTGCCCATTTTCAGATTTTAAAGTTGAAGTAGTATAAAAACATATGCTAAATATGCATATCTAAATAATTGTTACTTTAGATTTTCATTTTGCTTTCTCCTTATGTCTGTACCATTAATATCCCTTAATACTAATTATTATACCATTAATAACCCTTAATATAATATTAATGTACCGTTAATATTATATAAGAAATGAGAAGTCAAGGTGCATGTGAAGGTGAGGCACTGGAACCTGCAGAAACTCTTGGGCCCCTGAAGATGCCTCAGCCGCAGTTTGACGTGTATTAATTCAGTGTCACATGTGTCTTTGTAATATGAGGATGAGCAATAACAGTAAATACAGGAAATAACAGGAAAAATTGAGTATTATGAGATTGATTTTTTTATAATGGGTTAATTTCATTTTGATTTGTTTTCATTATAGTCTACCAAAATGAATGGCTGTGAAGGATGTTGTGAAGAAAAAGTAAAAAGTGAAAGGTAAGAAAATAATTTTTTCAGAAAATTTTGTAAAGTATAATAATTCCATTCTTTTTTAGAAGTGCTCTGAAGATTTCCATTTAGATGTTGCTTTTAAAATTAATTTGTTCTTTTCTACTAAAATGAGAATTGAGTAAATTATGGAACCATAGTTGAATATTAAGAATGTTTTAAAATTATTTTTACAAGGAGGTTCTAGTGACATATGAAAGTGTTTTTGTTATAACATTGCTCCAAAAAAGCAGTATTCTCTTAACCATGGGGAAAAAAATGGAAGAAAGGTCTAAAAGGAAATGTGCCAACAGTGATGATAGTAATCTTCTCCTGATAGGATTAAAGGTGACAAATTTTTCTGTTTCTCTATTCTTCTATACTTTACGATTTTTTTCTCTAATAAAATAAAACCAGAGAAGATAAGAAACATTTCTAAATCACACAAGTTTTTTTCTTTTTGAAAACAGTTTCTAATATAAAATAAGATTTTTTTGTAACACTAAACGGTGTATCAGGAAAAATTATCTGTATATGGTTGGCCAACAAAGTGGTTGTCATAAATTTTGCTTCATATTAGATAATGACCAAACAGTCAAAGGGAGCTATTTGCGTTTTCCCAGACAAGCAAATTGACAGTGAATTTTTCACTAAGTGGAGTTAGACAAGGGTGTACCTATTATTAATGTAGAAATGCATACAGTTTTATACTTAAAAGATTTGCAGGTATCTGGGCCAGCTGCCAGTAAATGTAAAGATACAGGCTCTGCCCTGCTCGGGAGGGGAAGGGGGAGAGGGAAGGAAAGGTAAATTAGTGTTAATTTCTTTGGGTACAGTTGGAAACACTATTAACATACAAATTTTATTTGCATGTTACTAATTCTTGGTATACTTTTTTTTCAATTTTAACATCTCTGAAATCATGAAGAGTCTTAAAATTTCAGCCATCGATATTATTTCTTTCTTAATGTAAACAAAATAATAGCGTACCTTACAATGATGAGTATCATAGATTCAAGGAACTGTGGTACATACCCTTTGACCTAGCAATTTTATTTCTAGAAATTGGTCTCACTACCATATGTGTACAAAGATATTTCTACAAGAATATTCATTGCCACCTTGTTTATAGTAGTAAAAAACCATAATAGACACAAAATAAATTAGCGTGTACTGTACTCGTACAATGAAATACTAAGCAGTTGTGCAGAAGAATGAGAAGGAAGGAATGCCTGATGGAAGGATTTCAAAAATACATCCTTGCAGACAAAGTATACTTACTAGAAGACAAAAACAACCTCATGGATTCAGAACTTACAAATCAAATGTTAATTGTGACCCACAAGTAGTTGAAGCAGAGGAAAACATCCACCATAAAAGCAGTGTAATTGCTGCCCTGTTACTGACATTTTGGGAGCCTTAGTACATGTCCTGCTTTGATGGTGTGCACTAATGTCATCAGACAAATGGACTCTGCTTTGTTCCCCTGAATATCAGAAAGTAGAAAATGTATTCAGGCTTCTACATTTTCCTTTTTCATCTCGTCTTAGCACTAAACATTGTTCTCCTACCTAGTTTCATTTCTAGCCATCCACCTTACCAGAGAGGTGGCATCTGCTATGCACCCCTAGAATAACGAGAACTTGTACTGAGTTTTATTACATTAAGTGAGTACCCAAATACAGGAGTGTTCTTTTAGCCCTCAACGGTAGCAAAAGACTGATGTCATCCATAGGGACTTCTGTAAATAAATTAAGATACATTCATACAGTACAATAGTAGGCAACTGTTAAAAAAAATAAAAGAGAGAGCCAGCCCTGATGGCCTAGTGGTTAAAAGTTTGGCGCTCTCACTGCTTCAGTGGCCCCAGTTAGTTTCCCGGTTGCAGAACCAGACCACCCGGCTGTCAGTTGCCATGCTGTGGCAGCAGCTCACATAGAAGAAATAGAAGGACTTACAACTAGGATATACAACCATGCACTGGGGCTTTGGAGATGGGGGAAAAAAATGAGGAAGATTCACAACAGATATTAGCTCAGGGCAAATCTTGCCATGCAAAAAAAAATGACACAATTGTAATCAGTCATCCATGTTAAAGGGTGGAAACAAACCACCACCTTCTCAATCCCCAAGAAGAATCCTTTGTCTAAGTTTTAGAGACTTGGGATTTTTTTTTTTCCTCTGAGGAAGATTTGCCCTGAGCTAACATCTGTGCCAGTCTTACTCTATTTTGTATGTGAGCCGCCACCACAGCATGGCCACCACCGAGTGGTGTAGGTCCACACCCAGGAACCAAACCTAGGCTGCCGACGTGGAGCGCGCTAAACTTAACCACTAGGCCACAGGGCCAGCCCCAAAGACGGGATTTGTTTGAGGATAAATATTAAGCTGTTTTAAACAATTCTGTACCTCAGTTTAATTTACTTCTGCCAATAAATTTTAAGAATTGTGGGCTTGAGTTTTTTTAGTCAGGTAATCTATTTTAAAATACCATAATAATTGTAGATGAAATAACTTGTTTGAAGACATAATACTTAGATTTATTTCAGCGAAGATTATATGAAGAAAATAGTACAAATGTGTTTTGTTGTCATAGCTTAATTCCGAAATCACAGGAAAGGAAGACTGATGATGAAATAACATGGGGAAGTGATGAATTGCCAACAGAAGCAACAAACCATGAAGATTCCGAGAAAGGCAAGAATTTTATTAGCAATTTTTTTCGTCAAAATGGATAGAAAAATTGTGTTTGAAAATTACAATTTTCAGAATATATGGATCTGTTATTTCACCATATGTGTGCACTCTGTGGTTCTATATGTAAAGTTAGTCACATAGACAAACATCAGCATTCATTTATATAACCAGATATTGCACAGTTATAGGCTAAAATTCTCAGTGGCTTTGAGTAAAATGTGCAAATAAACATATAAAGACTTTAAATGGAAACACAAAGTCACATTTTGCCGTTTAGCCATTCTGGAATGAGAAGTCAGGGAGCACGTTTAGTTTATAGTAAAGTAGGTAGAATAGCTCAAAGATGGAAAATTATTACCCGGGAGTCTCAACTTCATTTTTAAGAGTGGGAGTCAGTCGATCTGTCCTGACTCTTCCTGCCTCTCTCATCTTATAACAGAGCCAGTGCAGAAATTAAGTTCTGTCCAGTGTTTCATGTCTCTTTTTTCATATAAGGAAATGTTATACTAATGCACTGAAAGAACATGGTTTTGTAATTTGAAATCTTAATTGTTAACAGAAATTAAAGAAGTTGAATTAATACTTTTTGATTTAGGGGCCAGCCCCATGGCCAAGTGGTTAGGTTTGTCTGCTCCGCTTTGGTGGCCCAGGGTTTCGCCAGTTCGGATCCTGGGCACGGACATGGCACCGCTTCTCAAGCCATGTTGAGGCAACGTCCCACATGCCGCAACTAGAAGGACCCACAACTAAAAAAATATATACAACTATGTACTGGGAGGCTTTGGGGAGAAGAAGGAAAAATAAAAAATTTAAAAAAAAACAACTTTTTGATTTAGGTAGACTGTTAGTGTCAATGACGGTGCTCCTGTCAACTCCTGTAGCTCATGCTCATCTCCCCAGCCTTTGAGCTCCTGTTCCATTCTCACTGAGTTGTCTAAAACGTTTGCAGTTATTTCATATGAGTGAATTTTGTGTTCACAGCTAGGCTTCGCCCCAGCCAGATGTTCAGCTTCTTCAGGTGTCTTGTACAGCTTTGTGTCCCCACAGTGCCTAGCATTATTGCTGCCTCCATCGTAGCTGCATCATCAAAATGCCTTAAATAACAGATTGACATAATTAAAGCTGCACCTGTGCAGACTGTAGCAAGAAGTCTCTCCTACCTTTTCCTAGATATAGTTGCCTTCTGTTAGGAGCAGTTTCCATAGAACAGGTACTAAATTAGATGCGTGTCTCTTCTAAGACACTGATATCACTTGTTTGATAAACTCCTGAAGACCCCAGCATTTCGTGTGCATGAGGAAAGCTGTCACCTGCCAGAGGTACTGGTCCCTGAGATAGGAGCAGAAGGAATTTCAGCTACAGACAAAAAAAGGATTTTGTATCCCATTATGGGAAAAGGGTTGATGTGTTTTACATCCTCTTCTTGGAAAACGTTTACATGTTTTTGGTTGTACATGGATAGCTGTATCACGTCAGGTGGAGGGAAAAGGAATTTCAGCAACAGACAAATGCAGGGGTGGGGAGAGAGAGGAGACGTCAGTGTTTCTGGTGCAGTGTCGCATTGTGAGGAATCTCTGAAGCACCTCCCTTCATCTTTCCCCCATGTGCTTGGAAGAGAATTTAAATGCAGAGTAATAACAGGACTAGATACATTTTTGTCAAGAAAACAGTGCCATTTGAGTCAAGACAAGTGAAAAGAAACAGTTTAAACTCTTTTAGAAACTGTAGGTAAATGAGAGCCAAGAGCCTTAAGAACTTGTGGAACAGTCAGTGAGGTGTTTCCTTAAAAGTTGGGTACAGGGCCTTGCTGTGGCCAAGATATTCCTGTTTGATAGTGGTTATCTGCCTCCCTATTATTTCTATTGCCTTATCAATTCTAAAGACTCTCACTTTTGTAAAAATAGATGAGGTGAGACTAGGCTCCAGTTAGTTCCCTTAGTGGCTGAATCAGTTCCGAGAGAAATCTGTTTACAAAATCAGCTGCTGTCTTCCGTTAGATCCCCCCTTCCTGAGCAGCGAGGAGCTCGCCGTGCTGCCCGTCGTCAGGGTGCTCCCCTCAGGCCGCTACACTGGCTCCAAGCTGAAGGCAGTGCTCCGGATGTTGCGGGGTCTGCTGGACCAAGGCATCCCTTCTAAGGAGCTGGAGGTGAGTGGCTTCTGCCAGTGGTTCTCTCCCAAAGTTACATGCAAGGTTAGGAGAAATAGTGAGAATTTTGAAAATGTCCATTACTTTACTACTTTACCTCCAACTATAAGAGCACCATCTTGTCATATCTAGCAGTGAATTAATTTTTTAATTAGGACCCTAATAGTATTGATTTAAAGGGATCTCTTGAGCCACTTTCGAGCTGAGTAAATCTCCCTGAAGATCATCTTCCCTGCTTCATATGTAGGGACAAAGAGGGTTTTTAAAGAGTCAAGTGTCAATTCCAGTCACTCACTAAACTTCTCAGTTGATACACTGCAGGTGTGGTTCGTCATTAGCAACAGTTTCTGATTTAATACGGCTCCAAGAATGTGCCCCTCGGGTCAGAGCAGCAAAGGTTCAGAGCCCTTGCTCCCGGGATCCTGCTGGCACTGTCCATATTTACCACTAGGCGAAAGAGAAACATAGCACCACTGTGGTTTGGGTTTACCCTGCCCATCTCCTGCAAACCATCTGCTTACTTGCTTGCTTCCTGAGCCTTTTGAATCCACTGGAGTGAAAGGAACTAACTTCGACTGAGAGCTTCTGTGGTGTGCTATGTGCTTTGTATTTAATGCTCAAAATGTATAAATCCCATTAGATAGATTTGGAAACAAGCTCGCAATAGTTAAGCATACTCTTCCTCTCCATTTTGTGGAAACGATTTCTTCTTTAAGGCCTTAAGTTTAAAGGTCACCATCTCAGCAACCTTCTATCACAACCCTATAAAAAGTAGATCTTCATTTTTCTTTATCACAGTAGCTTCTTAATCTCTTCAAAGCATATATCACAATATTTGTTTGTTTACTTTTTTACTGCCTCTTTCTCCCAATGGACTATAAGCTTCAGGATAGTCAGAATCATATTTTCTTTCTCACCACTGTATTCCCAGCATTTGTTACAGTGCCTTGCATATGGTAGGCATTTCCAATGTATATTAGTTGAATGGATGGATGGATGGATTAGCTAATCAGTGAATGAATTGAAGTGAAAAAGAGTTGACTTTAGAACATAGGAGATCTAACCACAGTTCTACCACATGGAATATTCTATGATCCCACAGACAGTATAGTCAAGAAATTCTGCTCTAGTTTATTCGTTTAAGCCAAAGTTGTTTTTATAAGTTGTATTTTTTTCTAAAATATAACTATAGACGTCTTTAAACTGATATTTAAAATTAAGGTGCAAAGTGGTGCCTCGCAAAGTTAATTGACTACAACATGTTAAATTAAAGACATTTGCAACAATAAATTTCAAGAACTGGTGTAGCAAATGAGCATTGGAATTTTAGGCTTATTTGTCTTGACAGACATATATTTCTTAACACTCAAAGTCTGCCCTGATCAATAGCCAGTTTTGCACCCAGCACATTTAAAGCATTTGCAGTTATTACTGAGTTACTGCTTATCTCAAGAAATTTAACTTTGTTTCCATTTTTGTTTACAGAATCTTCAAGAATTAAAACCTTTGGATCAGTGTTTAATTGGGCAAACTAAGGAAAACAGAAGGAAGAACCGATATAAAAATATTCTTCCTTGTAAGTTCCAATTTGGCTTCAAATCAAATGTATATTTAATATAATTTGAACTGATTTAAAACTTATGCTAGTTTACCTTTTCTGTCTCTCACGTAAGTTTGTATGCACACACACATTCAGAGATTTACATCAGTAACAAATAAATTTAGATGTACAATGAGAATTCTTTTTAAGATTGTCTGTGCATTTCAAAAATCAATCAGAGCAATCTTAAATATTTCTTCAGACATCCATGAATTTTTATTAGCATAGTATTAGAAATTAATCAGTGATGCTAAAACAGTCATTTTAAGTCTTTAAAAATATGAATTGGCCTCTGGATGAGGAATTTCTTCGTCTATCACAACCAGCATCTGTTTATTCCACTCATTTTAAGTTTAGAGAAATGACTATGATACATGATAGCCATGTACATGCGTGTAGCTACAGTGGTACTACCAGGCTGCAGTATACTTTGAACTGTTTTAGATACCAGAAGGAAAAAAAGGCAGTTCTTTTTACCCACGTTTTACCCATTTCACCAATCAACATGTGATTTTTTAAAAATTATATATGAATATATGTATTAGCCAAACATTAACATCTAGAAAACTTCTTCTAGTAATCATCAGCCGCATTTATAGACATTAGCACATTGGATTACACTGTATGACACACTGACCCCGTCTTTGCCAAGAAGTCATAAATAACAGAACCAATAGTGTCAAATCACGCAGTAAATAATAATACAGTTGAATTTTTTCATCAAGATGGAATAGACAAAATTCGTTTTGGGAAGCTTCCTGTAAGAAGTAAATCTTAGCTTTTTAAAAATAGAATAGATCATGGTTTGTCATAAAGGAGGTGAGAATTATTTCAGGCAAAAAAAAGTGGCCAGACTGGCATCTCAAAAGTCAGAATGGGAAAAGCCATAAATCCAAAGCTCCTGAGTGGATTTGTTTTTAGTAGTGGATCAAAACTACTGAAACTACTGAGTGGACTAAGAGAGAAGCCAAGTAGGAGAAGGGCAGTTGATGAAGGATTTTGAAACCTATTCCAAGGGAAATGACCTCCAATGTAAAAGTACATACAAATTAATTCTCTTGGATAAGATGGCTTATATATACCTTTCTGTGGGGCAATCTGGTTTGGAAATGTGTATTTTGACTATATGAAATTACTATTAGACAAAGACAAGAGCCTGTGTGCCTGGAGAGTCAAGTGAGCTACCTGTTTGTTTATTGTTTATTATTTGGGCTGCTTGTTAAAAAGAATCTAATTTAATTCGATGAGCAAGAGTTAATTATGCCAATTGTATTTGTAATAAGTACTTTCATAGTTTCACTATAATATTAATTTTTGTTTTGGGAAATAATTTTTAGCCTTGTCATTCGTTATTAAATTCATTATTATTGTCATCATCATTGAAGATGGAGAAGAGTAGCAAAGTTGTGTTTCTCTAGTTACTTATTAAGAAATTCTAAGTTCATTTATTAATTTTAATTTCTTCAACCAAATCTGTGTAAATAATAAATACTGAGTTTTCTGTCAGAAAGAAACTCACTGAGTTGACATCTTAGATATGCTTGTAACGTGAGTGAAATGAGTAAATATAAAATGGTTTGACTGTACTACAAGTCAAAAATACACCTTTATTGAAATGTGTTTGTGATTTCATCTACGGTTATGAGGAGTTTCTCATAATCTTTGACTCACCTTGTTTATAAGGCTCTTGTTTCGAAATGCCTGACACAGATGCCTCTATTTTGTGGTGGGAAATTCACAGATGATGCTACAAGAGTTCCTCTTGGAGATGAAGGAGGGTACATCAACGCCAGCTTCATTAAGATACCAGTGGGGAAAGAAGAGTTCATTTACATTGCCTGCCAAGGACCTCTCCCTACAACTGTTGGAGATTTCTGGCAGATGATCTGGGAACAAAAATCCACAGTGATCGCCATGATGACCCAAGAAGTAGAAGGGGAAAAAATCAAATGTCAGCGCTATTGGCCTAATGTCGTAGGCAAAACAACAATGGTCAACGACAGGCTTCGGCTGGCTCTTGTGAGGATGCAGCAGCTGAAGGGCTTTGTGGTAAGGGCGATGGCCCTAGAAGACATTCAGGTCAGTGAGTTCAGTCTTCCGTTTACTAAGGCGTATCTACTAGTTAGACTTTGGGCCTGGACTCTTTCTGTGATCGCGTCAGCGTATCTCTAAATAAAAACCTGTGACTTCTTGGTTCCCATTTCACCAGAACTAATGCCACCTATTAATTTTTATCTAATATAAGCTTAAATGTGAATTCATGAATTCTGCCAAACTGTTTCCGCCAGTATGTGCTGTATTAAAATGAAAATGAGAAGACAGGACTTTTAATGTGATCATCCATCATCCTTTACTGAGAAATAGAACAGAATGGCTCAGAAGCTATGTGCAGGAAAGTCATTTTTTTAAGGTCAAACCTCTAAGTAGACTCAATAAAACTGTTTTAAAATATCTCTAAGTAGAAAATATTCCCCCTTAAAGACCACATATTTGGTAATACATGGACAATTGTAGCATAAATGCTTGTCATTCAGGTTGTTCCCACTGTGGGCGCCTAACCACTGAGTACATGTAGCCTCAATTAGAATAAGTGAGTCTCCCTGAAGTAGAGCTGCTGCTGTGTCCTCACCTCCACACCCCTCACGTTATTTCTCTCTTCCCCCCAGGAATGCTAGCTGGGTGTGAGAAACATGTTTCCTCTTGGACTTTTAGCTTTCTTAAAGAAACAGAGAGTAATTTTATGTTCATAGAAACAAACCGTACTGACTCAGTTCTATTGGTGGCATGTAAACTTGGCCTGAGAATTTCCTTCATGACTTGTGATTTGTGATTTTATGAAGAACTAAAGATTATACTTCCTTATTCGTTTACACCGGTCTATCCATTACTTACGTGAGCACAGTTGCTCAATATTCCTTCAGTGATTTGCTTATTTAATCAACGCATGTTTACAGAGCTCAGGCCCTGTAATGGAATCTAGGGATTCAGCAGTTAACACCACAGACTAAAAGAAATCCCTGCCCTCATGGAGCTTACTCTCTAGTGAGGAGACACTGGTGTTGATGGTGCTGTGGAAGAAACTGTGACGGTGTCGAGTGAGCCACAGGGATATCTGGGGAAGCATTTCTGTCAGAAAGCGTAGTGTACAGGCCCTGAGACTGAACTGTGCCCAGTGTTTGTAAAGAACCACAGAGAGTCCCTGTGGCTGGAGCGAAGCTGCCGGGAGGAGCAGGTGAGGTCTGAGAGGGAGCTGGGCTAGATTACGTAGGGCTTAATTTTAAGCCATTGCAATGACTGTGGGTTTTATCTGCAGTGAATTTAAAATGGGGTCATAAAAAAAGGTGGTTATTTATATAAAAATGTAATTTGCTTTTAGGGTTTCCAAAAAGTAATTTTTTACCTATGTTTAAAATGTGGATCTAGCAACCTCCGTGATAAAGGCCCTCTGTGTGTTGTTTGATGGAGTCTTTCTGTCTCTTCCACTTTTCCTTTGATCTGATCAAAGTCATAATTTGACAGGTCGTAATTTGAAAGGACAAAATAATATTAAGAACTAATTGTGTGTGAACAATGTAGTATGCCTTTTTCTACTTATTCTATTGTACAATTTCAGACAGGAGAATTGCGACATATTTCTCATCTGAATTTCACCGCTTGGCCAGACCACGATACACCTTCTCAGCCAGACGACTTGCTCACTTTTATCTCTTACATGAGACACATTCATAGATCGGGCCCCATCGTCACACACTGCAGTGCTGGCATTGGACGCTCAGGGACCCTGATATGCATAGATGTGGTTTTAGGATTAATCAGTCAAGATCTTGAAGTGAGTACAAGATACAGGCTGAACGAACATTTGACCAGAAATAACAATGGAACCTAAATTTTTAATAATGTCTTGTGATCTTGGGATTTTTTTCTTATTTATCGGTTTGGATGAATGCCTTAATTATCTTACTATATAAAATTGTATTTTAGTAAACGTTCAAAACTGCATAGACTATAATCAAGAAGAAATAATATTTCAAACTTTGTTTAACTGAGCTTTTGTAACCATGTGCTCAAAAGTCCCTTATACAGCCTCGCATTGTATTCTTTGTGGTCTTGAGGCTTCTGTAAGATATAGTCAGCATTATAACCACACTCTAGGGATAGAAATATTGAAGCACAAAAGAAAATCTGTTTCTGAAATGAAAAGGCTTATATTCTTTTTTTGTCATTGTTACCAATAGGTGGGAAGTGTATATTTTGTTAAACAAATTGATGCTGAATAGTCTGTGTCTAAAAATTACTCCCAATTAAAAGAATTATTACTTAAACAAAGCTAATAAGAGTATAATGTTGGGGCTGGCCCAGTGGCACAGCGGTTAAGTTCGGACGTTCCACTTCGGTGACCCAGCATTCTCCGGTTCAGATCCCGGGTGCGGACATGGCACTGCTTCACAAGCCATGCTGTGGCAGGCGTCCTACATGTGAAAAAAAAAAGGTAGAGGAAGATGGGCACAGCTGTTAGTTCAGGGACCATCTTCCTCAGCAAAAAGAGGGGGATTGGTGGCAAATGTTAGCTCAGGGCTAATTTTCCTCAAAAAAAAATTAATATATATATATATATATATATATATATATATATATATATATAATCGTGCTTAAAACTTAAATTAGTATAAACCTTACTTAAAATATTGGAATATCTTACTATACATAATATATAATTAAAATAATTGTCTCTTAAATAATTTTAGTTAAAAACGGCTCAGTCTTGGGGCTGGCCCCGTGGCCGAGTGGTTAAGTTCGCGCGCTCCGCTGCAGGCATCCCAGTGTTTCGTTGGTTCGAATCCTGGGCGCGGACATGGCACTGCTCATCAGACCACGCTGAGGCAGCGTCCCACATACCACAACTAGAAGAACCCACAACGAAGAATATACAACTATGTACCGGGGGGCTTTGGGGAGAAAAAGGAAATAATAAAATCTTTAAAAAAAAAAAAAAGAAAGAGCTTTTTAAAAAAAAAAAAAAAAAAAAAAAAAACGGCTCAGTCTTGCTCTTCACAGTCTATTATATCTACCGTAAAAATTGAGGGAGGACAAAGCAAAATAGTCTTTTTCTCCCTTGTTTCAAACTGTTAAATATTGGTGAAAATAAAAAGATCAGGAATTTTATTCTGAAAGGCAAAATGTAGGAAAAATAGTTTGCCTTGTTTTTAAAAACGGTGATATTAGAAATCAGTCCAATTTCAGAGGGAAGAGAATTTTTGGTAGAGATTTTCAAATAGAATAACCCTCCCTAATTCTTAGAAAGCTCATAAATAAAATTATCAAATGATAGCAGTCAGTTCACCAACTTATTTTGTTCAGAACAGTCTCCCGAGACTGCTGGAAGGGGAAAGGGAGTGGGGAGTACAGTAATCTGTAGACACCACTCCTCTCTGAATGTTTGGGGTTCAAATTCGGTTGCCCTTTTTATCTCACATATCGACGCTTGTTTCCTTTGGCAGTTTGACATCTCTGATTTGGTGCGTTGCATGAGACTACAGAGACATGGAATGGTGCAGACGGAGGTGAGTCTTGGTTGGTGTCTTCTAATGAGGATTTTTGTGAAGTTTCTGATATTTTAAAAGTTCTGTTTAAACCATTTCTCTTTTTTGAGGGTTCCCACACTATTGCATAAAACCAAAGATTTATGGTAGTGAGTGACTCTGAACTAATTCAGAAAAAAAATGAAAATATTTCTAGGGTATTTTGTTTAAATATTGCCTTTTAATTTAAAAAAATAAGAAAATGCAATATCTGCACTGAATAGATTCAGAGAATGGGGCGGCATGTTGGGGGCAAAAATTTGTGGTGGTACAAAATAGCAGGTAACTGGTGGCATTCCTTCCCCACTTCCAACCTAAGAAAGAGAGAGACGGTAATATTCTTGCTGCAGAAATTCCCCAAGTGAATAAAGCGAAGACCCCTGCTAGAAATACAAAGATCTTCCTGTGCGGTGGTGAGGAGGAAGGCAGGTAATAAACACCTTCGATAAGTGAATTATATAGGGTCTTTGAAAGTGCTAAGTGCTTTAGAGGGAAAAAGGTACAGCCGGGTAAAGAGGATGGATTGGGGGTGCAAACTTACATTGGGGTGGCACCACCAGGAAAGTAACACATGGACAGAGATTTGAAGGAGGGGTCGTGTAGACATTTGGTAGTGAGAGCCCCTCCGGCAGACAAAACCACCTGTGTGGAGGTCCAAGGTGGGCGTGGGTCTTGTGTATTTGAGAAGGGTCATGGCCAGAGTGGCTGAGGTGGAGGGAGAAGGAGGGGAGGCGGGTGGGGCAGAGCCAGGGCTAGGGCTTTCCTCTGAGTGAAGTGGAGCCACTGCTGGATTGTCAGCATGGACTGCCCTGATCTGACTCACAGTGTAAAAGACCACTCTGGCTGCTGCCTTACAGCAAGACCCGATTTGGGAGGAGCGTGCAGGGTTAGAAGCTGGGTCGTCAGTTGGATGGTAAGCAGTGGTGGCCCAGACTGGAGTGGGGGTGTGGATATAGCGAGTAGAGGACGTGCGTAAAGTGGGTTTGCTAATGGGTTCTTTGTGACCTGAGAGAAAGTCAAGGATGAACGTGTAGAAAATGGGACAGAGTTCAAATACAAATGAGCAAAAAGGAAATAAAAGGGTTACTTGTATTCCTGCTCCGCAGAGTTGTTAACGTTTTAGGCAACATTCTTCCATCCTTTGGTCTAAGCACATGTGCGCAGGTGTGCGTGCTCACACGCATGTAGCCATTTGAAATACGACTCCGCTGCAGTATTGTTTTACTTTCCCTGTACTATATTGTGAATTTTTGCTATTTATTTTCAGACTCATTAATTCCTTGCCAAATAACAGGAAAACTCAGGTCCCTGCACCATCAACTTACTAGAGAGTAATATCAACAAAAAAAATTTAATTTTCAAAAAACTTTGATTTCCATATTCTTCCAAAATATTTAAAGAAAATTCTTTCATGTAGTTTCTTGGATATTAATTTCTTAACATTTCAAAACATCAAAATGAGTTCAATAAATCTAGAAGAAATTTTCTAGGAAGTTTATTTTTCCCTTATAAAAGCAAATCATAAATATTACCAAAGCACAAAAAATAGAAGCGGCCCACCAATCAAAGACAACTTCACTTAGCACTCTGGGATATTTCTACCCACCCACCCCACCCACCCCCAAGGCTTCTTCCCACCTCGTTTGTCAATCTGGTTTCTGTTTTTATAATTTTTATGACAGTGCACAAATTCTACATTCTGCTTCTTACATTCCACATTATAACAGAATTTTTCCATATTTTCAAAATTACTCAAATATCACTTCTAAGAGTGGTGAAACTATGTATATATGTAATATATTCACATTATACATCTAACATCTCTCCCTCTCCATCTCTTTTTTTGGGGGGGCCATAGGATCAATATATTTTCTGCTATCAAGTCATCCTTTATGTCCTGACGCGTCTTCAGGCTGAAGAAGAGCAAAGAGAACAGCCCCAGCCTCTGAAATGACGTGAAAAGAACAGCTTCTGGCTGCCTTCCGCTTCTCTCCTGACCTCCAGCAGATGCTCCTGCTCTCTGTTTAAAATAAAGGTCGGAGGGCAGCAAGTCCATGCAGTATCGCTATGCTTATTCCCTCTACCTGAGAGGGGCATTCTTCATAACAATAAATATTGTTGAAATGCTGTATTTTTACAGCTACTTTAACCTGTGATAATTATTAAAAGATTTTTAACACTAACTGAATAATGCAGATCTTAGAGATGATTGAGGCAGCATCTGATTATAGTTGACGTTGTTACATAGACACACCGAGTCTGTTTTTAATGCACCAATCTTGTATATAGCAAAATTCTGTTTCCAGTATTTTAATAGAGTTATTTTATAGGGGATACTTGAAACCAGTATTTAAGCTTTAAATGACAGTAATATTGGCATAGAAAAAAGTAGCAAATGTTTACTGTATCAACTTCTAATGTTTACTATATAGAATTTTCTGTAATATATTTATATACTTTTTCATGAAAATGGAGTTATCAGATGTTTGTAACTGCATCATTTGTTATACATCATCTCACTTTGTAAATAAAAATACACCTTAAAACATGAACAAGCCAACGTGTGTGCAGACAAATTAAACGTTTTCAGTGTGTTATTTCTTAAAAACACCCAAGTTCCTGGGAGGGCAGGAAGTTCTGGATCCCAACTTCCCACCTCCCCGCCTTATCCCGGTCGGGCCGCCCAGGGACTGGGGGTGCTTTCAGAAACCCTGGGAGATCATCAGGGTCTGACATGAGGGTTGGGTACTGGCTAACAGTAGGGAGAAATTCGGTCCCTCTTCCTTCTGCCTACTTGTGGGTGGTGCCAGCCTAACCAATACAGAAATGAGAGTATTTTCCAGTCCTAGTTGTGGTAAAACTCAGGATGTCTCAGCTGACAAGGTAGTGAAGACAAGATCACACTCCCTGGGGGGTTTGCATTTGGTTCTGCCTGAAGCGGGGGAGGTGAGCCTCAGAGAGCCTGCTTCTGACTCGGTACTGAACGGGTTTCGCTGAATCCTGACTCTGACAGCAGTCGTCCATTCAGCTGTGAGTGGTGCCATCCCGAGATCCAGGAAACTGCTTGGTTCCTCATCACGGGATCAACCCATTCTGAGCTGGTGAACTTGGATTTCTGACCTTACCCAAGTGCAGCAATTTGCTGGGACCTATTCCTAAGCATCTGAGGCTAAGGGTGGAAGACGGTAGATCAGGGAATGCTGGGGGCCCCACAGTGATTGTTTGACTCCCCACCGGGTCAGAAGTAGCTCCAAATCTGGCAGGAGGAGCATCACCACGACCATTTCCACTTCAATCAATAGTTTTTATCGATTGGGTTGTAGCTGATTTCATTTGGGAAAAAGGTTTCTGTTGCTTTAAGAGAGCTTTGGAAACCCCTGGCCTGCGTGAGTTGGAACCGTGAGACCTTTTCCTGTCATAAGCACAGGAAACTGGGCCAGCAGGGCTCTGGGAGCCAGTACAGCTGGAGGTGATTAGCTACCATCGCAAGTCAACAGAGATGCAAGAAGGGAAAGCTGAAGAAGGATCTTTTTCTGGAAAGAATGTAGCTAGGAAATGGAAACTGGGAAGAAAATGTGGGTTTCAGTTTACAACCCCTGAATGGAAACTTCATTCTAGTAAACATGCTACTGCCCTCGTCTGGGACCTGGCTTTGCTGCATGCAACGGGCTGAGCCAATTGCTAGGGCCGCTCTGGTTAGAAAGTGTGGCAAGGCCACAGAGCCAGGGGGCACCTGGAGGCACTCAAATATCAAATGAATGAATAAATGCAACTTAGCTCTTAACACACATTAGATAGCTAAGTTCTATAAAACACACATCTGAACACATAATGACTCAAACGTAGTAGAAGCTTATCTCTAGCCTCCCTCACAGTTCTGGGCAGGTGAACAGCTCAGCATGGCCGCTCTCCTTCCTACAATTTTTAGGACCCCAGGCTGATGGAGGTTCTGTAATCAACACATAGCTTCCAAGGTCATCCTAGAATTCGTCTCCAGTCCCCCAGGCAGGAAGGGGAAAGAAGGCGGAGCGCCACCTGTGGGGATTTTACGAGCGGGCAGGCCTGGAAGAAAGGCGCATAGTTGCCACTCATTCCATCAGCAAGAACTGGCCAGACGGTGCCCCTGAGAACGAGGAAGCTCGGAATGAGCTGGCCGAGCAGCTGTTTCCCATGACAGACAGCTCTGTGCTGTAGAAGGGGATGCACAAGTCGTGGTGGAGTCTATACAACTGTGCTAAAACTGTATATTCTAAAGGAATGGTGTCTTTGTATAGTCCTGGGCATTGCAGGGTTAGAAACATCATTTTTGTTCCCAAGTCAAAACTTTTGTAGATGTCATCAGTAGAAATATTTCTGAATTATCATGATAATAAGGAGAGAAATGGCTGTTGAGAAAAGATCAGGTGTTCACATCTGTGGTTTCAGATAGCCTGCTAGAGCTCTTGGTTTTGAAATGACTAGTTACCTAAATGCAATGTGATAAATTCAAGAAATTAAAGGAACAGCTCACCGAACCTATCCTCTGGTTGTAGACATCTTGACAGAGAACATGCTCCCCTCTTACATAATTCACAAATATTCAAGGTCCCTTGTTATGGTGGAGATGAATATAATTGTGCATTGACCTGCATAATATTTTAAAGACAACTTTAAGTTTTAGTATATCAGTTTGGCATTGCATTTGACTGCAAGTAACCAAAAACCAAACAAATGGGCTTACACAAATTAGAGATTTCTTCATCAAGAAAACAAGTTCAGAAGTAGGCATTTGCTGGGACTTACTCTACAGTTCAAGAATGTCAACACATATATAATTATCCTGGCCTTTCCTTCATGGTCTGGAAATGGCTGCTGCAGTTCCAGTTATTACATCCACATTCCAGAAAGGAAATGGGAGGAATTGACAAGAAGAAAGGATCAGTCAGTGCCCAGGGCAAGAAAGAAAAATTTTCCGGAAATCACAAGCTGACTTCCACTTCCGTCTTATTAGCAAGAACTGTGTCACATTTCCATCTCTCTTTAAGAAAGTTCTTTTTAGCTAGGCGTATTGCAGTCCTGAGCAAAATCTTAGCTCTGTTAATAAGGACAAAGGAAACAATAGACATTGCGCAGTAGCAAGCAGGGCGCGCCTTTCCATTTCTGCCAGTTTCCACCACTCTGTATTAGCCAACACTGTGTCAGTCTTTTCAGATCTTCCTGCCCCAAGAAGCATCTGAATTTGTAACTGTTGTAAAGAGGGTCACAGATAGAAAATGTTTAAAAGTAGTCTTCAGTTTTCCGAGTTTAGGAACATAATTTTATCCATTCACCCCAAATTAGCTATATTCTAAAGGTTCTGCTAGGCAAACTCTCAGGATACTTGCTGATAAACCATGTTGCCAACTGTTTTAGCTCAGCTCTGTCCAGCAGAATGGGTAAGCCGGACACCCAGGTAGGGTTCCTCCCGGTGCGTAAAGTACACACAAAGGCTGGTCAGAGGGTTGCTTAGAGGCTAAGAAGTGATTCATTCAACTGGGTTAGGCTGAATTACCTTGTCTATGCTAGGCCTAATTGTGATTGCACAAGGAACGAGAAGGGGACAGAACACTTAGAGTGCATGCATCATACCAGGTGTTTTCACATTACCTACTTTTCCAGGTGTTTACGATTGAATGTCATCATCCTTTTTAAGAGAAGAAATTGAAGTCCAGAGGGATTGTCACTTGCCCAAAGTTGCCCAAATAACAGAGCTGGGACTCAATTCCAAGTCTGCCTGTCTTCAACCCACAACTCCCAAGGCGCCCTAGCGCCCGTGAGTGGAATCAAGGAGCTGCAAAGCCCGTGCTCCTTCCTCTATACTCTGCTGCCCCAACCCTCCAGCTGGCTCTTTTCCAGACGCAGAGCTGGACTCATTCTGCTTAACATCATTCCCCTGGCCCCACATCTTCTGAGCATCACATAGTCCCCAGCTTTTTTTTTTTTTTTTTTTTTTGAGGAAGATTAGCCCTGAGCCGACTACTGCCAGTCCTCCTCTTTTTGCTGAGGAATACTGGCCCTGAGCTAACATCCGTGCCCATCTTCCTCTACTTTAATATGGGATGCCTACTACAGCGCGACTTGCTAAGTGGTGCCATGTCCGCGCCCAGGATCCAAACCGACCAACCCCGGGCCTCCGAAGCGGAACGTGGGCACTTAACTGCTGCACGACCAGGCTGGCCCCAGTCCCCAGCTTTTATGAACTCATGATTATTTAGATCAGCTAGAATACAATTTATTCAGTTAGAGCTTTTTTTAGTTACATTCTTCAGCCTCAAGACAATGTGTGGCCTCCTGGACAACTTGACTATTTCCAGTTCTTTTCGGTAACACATTTACAAACTGTCTCTGGAGATGGCAGTCTTCTGACATGACGACTTTCAAACCCGTACATTGGTTTGTGTTATTTCTGTCTTAACGGATGGCTGTTGGTGGTTCTGTCCCCAGCCTTGTCCTGACTGTGGTACACAGTAACCATGTAGTTAGCGCTTTCAGAATGGAGCATTGGATTTGGCCATTTTGTGTTAGGTGCCAATGTAAAGAAACAATTTAGAAATTCATATTTTGTGGGTTCTTTAAAACTCATGGTAATGCTCGTTTTAGAGGCGGGAATCTGTTATCGCACGACTCTACTGTGTTCATTGCAGTGGTCTAGTCCCCACTGAACCATGAGGGCAGGAGCCCTTCCTGCCTCGTGACTGCTGCACGGCCCATGTGCCTGCACAGAGCACAGCCCCGCGTCTCAGCCCATACACACTTGTCAGGTGGATAAATGGGACTCTCCAAGCAATAAAGCAGCAGTGGAGAATTAACAATCACGTCACAAGTCTGCTTAGTTCTTTTCCATATAATTTACTTATGACACCTAATGGGGCTGTTTCTGTACTACCGCAAAGGTGTTCTTAATTGTTGGGAAAATACCATAATAATCGTTGTCATGATGTTAACCCACAAGTTCTTGAGAACACTTATAAAATAAAATTGTGAAGCACCAAATCTCAGACAATACACTTTCTCACATGTTTCAAAGGTTACAAATACAATCAACAGAAAGAAATGAAACCAAACACAGTCCCAACAAAAACACATTATATCAGAAGTTATGTGATAAAGCTAGTCTTTCAAATCAGTAGAGAAAAGATGAATGATTCAATATATGATGTTGAGACAATTAACCATAAAAAATTACATTCTTAACACACTGTACAGAAAAATAAATTCAAAATGGAATAAACATGCACATATTTAGTCCATAAAATAGAAAAATATATGGGAAATATTTTTAGTAAGGATTAGAGGAGGATGGGTTTAGCTACTGCCAGGCGGTACACACAGCAGCTGTAAATAAGGTGCATAAACCGCCCTAAAAACTTTGAAAAGGGGCCAAATACATTCTCAAAAAGGGATCCTCTCACAACTCACAAAAATATAAATATCCTAACATTTGACAGATGTCAAGGTCAAAAAACATTTTTAAAAAGACTAATAAAGCTGAATACATAAAAAATATAAAACTTCTATACAGCAAAAGACGTTATATAAAAATAGAAGATAAAAGATATAGTCAAATCTTGACAAAACACAGAACTAAGGGTCACTATCCATAAAGTGTTAAAATTTATCAATCAAAAAGGAAAAAACACAACAGAAAAGCAGGCACAGGATATGAATAGGCAAGTGATTATAAAAAAAATACTTCATTCATAATTTTAAAAATGCAATTTTAGGGGCCAGCCTGGTGGCACAGTGGTTAAGTTCGCATGCTCCGCTCTGCTTTGGCAGCCTGGGGTTTGCAGGTTCAGATCCCAGGTGCAGACCTACACACTAGTCTTCAAGCCATGCTGTGGTGGTGTCCCACATACAACATAGAGGAAGATTGGCACAGATGTTAGCTCAGCAACAATCTTCCTCAAGCAAAAAAAGGAAGATTGGAAACGGATGTTAGCTCAGGGCCAATCTTCCTCACCAAAAAAAAAAAAAGAAAGAAAGAAAGGGAGAGCCATTTTAAATGAGATATTTTCACAAATAAGAACTGATCATTCTTTAGCCTGGTGTGACTGTGGGAAGCCAGCCCTCTCAGGCACTGCTGTACAACATTGCCGAGAGCGATCTGTCCAAAATTTTAATGTGCAATGGGCCTGGCACTTCAAGTCTAGGAAGAGATCCTACAGAAATACTTGCACGAGGGCGTGGGCATTTGTAGCAGCATTGTAATACCAATAAGTTGACAGCTATCTAAATGTCCATGAATAAGGAACGATTAAATAAATTACAGTCCTTCCATGCAATGCAATACTTCTATGAAGCCATTGTTCTAAAGGATGAGGTAGGTCAACACAGACTGACACGTAAAGATACCCCACAATGTGTCATTAAGTGACTGACTAAACAGTATATGTGGGATGATCTCAACATTTTTAAAATGATGTAATGTTTAAACATACATTAGAAGGATATATGTGTGCCTATCTCTAGGGAGTAAAAACACAGGGCATTCACCTTTTAACCTTGAGTGTTCATTAAATTCTCTCTAACCTTGTATTACATCTATAATCCAAAAAGATTTTCAAGCCCTTAAAAACTATCAATCATTTGAGAAAAGACCCCATTTTTTTATAAGAGCTGTGTGTTTCCTTTCCAATGCTCCAAAGGACTTGCCCAAAGTCAAGAAGTCAAGTGGGGCCAGACGCTGTCCTTGCCCTGCAGCGTGGGGTAACATCGCCTCTACACAGAGTCCTAACTCCTGAGAGATTAAGTCCAACCTGAGGTTGACTTCGCCTGACAATGGGTGTTTCTCTTCACTGTATGTGAAGACGAGAACACACATGGCAGCTGGTGAATACGTTGCGTAAACCCCCAAAAGCACTCCCTGAAGTGGGCAGAATATGTTCAGAAAAAGGGATCCTATGACAATTCGCCATCAAAATATATAAATATAAATATTCTAACATTTGACAGTCAGATATTCGCACAGGCCCTGCCAACGAGATTCACTCATCAGCTCTGCACTGTCTTTACTGGCCACTGAGGAAGCCAGGCGAGCAGTCAGGCCGGCAAGCCCCTCCTATGCACATGAAGACATGTGGCTGGTTGGCTCGCAGGCCATGTGGAGCTCCACCGGGCCTGACGGCCCAGGAGTTACAGCGGCTTCTTCATTCACCTCCAAGAAAGCGCTGGTCTCTTTGGGAGAAGTAGACTTCTTCTTATGGCAGGCTTCTGCACAACCTGGCTTCTTCTTTCTGTGTTTGCTCTTCATTCTCCTCTTGTACATCTTATATGCTAGGTGTTAAAGCATGCGAGTATTAAAAATCACTTTAGTAAAGACTATAATTTGGTGACATTGTATACTTGTCAATACTCTGGGAGTTTGTTTTCTTTGGGTCACATATGTGTAAACAAACAGGAAAAAGAAGAGAGAAAAAGAGAGAAAACTATGGAACAAAATAATTGAGTGTATCAAAATGGCTATCTTTGTCTGGAATGGACCATTGGTGAATGAGACTTATTCATCAGGTTGCTGATGGCTCATCCTTTCATTCAGTCATTCAGTCAGTCAGCAACTCCTTGTAAAGTGCTTACTATGAGTCAGGGGCTCTCCTGGATGCTGGGAGATAGCTGGGAGTCAGCCAGACGTGTTCTGTCCCTCACGGTCTCACCATGAGAAGGAATTAAAACTTGGATCCAAGACCCGGTGTTTTATTCTGCTACCATTTCTCTTATCTTGTGGGAAAAATTAAACCACAAGCATTCTTTATGTGGATGGGTATGTCAGCAGTCAGTAAATATGTAATAATCAGTAATCAGTATAAAATCAGGAATATCAGTAATCATTGAGCCTTACTCAGAACCTGTTCCCTGACAACAGTAAAAATTTACAATGGCCCAAGATTAAAAAATCTATGTGTGTATATCTATATTTTATTCATTTACTTTCTGCAAACCTACATAATGACCCCAGAGTGATACATCTTTGGCTGTATGAATAGGGAAGCGCATATACACACCCACATATATTATTTCAATATCTGTATATATACCATATTTCATAGTTGAAAATCATTTCACAGCCATTTGGCACAACTCTTAGTCACAGAAGCACTGTGAAATAACTTGACATTTGGAAGACTCTCAAGGCTCTTGATGAAACATAACAAATGTCATTTTTCAAATAAGTGATTGCTCATCGAGACTTAAGTCCCAGAATCTAAGTTCTCATAGTGGATTGTCTTTCGTGAAGCATATTTGTTTATCTATAAGCTCACTTTCACATGGTTTTTTACATTTTTCTGTGAAATGTCCACTTGTGGCAAAGGATCTTGTTTATGCGTGTTATTTTCCCCTGAAATGTCAGGCTAAAAATATGTCGTAAGGGCAGCACACATATCCTCAGTCTGAAAAAGGAGTTGGTAAATTGGGTTGACAATTTTCAATCAAGCCCACCCCATGGGGGCTATACTCACCTGCAATAATGAGAAACCCATCCAACAGCTGGAAGAGCCCGTAGGCCAATGGGAAGCTAAGCATCTGGACCAATTCCCTGGCAGTAAAAGATAACTGGAGCATGGTGACGCACATCTGAATATTCTGAGCTCCAGTTTCTAAAGAAATCGTCCTGCACCTACCAATAAAAAAATTTTTCAAGAGTTAACATATTAGCAATAAGGACTGTTCTTAAATTTTCTCTTATGTACAGCAATAAATGTAAACCATGAGCTTAGGCCATTAAAAATGTTTGCTCATTCAGTAATTATTTGCTGAGCGCCTACCCTGTAGGTGGTCTCCTGAGAGGCACTTCGGAGGATCGGGCCCTACAAACCCTGTCCTAGAAATCTGGGTGAAAAGGCAACATACACACACAAGAAAGATTCAGTAACAACACAGCACAAAGTATATCGAGGGCCAGGGAGATGCTGTGGAAATTCAGAAAAGTGACATAAGTGGTTAGAGAAGGCTTCACAGAGGAGGTGTGAGATTAAAGGATGGAAAGAGTGGAAGAGGCGTTATTGTGGGAAAAATGATTGAAATTAACACGTATGAGCTTGGCCTGTTCAGGAGGCATCGCACATGCTGTAAGCCAATCTGCGTGGAAATGGAAGATTGGAGGAGATGAGACGCAAAGTTGAGTCAGAGGCATGACACAGTGCAAATTAAATGACACTTGACAATCAACATAAAACCCTAAATGAAAACCAAATGTCTAACATGATTTCTTTGGTGAAATGGTTTAGTAATAAGTTTTTCTACTTTCTGTTTCTCTATATTTTATTGGTTTTCTAATTGCAAAGAAAAAAAATGAAATAAACCTCAGTTGAGAAAGAAAAAGCAGTAGGGAGAGAAAGAAAGACACAGGTGGGACCCTGGGGGCTGGGTTCAGCGGTTTCATCTGTCCTCAATTTTGAAAGGGCATCTTCAGGTTTTTATAAATGGAAGACGAGAGGAAAGAGGTGTTTCAGAAGATGCACCAGCATCTCTATGCAAGCTGGATGGGAATGTGGAAGTAACGAGTACGTAATGTGGGAGTGAAAATATTGTCACTAATACAGGGCAAGTTCTGTGGCTCTTATTTTGCTGCTTCTTACCCTATTGCTTGCTACACATTCTTCACACTCCCCTCACTTGTTTCAGACCCCTGTCAATAACTTGAAATGATTAAGCTACTAAGCTGGACCTCACACCTGGACCGTTCACAAGGCAAATGCAATATCTCAGTCCTGATCTTTCTCAAGCCATCAGGTATGAAAAAAGCAAGACTGTTGACTACACTTTGCCATAGAAATACTCTCTCTGCAGATCCAATTATATTTCAACCACTCAACAGTCTGTGCTCCTCATTATTGACTTTGGAATCAAACCCAAATGGTCAAGTTCCTTACCTTCTCTGAAGGGCTTGCTCATTGGTAGGTGAGGATCCTGATAGTATCTACCTCTCGGGCTTGTGGTAAGAAGTAAATGAGATACACTTGGCGCAGCCTTACCCAGTACTTGGTACCGTCCTACCTGTTCCCCAAGTGGGCTAGAAACAGCATAAAGCCAGTTCAATCTTTGCCAAACTCTACTTTTGGAATTCAATTCTATAGTTTACTTTTCTTCCGTAATTCTTTTCTGGTTTTAAAAGTAGTACAATACTCATTGAAAAACTTAGAAAATATATTAAGAAACTAAGAATATTAAGAAAATAAAATTACTCTTCATCCCACTACTCAAAATTAAACACTATTAGCCTATGGTGTATTTCTTCCAGTATTTTTCCATGCGTAAAATTCTTTTGCTTTCTTCTACAAAATGGAATCAAAATGTATACCATTTTCTATTCTTTTTTCACTTAAATTTCTGTCTTAAGTATTTTCCAAAATCATTAAAATTGATGCATCATATCCCACCACATAGACACATCATGAATTCAACATCTCCCTATTGTTAGATACTTAAATTGTTTCTATTTTTTATATTTATAAAAACACTGCAATTAACATCCTTGCACATCAATATTCATGTGCTTATCTGATAGTGCTAGCTTCAGGACAGAATTTTAGAAGTAAAACCACTGAATTAGCATCTTTAAATATTTATAAGCCTATTGATATGACTAAATTGCCTTCCAGAGAGTTTATGCCAATTTACGTTCCCTCCAACATTGTATGATATCTCGTCTACGGGCACACCAATGTGGAGTATTATCATCTTCAATATTTCACAGTATTTATAAATTATATGTCCCAACTTGTAATGATAATCTTTAAGGTAAATTCCCAAATTTCTCAAGTTTGTCCTTCCTCCTCTGGCCCCTTATAGTTTGCGCTTTAAAAAAATTTGGCACAAAGAACAGATAAACGCTTATTATCTTAAGTCTTTCTCATGCCCTAGAATGATCTGTATATTTACCGAAACCACCTCACCCCTTCTATCTAATCACTAAAATAAGAAGAGAAATGTGTCCAGATTTCAACAAATGGTGTCAACACCCCAATCCTAATTTCACAGATTACAACTTCCCATCAAATTAGCCTTTGCTTTCATTTACATAAAGAAGTACTGTGATCTTTTCACCCTCTTTCTGATGAGTTGTCCTGCCCATCCACCTTGTAAATCAAAACTCTTAATGTCTTCTTACACAGCCAGGCAGCAAAGCCTGCCAGTGACAGAATGTTTACTTTATCCTCCTCAAAAAAGTTTGTGGATAATTTAACGGTACCTCTGCCAAGATTGGTGGGTAAGAAGCGCCAGCAGAAAGCCCGTGACATGGCCAATCAAAGGAAAGATGAAACTGATGGTCAGAAGAGTGGTGTCTAAATTCGAAGATCCTTTCGCCAGCACCACACCAGCAACTGCGACCACCACAATGAGGACCCCACCAACAATGGCCCCAATCTAAAGCAAACCAATGAAATAAGTGCACGTAAGCATCATGGTCTTTTTGCTGTATGATGCACAGTCCATCAGTGCTCTGAAAGGCTTAGAACCTAGAAGTTTTAGAACAGAGAGATGACTTAGGGACTACCAAATCCAATCTCATTTTACAGAGAAGAAACCAGAGGTCCAAAGTGGTGAAGTGACTTGGCTAAGCTGGAAACTGGTGAGGCTCAACACAAATTCAACTCTTCTTATTTTATGATCAGTAGCTGCTCCCTCCAAGTAGAAGATTTGGCCAGAAGGACTGGGAAGTGGAGTATTTCACGGATAGAATAAATTTGTGATATAAGTGAAATCTGACAATAAACATCCAACACCACTACACACAATTCTGAGACCCCTCCCTGGTAACTCTCGTCTGAGATCCGCCCTGCCTGATCATCCACCACTCTCCTCCCATCACTCTGCAACCACCAACAGCTTCTTCCTGCTTGGATCCCTGCCCTCCTCTCCGTCAAGTGAAATTTACCTACTCTTCATTGGACAATTTGAGCTAATATTAAAGTAATATGAGATGTACTAACAGATACCTCTTTCCTCTCCCGAAGGAATACTGTCTCTTACATTTGTTGTTTAATAGAAGCAAAAAATCAACAAAAAAAATTTTCCAATGGATTTGAGTTTTAGATCAGACGGGGAGGAAGTAAGACTCAGAATATCTGGGGAAAGTCAGGATCTTGGCAAACTCTCATTCACACCATGTAGACGGTCAACTATGCACCTACCTACAGCATCAACCTTGATTTGCAGTGACTCAGGGTGTGGAGAAATGTGGTCACGGGGAAACAAAACAAAACAAAACAAAAACAACCCAATGTACCATAGGTGTGCTCTCGAGGGTGTTTTTACTGCTTAGAAACAGGGACAAACTGGGCCCCCACCTCACGGGAAGATGCTGCAACACACAAGGAAGGCCTTTGATTGTAAAAATCCCTCTTGATCTTTCTACCAAAAAGAGATTTCAAAGTTTAAAATTCACCAAGAGCAATTTGTTCAGAAAATGTATCTGATCTAAAATTAAAAGAGGACTAAGAACAGAGAATTAAAATATACCAAAATAATGGTCAAATTATCCTAGTTTTTTACTAAGGTACTCTAGAATATTTATGCATATTATTAAATATTGTCTGCCGCAAAGCCTATGGAGTAGCCAGAGGAAAGGAGTTTTATTTATTTATTTATTTTTTTTTTTTTTACAGATTTTATTTTTTCCTTTTTCTCCCCAAAGCCCCCCGGTACATAGTTGTGTATTCTTCGTTGTGGGTTCCTCTAGTTGTGGCATGTGGGACGCTGCCTCAGCGTGGTCTGACGAGCAGCGCCATGTCCGCGCCCAGGATTCGAACCGACGAAACACTGGGCCACCTGCAGCGGAGCGCGCGAACTTAACCACTCGGCCACAGGGCCAGCCCCAGGAAAGGAGTTTTAAATCTGTTCTCTATAGATAATAAAACTGACATACAGAAAATTTATCTAGTTTCTCCATTGACATTGATGGACTAATAGAGAATCTGGAAACACCAAAATTGTGACTTTTTTTCTTAGGTGCCCTTTTAAGAAAAGTAATCTAAGAAAGAGTACTTGAAAAGTAAGAGGTTCCCGTGACCATACTCTCTCCCCTTGTTTTGGAAACAAAATTTTAATCATAAACTGCCACATTGGAAATTTTCTCCTACCAAGATAATAATAATGAATGTGGGAAAAAAAAGGACTTTATTCCATGCGCACAGCTGGAAAAGAGAGTGAGCTCAAGTGGGCACGATCGATGTTAAAGTCACCCACATGAGCTCTGAATAGACAACATGTAAGCCCTCGTCCAGCTCCCTGGGCCCAACCGATCTGCCTGCTTGTCAACCCCTCTTCTCTCATTCTCCATCTCACTGGACAGGCAGTGGGAGCTGTTCAGTCTTGTGCCAAAGTAGGAAAGCAGCATCCCCCTGGCAGTGTTCTGTCAGGTAGAGGCAAACATCGAGAGCTTAAACCGAACCAAACCATAAAGCCCAAACTAAAATAACTGAGATGTATTTGCTGAAGCTCCAATTAGCCCCAAGCGTTTATTTCTCTATAAATGTAAAATATAACTAAAACATTTTTAAAGTCTTCATGAAGCAGTACATAATACAATCTTATATCTTCTAAAAAAATACATAATCGGAAAAAGAGAAGACACGCTAGGAGATTGACACCGTTATTGAGAAAGCCTCCTCTCCAGCTAGATATTTTTCAAAGCCATTCAACAAGGACGTGTGCTTGTTTCTCCAGCGGACAAAAGACAGCTTGGCAAAGTCAGCAGGAGGGAGGAGGTTCTGGCTGCCATCATTCCGTGGCAAGAGTCCTCAGTGCAGTTCTGGACGATTCATTTGGACAGTTAGCCATGTGGTCAGCAGCCCCTGCTCCTGTGTACAAACTACAACTTTAGAAGCTCCTGGAATGCTTCTGAAAGACAGCTCTTCATCCTACTTTCCCATGAAAGCAGCCACACTCCTAAACCCTGGGGCTCCATTTCCCACACATCTGAACTACTTTCACTGTGAGAGCGACCTGTGTGAAGCCTCCTGAATGAATGGGCTCTCTGGCCACACACAGGCTTCGGCTTTTCTGTATCTAAAGCAAGAGTGCCTCACTTTCCAGGGTGTGATAGGTCTCAGCGGATGGACCAAGGGGAGTGACGGAGCAAGGCTTGGAAAGGAAGAAATTATACACTGTATTCAACTGGCCCCTTTGTTCCAGTCATCACCTACGTCTGTCTGTCAAGTCTCCGAGTCTAAGCTGCTTACCTTGAGGATGATTTTGGATTGTTTTGGCCACCTGTAATTCACACAGACACCGAAGGCCACAGGAATGGTCAGGCACACAAGAGTAATTCCTGAAGAGAAGAAAAATCTGTCAGACGATATCCTCTCACCCTAACTGCCCAGTCCTCAACAATTTCTACTTCAGTTAGATAAAGGCTTTCATTAAGGCTGCGTTTTATTTCTGCATCCACCTCCAAAAAATTCTTTTAAATCTTTGGATTTAAAAAGGGCATATGATACTACTAATGCCACCAACCTGGGCAGTCACTTCTCTCGGAATTCCGCTGACAGTGACATGGGATTTCAGAGACAAGGGGAAATGTACAGATTAGACAACAGGAGGACCTGTTCTCTATGTCTGTGAAATTCTTTGGTTTCCACGTCTGGGGTCACCACCCTACAAATGCAGCTATTGTTTCCCTATTTGAAGCCAATGGTCATTTGCTTCACAAGGTAAAGAATGCCTACTGTAGACATAAAAACACCATTTGTTACACATACCAAAGGAGTTTCTCATATTCTCCAAGTGTAGCCAGATAACCCAAAGTGGGTAAAAAAAAAAATGCCTTTTAATTAACACATGTGAATAAAGGCACTGAAAACAGGCTCAATAGAGCAGAGCTCAACTCACCAGCAGGGTCCACACGCTGACATTTTCCAAAGCCACTTTCCAAATCTGGCCAAATGCCTGCGATAGTGGCTCCAAAGCCAAATGAGCTGCTCATAACATTTTGGGGTTTAATTGTTTACGAGTGCCTTTCAGAATATATTATCAAACAGAATATGCTAAATAACCTACTGATCAGAAGTCGCACACGAACTCATGATTTCTAAATGAAGATTTCACTCAAATTATACAAGTTCAGTGGGCTCCAGCTGTTGCCAGGAGATGGCTCTATTCGTGGTTTGGAACTATGGGCCATGGGTTGTAAGTCCTCCAAGTGCTTGCTGGAGACTCCAGGTGACACTTTAGAGTTTTAAGAATCATGGTTTCCACCAATTCTCTAAAGACTCTGCCCAAACTAGAACAGGTAGGTCATTTCACCATGTTTTTCTTCCAAGCCTAGTAAGTCCACAGAGATCTCTAGAAAGAGGGCAGAGTTTAATGAGAAATAACATTCAGGAAAGGAGACAATGAAAGATGTGGATGGGGTTGTGACACATGGATACACTTTAGTCACCAATAGGAATCATTTATGTTGATCAGGAAAGAAGTCAAAGCTCCCAGGCAACGGGAAAGGTGGATTCATGGGAATGAAGGTCTCATTAGAGCCACTGTGATCCAGTCAGCCTTTGGGTCATAACGAGTCCAATTGCTTTATAGTGAATTATATAAGTGTTTGGTTTTGGGGGGTTTTTTTAAAGTAGGTTTTCGGGCTTTATTTTCAAAAGTGAACTCTTGCAGGGGTTAAGAGCTTGGACTTTGCAGTCAGATTCCCAAGTCAGAATACCAGCTCTGCTCTTACCAGCAGCAAAACCTGGGTTGAGTTACTTAATCTCTCTAACTCTGAAAATATAGGAAATGAAACTAGTAATAGAATCTATACTATAGGGTTATTTAGAGAATTAAGTTAGATAATATATAAAAAACCCTGCATAAAGGAGACACACAGTAAACAATAGCCATTATTGTTACCATCACACTACTCTTACTATTCCATTTTCCAAGCCCAATACAGACCTATGTTCTGATATGGAATGGTGAGATTCTGCTCCAGATTCCAGGACAAGGTGTAGAGATAAAGGCAGAGTGGCATCATCCCCAGGGCAGCCACTGTGGAACAGGTGGTCATACTGATGCTGAAAGTAAAATTAAAATGATGCTTAAGAGGGAGAGTTTGAAATGAAGAATCTAGTCCTAACCCAAAGCAACTCCTGGGACTCCACTTCTTAGCGATTACATGGTGTAAGTTACTGGAAGTTTCCGTCTTATTATTCAACAAATGATGGCTGTACCGGGGTCTAGAAAAAGATTTCCAGCAGTTCTTGCCATCCATCAATTAACTCATGTTTATTTGAGCATCTACTTGTCCTAAACGTTCTGCTAGTCACTATACGGATTCTTTTTTTTTCCATATACAGTTCTTTTTTACTGAGATATAATTAGTAGACCCCAAAAGTCATCATTTCAAAGCATTTTTAGTATGTTCACAAGACTGCACTATTTCCAGAATATTTTCATCATCCCGAAAAGAAACTCGACCCCATTAGCAGTCACTCCCCATCCGCTTCTTCCCCCAGCCCCTGGCAACAGTAACTTATTTTCTGTTTTTATAGGATTGCCTACTCTGGACATTTCATATCAGTACAATCATACAATATGCGGCTTTTTGGTGTGTCTGTCTTATTCCAATTAGCCTAATGTTTTCAAGGTTCATCCATCTTTTAGCATGTATCAGTACTTCATTCATTTTTATGACTGAATAATATTCCATTGTGTGGACTATGTCACATTATTTCTGTCCATTCATTAATTGATGGACATTTGAAGTGTTTCTAATTTTTGGCCATTATTAATAATGCTGCTATGAATAATTGTGTACAACTTTTTGTGCAGACATATGTGTTCGATTCTCTCAGGTATATAACAGGAGTGGAATTGCTGGATCATGTGGTAATTCTATGTTTAATTTTTTGAGGAAATGACAGAGTGTTTTCCAAAGCAGCCACACCATTTTACACTCCTACCATCAATATACGAAAGTGTTTTCTTAAGGATTTTTGCATATATGTTCATACGGAATATTGGTCTGAGTTTTCTTTTCTTGTGATGTCTTTGGTATGGGGGATGGGACTGGGGGAAGTTTGCCTCAAAGCTGACCAAGTGTTTGCCCAGTAAGAGGTGTTGTTAGATATCTGTCAGGAAGAAGTCACCCAGATACCATATGTCCTAAGGTTCCTTTTGAATAGAGAAGGGACCCCATGTACTGATCCTCAGACAGAGCAAACTGGGAAGAGCCAGAGAAGCTACAGAACCATAACAAAAAAGGCTCGATACGGGATGCTAGACTAAATTGAAAGTTCCCTTCCAATTCTGATACTGTGCGATTCATGATTAGAAATAGGAATTGAAGTAGAGAGACGAGTTAGAGTAAAAAGTCAGATTTCTAGACTTGAAAATGATGCTGTGATTGACAGAAGAACTGGCTCATTTAGCATCAATTTGAGGGGCCATGTTAAGTTAGAGGTGGTAATGAGACATCTACTGGAAATATCCTAGGGAGGCAAAGCAAAACTCAGGACCACAGCTGATGCCATCACGAGATACAGATCTGGCCATCTTGAGAGTGACATGAAGGTGCATGAGCTGAATGAACCAAACCCAAACAGTCCAGCCAATAGCCGTGCAGCACAGCTTCATCAGGTGAACAAGTGAGAATAACAGAGTCGACTCTTGGTCTTTGTTGAACAAAGCTGGAATGATTTCTAATAGGCAAACTAGTTGGTTTATCTTTGTCATTATTGAGATTATATCTAGCTAAAAAGGCTAACAAATTTTGTGCCTTGGGTCTTAAGGATTTGCAAGTACATAATATCTAGTAGGAAAAAAGTCCTTCAGTTCAGAAGTTTCAAAGACCGCGTATCTCGGTTACCGTACTTTCGTTGTATCGTATGAAATGTCATTGCTCATGAATTTGTAATATATTGTTTTTATTTTTTCCAAATATAGAAAGCCTTATTTTGTAAGTCTTTACATTACTTTACACATTAAAATTTACATTCTCTTTACACATTAAAATACATAACTTTGGAGAAGGAAAAAAGCATGTGAATGAGAGAGCAGGGGCCAGGGAGCAGAGCCTTGGAGGGGCCCGGGCTGCTCTGGACCAGGGAGAAGGAGGTGAGCCCGCACTGCACGCAGAGACAGAGCAGGCAGAGAAGCGAGTGGAGAGCCAGGAGGTTACATTTCATGAAAACTAAAAAAAGAAAATGCCAACAAGACATCAGAGAGGATGAGTACCCAAGAAGTTGATTCAGTACCGTCCAACCCTCCCCCAGGGTTTTGCACCTCCACCCCAAATCTATCCTTTCCATCTCCCACTTCCACGCCCAGCTCCCAAGCTCAGGCTGTCTCCTGTCCCCATCTGGGTGACAGAACCAGGGAAAGAATGAATCAGTACAGTTAAGGGAAATAAGGTAAATGGAAATGAGATATCCTTCATGCCAACAAAACATTTTATCTTTAAATTGCTGGGAAAAATCTCTTACACAATCTGTTTAAGCACGTACAAACTGTTTACAGACACGATTAATGCTGGTCTGCCTGATGAGGTGAGGCGAATGGAACATCGCAACACAACCCCGGGGTAAAGCAAGAGTTTGTTCACCTCAACACCTGGTCCAGAGAGTCCGGGAACTTTTTAATACTCATTGTTTAAGTTCTCACATCAGACTGCTTTTCTCATAGCACAGGCCCAATCTATGTCCATGGCACAAATGGCTGAGAGACTGAGAGGCAGAGACCCTTTCAAGGGCTAAGGTCTGCTGCAGAGATAGCTACTGTCCTCCAAGTCACCCATTGTTCTTCCTCATAACAGATATCACCAGTGTTTCCATCTAATCCCCCTGCCTATGAAGCCGCTCTGTCTATGATTACTTTGACGTTTTCTATCAGAAGAATGCTTATACCCCCGGCAAAGCAGCCACAATTTTACTTCAATGATACTAAAAATACTCCTTCTGGGAACCCTCATCCACTGCTGGTGGGAAGGCAAACTGGTACAGCCACTATGGAAAACAGTATGGACATTTCCGAAAAAATTAAAAATAGAAATTCCAGATAATCCAGCTGTCCCACTACGGGGTGTTTATCCAAAGATGTTGAAATCAACAATTCAAAGAGACTTACACACCCCTATGTTGATTGCAGCATTATTCACAATAGCCAAGATACAGAAGCAACCCAAGAACCCAAGGACTGATGAGTGGATAAAGAAGATGTGGTATATATACAACGTAATACTACTCAGCCATAAAAAAAGACAAAATCGTCCCATTTGCAAGAACATGGATGGACCTTGAGGATATGATCTTAAGTGAAATAAGCCAGACAGAGAAAGACCACATGATTTCACTCACATGTGGAAGATAAGCAAACACATGGATAAAGACAACAGTTTAGTGGTTACCAGAGGGGAAGGGGGTTTGGGGGTGGGCGAAAGGGGTAAAGGGGCATATATATATGGTGATGGATAAAAATTAGACCATTGGTGGTGAGCACAATGTAATCTACACAGAAACTGATAAATAATAACGTACAGCCAAAACTACACAACGTTATAAACCATTATGACCTCAATAAAATAACCGAAAAAAAAAAATACTCCTTCTGTACTCTCACTCATTGCTATTGAAAATGCAAAATGGCAAACTACCAGAGGGAGTTTAGCTATATCTAGCAAAATTACACACACATTTACCCTTCGACCCAGTAATCCCACTTCTGGGACTCTATCCCAAAGATGCACCGTCAAAACTAGGAAAAGACATACGCCAAGGTTATTAGCTTCGTGTTCACTGTATCTCGTGACATGGCAGTGTCTGGGCATCAGCATTCCAGGGGAGTGGAAGCAGAAAGTGCAAGGCCCCTTGAAGTTTTGATTTGGAAGTCACATGGCGTCACTTCTGCCACATTCTATTGGTCAAAGCAAGTCATCAGACCAGCCCAGATTCAGCGGTAGGGAAATATTTCCCCCCCTCTGGATGGGAGGACCAGCCTTATCACATTCCAAAGAAGGGTGCATGCAAGAATGGAAGGACTTTGTGGCCCTACTTTGCAATCTCTCACAAACAAACAATGAAATACTTACAGTTAAAATAATACCTAGAGTTTGCCTCAAAATAATCCATTGGGAGAGTGGGGAGTAGAGATAAAATGAGATAGATCATGTGTTGGTAATCAGTGAAGCTGGATAAAAGTGGACTGGGGGTTCACTATACTACTCTATCTACTTCCATATATATTTGAAAGTTTCTACAATAAAAAATGAATAAATAAATGTCCATCTTTCTGGAGGACTGTACAGCATTGCTACCAATCTCGTTAGCTGAGGTTTTCTCTATCATATTTTACCTTGATGGGCATGGTCCCAAATCTCGTATTATGCACATGCTGGCATGATCTAAAGCATTTCCTGCCCAAACCTGGCTGGCTTGGCACTTGTCCTTCCTCAGTGCTGCTGGGTACCACCTCTCTGCCCTGGGGAACAGCTCCCATTGCCCTCTGGACACACTTTTATTGGCATCACCTCACATGCTGCTTACACGCTGTACCCTCCATGAGAGCTTATGTACCTGTTGACATTTGGCGGACTGGAAGCTGCTTAGGGCCCGGCATAGCCTCATGCTCCAGCAAATTGGAGGAGCTCATTAAATACTTACCAAATAACTGTATGAATCGAAGAATGAGCCAATGTATCAATACACTGGTGCTAGAAAAATGTTCTGCCTTCCTCATATGTCATATGTCTGAGGGTAGACCTTGAAAACTTTAGTGAAACAACCTCTTTACACTGGATTCAAATGGCAGACACATCCAATAGCAATCCAAAGGAATAGAGACTTTCTATTAAAACATGACTAAAATCATGCTCTTCCGAGTACAAATGTAACATTTTAAGAACAAACAGTTAGCTGATTGATGTCCCTTTCAGAAATTGAGACTTAGGTAATTCACAAGTATTTGTGTTTTCTCCCCTTTTTTTCCATTAAGCAACCCTGTTTCCTACTTTCTTGCTTGTTCAATCAATAGAGGTTTGTTTTTTTCCTTTTAAAGCAATTACACAATGCACCTTAGTCTGCAACTTGGCTGCTTTTTAAACATTTTTTATTGAGGTAACATTGGTTTACAACATTATATAAATTTCAGGTGCACATCGTTGTATTTCAACTTGTGCATAGACTGCATCGTACTCACTACCAAAAGTCTAGTTACCATCCAGCACCATACGAATGAGCCCCTTTACTCCTTTCACCCTCCCCAACCCTCCTTGCCCTCTGGTAACCACCAATCTGTTCTCTGTATCTATGCGTTTGTCTGTTGCTGTTATCTTTCTCCGTCTGACTTATTTTGCTTAGCATAATACCCTCAGGGTCCATCCATATTGTCAAAAATGGCAAGATTTCATCTTTTTATGGCTGAGTAGTATTCCATTGTGTATACATACAACCTCTTCTTTATCCATTCATCTATCAGTGGACACTTAGGTTGTTTCCAAGTCTTGGCAATTGTGAACAATGCTGCAATGAACAAAGGGATGCATATACCTTTCCAAATTAGTGTTTTCATTTTCTTCAGATAAATACCCAGAAGTGGACTAGCTGGATCATATAGTAGTTCTAGTTTTCATTTTTTGAGGAGTCTCCATACTGTTTTCCATAGTGGCTGCACTACTTCACAGTCGCATCTGATTGGGTTTTTTTTTCCTCCACTTAATATCATCCTTTCAGGGCAATACATATAACTCTAACTGATTTTTTTAAAAGAACCACAGAGTACACCATACTCTAAATAGGTCATAATTTCTTTGATTACTTTATTAATGATAAATATATTACTTTGAGTTTTTTCCATTATAAACAATGTTATAATAAACATTCTTGTACAGATTTCACTTGAAATAATTCTTTTATTTCTGTAAAATAGATTCCCCAAAGTGGAATTGCTATGGCAAAAGTCTGTGTTTTTTCATGGATCAGAAGAATAAACATAGTTAAAATGTCCATACTACCCAAAGCAATCTACAGATTCAATGTAATCCCAATCAGAATCTCAATGACATTCCTCACAGAAACAGAACAAAGAATCCTAAAATTCATATGGGACAACCAAAGACCCTGAATACCTAAAGCAATCCTGAGAAAAAAGAACAAAGCTGGAGGCATCACAATCCCTGACTTCAAAATGTACTACAAAGCCATAGTGATCAAAACGGCATGGTACTGGTACAAAAACAGGCACAAAGATCAATGGAACCAAACTGAAAGCCCAGAAATAAAACCACACATCTACAGACAGCTAATCTTCAACAAAGGTGCCAAGAACATACAATGGAGAAAAGATAGTCTCTTCAATAAATGGTGTTGGGAAATCTGGACAACCACATGCAAAAGAATGAAAGTAGACCCTTATCTCATGCCATACACAAAAATAAACTCAAAATGAATCATAGACTTGAAGATAAGACCTGAAACTATAAAACTTCTGGAAGAAAATATGGGTAGTACACTCTTTGATACTGAACTTAAAAGGATCTTTTCGAATACCGTGTCTTCTCAGACAAAGGAAACAAAAGAAAAAGTAAATAAGTGAGACTTCATCAGACTAAAGAGCTTCTGCAAGGCAAAGAAAACTAGGATCAAAATAAAAAGACAACCCACCAATTGGGAAAAAACATTTGCAAATCATATATCCGACAAGGGATTAATCTCCATAATATATAAAGAACTCATACAAATCAACAACAAAAAAACAACCCCATCAAAAAAAGCCAGAGGATATGAACAGACATTTTTCCAAAGAGGATATACAGATGGCCAGCAGGCACATGAAAGATGTTCAACATCACTAATCACCAGGGAAATGTAAATCAAAACTAAGATATCACCTTACACCTGTTAAAATGGCTATAATCACTAAGGCAAAAAATAACAAATGTTGGAGAGGGTGTGGAGAAAAGGGAACCCTCATACACTGCTAGTAGGAATGCAAACTGGTGCAGCCACTATGGAAAACAGTATAGAGATTCCTCAAAAAACTAAAAATAGAAACACCCTACAACCCAGTTATCCCACTACTGGGTATTTATCCAAACAACTTGAAATCAATAATTGAAAGTGACCTATGTACCCCTATATTCATTGCAGTACTATTCACAATAGCCAAGACATGGAAGCAATCCACATGCCCATCGACCAATAATTGGATAAAGAAGATGTGGTATATATATACAATGGAATACTACTCAGCCATAAAAAAGGCAAAGTCATCCCATTTGCAACAACATGGATGGAACTGGAGGGAATTATGCTAAGTGAAATAAGCCAGACAGAGAAAAACAAACATAGCATGATTTCAAAGAGAATGGTTCACTGGTTATTAGGGGAAGGGGGCTGGGGGGTGGGCACAGGGGGTGAAGGAAAGCACTTATGTGGTGACAGACAAGAAATAGTCTACAACTGAAATTCACAATGATGTAAACTATTATGAACTCAATTTTAAAAAAATCTGTGTTTTTTATTTTAATAAATACTACCAGATTATTTTCCAAAAAGATGGTTGCATTTCACAACCTTGTCCACACCAGATGTGATCAATCTCTTTTAATTCTCATGAGAACGTTGAAAACGTGTCTCACTCTAATTTTGTTATAGACCTGACTCTCTATGAGGCTGTGCTTTCTTTCATGTTTATTAGCCTCTAGGATGACCTCTCTAAACAGCCTCGTTCATCAGATTTTTCTTTTCTCAACTTGTAGGAGCTCTTCTAAAGTTAGAGCACATATCATCGCAGGTAATACAAATATCTTTGCCAAGCTTATCACATATTTTTTACTCCGTTTATGACTTTTGCCATAATAAATAATTAACACTGAGGGGCCAGCCTACAAACTACACAGTGGTTAAGTTTGTGTGCTACGCTTCAGCAGCCTGGGGTTCATGGGTTTGGATCCCAGGTATGAACCTACTCCACTCATCAGCCATGCTGTGGCAGCGTCCCACATACAAAATAGAGGAAGATTGGCACAGATGTTAGCTCAAGGTCAATCTTCCTCACACACATACACACAAAAGTTAACACTGAGTCAAATCTGTCTATTTTTTTATGGCTTCTGAATCTCTTGTCTTGTTAAAGATTTCCCCCTAGCCTGACATTATGCCAATATTGCCCCTACTTTTTACTTTTTGTAGGTTGATATTTTATATTTATATTTTTAACTCATCTAAAACTTATATTTTATATAGCATAAGGTATGAAACTAATCTATTGTCTTTTATATTGAGAGGCAAGTGTGTCAACACTACTCACTAAATAAAAACTTTCCACTAAATAGGAGTGCCAGCTTCATTAAATGTTAAATGTCCAAGTGTATCCAAAAATGTGCTTTTTTCCTAACCAAATACCAGACTGTGGATTACAGTGTTTTCATAGCTTGTTTTTGTATACGATAGAACGGAGACTTCTACATACGTTTTTCTTAGCAGTTCGTGCACATATTTTATTCCACATGATATTTAAAATTAATTTATCCTATTAAGAATGCTTACTTTGAGCACAGGCTTCTCCCAGCTAGAGAGCAGGTAAAGGAAGAAAGGCAGTCTGACACAGCTCTCAAACCTCTGGATCCGTGAAGAGTGTATCTGGGAAGCTTTTCCAAATTCTTAGTCTGTGATAGTGCTATGCTCCTTGGCTCTTCATAATGCCAAGTCCTGAACGGAATTCCATATTACATCACTTTAATCTTGAACTTCTGGAGAACTAGCATGGCATTTTCCCCCTGGATGGCTTTGGCTCAAACAGCAGAAAAGTAAGATTCATGACTGTGGGATGCAAAGTGAGAGATTTCTATCAGACTGATTCTATACCCTTGATTACATACATTACTGCTTCCATCCTTTATACAATTGTTCAAGCCCACGATGTTCACAGCAATGGTCCAGGATGGCGATAGAGATCCTGGTGCTCTGCCAACTGTTATGAACACCAATAAATCTGGAAGAGCACACAGTGAACACGTGTGAGTTCAGTGGAAAGTCACACCTTTTGTTTTACTGCCATGAGATTCCACTGCGGCAGAAACAGAGGCTCTGCCTAACTGGGTCTCTTGGCTGCTCACATATAGGAACATTGTTGGCAAAATCTGACTTCAGTATAACAAGATTCCACTTGCACTAAGACGAATGGCATCACCATCCCCAAACTATTACAGAGAAGAATGAGACAGATTCAGCAAGTCTGGACAAACAGGTAAATCCTGAACCACCCTTAAAATAGGGGAATTACATATATACACGTTCCATTAAAATGTAGTGTCAATAAGTATACCATTTTGCAATTGGGGTTTAAATTAATCAAATGTTGTTTTAGTTTCAAACCAATAAAATCAGGAGTTCTGACACTCAAAACTATGAAAGTATACACTTGCTTAGCCACTGAAAAAAAAATGAAGAATTATCTGGCTAGCCAGATGGACACGGAGAATGCTACAAGAGCAGGTCAACACACTTGGCCCCATAAAAAAGTTCAAGGCCAGGTTTTCATCTCCAAATATAAATGTTAATCCTGTCTGCTGCCTTCCAAGAACAATAACTAGCATTTATTGAGCACTCCCTGCTAAGGATTACACCGCATGTTTCTAGATGCATTTTCTCTTTTCACCTGTACAATAACCCTATGAGGAGGTATTATTTCCATTTTATAGACAAGGGAACTAAGGTGCAGAGAACTATAGAAACTTACACAAAGGCATATGGATTCAATCTGAGTTCTGTCTCTTAAGACGATCTTCAGTTCCCTACCCGGCCATGCCAGACAGACCTGAAGAATCCGAAGTCCTACTTCCAGGGTCTCTACTGAAGGGCCAAAAACGTCTTTAAAGTTCAAAGGGCAAAATTGGCCACTGAACTCCTCAGACTCCACTACCAACAGTGGTCAGAATCCTTTCTCTGCAGCTGAGAACACAAATACATGCTCAGGGAAGAACAGACCTCGTACATCAAAAGTTGTCAAACTTTTGCTCTGAGAGCTGTTCTGAGTTGCACCAATAAACTGACTCCATTTCAAGAGTAGTTTTTGTAACACACACAGGCAATCAGAAACTTTCCTTCAGTCATTCACCTAAGGTTTATTGAGTGCCTACCACCGCGAGGCTGGCACTGAGCACGCAAAGACGAACAAGGCCTCAAGGAGCCTAAAGACCTAGCAGGTGAGGCACATAAAAGTAGCCCAGACTTGCAACAGTCTCCAGTGGATGACAAGAAAGCATTACCTATGTGGCACTATGGGGACAGAGAGGGGAGGCATCTCTGTTGATGGCGTGGGGAGAGGAGGACACTTAGACATCATAATTTGCTTTTCTTTTCCTATTTTAACAAAACACTTGAAAGGACCTCAGATCCACTTCTGGTTTTACCTAAAAGAATTGAATGCAGGGACTCCCAAAGATATTTGCGCACCCATGTTCATAGCAGCACTATTCACAACAGACAAAAGGTGGAAACAACCCTGGTGTCCATGAACAGATGAGTGGATAAACACAATGTGATATCGACATACAATGGAGTATCTTCAGCCTTAAAAAGAAAGGAAATTCTGACACATGCTACAACATAGATGCACTTTGAAAACATCATGCTAAATGAAATAAGCCAGACACAAAAGGACAAATATTTTACGATTTCACTTATATAAGGTACCCAGAGTAATCAAATTCATAGAGACAGAAAGTAGAATGGTGGTTGCCTGGGCCTGGTGGGAAGGGGGAGACATTGTTTAGTAGACACAGAATTTCAGTTTGGGAAGACGAAAAAGTTCTAGAGATAGATGGTGGTGATGATTGTCCAACAATGTGAATGTACTTAATGCCACCGAACTGTGCACTTAGAAATGGTTAAAATGGTAAATTTTATGTTATGTATATTTTACCACAATAGAAAAAAGGACCTCAGAGAGTCTAACCCATTGATTTTACAAATAAGGAAACAGGTCCAGCGAAGTACATTGCACAGAGACATATAGCTCCTTGAGCAGAGACTAAAACACAGACGCATGCTCCATATAATAATAATAATTCATACGGCATTTTGTGCCAGGTGAGTTTCTAAGCACTTTATATATATTAACTCATTTAATCCTCACAACAACCTATTGAGGTAGGTTCCGTTTCTCCCTCTTTTAAAATCAGGGAATTGAAGCATACAGAATTTATGTAATCTGCCAAATGAGCCAGTTAGTAGGTGACAGATCTACTTACTGGCTACAGAGTCGGGCACTTAACTACTACACTGCACTGTCAGATCTTAGTTTTCAGGTCCTGCTCTCAAAGGCAAGAATTCTGTCCATCCTTAGTACAACAGACTGCAAAAATGTCCCCAATTCTTCACACCTCTCTTACCCATGCCCTCTGCAATGTGACTGCAGCTCATCCCATCAAGAGACAGAATCTACTCCTCCCTTCCTTGAATCTAGGCTGGCCCTGCAATTTGCATTGGCCACTGAAATGTGGTGGAAGTGATGATGAACCGTTTTCAAGGCCAGGCCTCGAGAGACCTTGCCTGCTTCCTCTTTTTCAGAAGCCTGCCACTGACATGTGGTTAGGTCTAGGCTAGCCTGCTGGAGAACGAGACCACATGGAGGAGAGCCCAGCTGTCCCAGCTGAGGCCATCCAAGACCAGTCTACGTTTATTCAGTCCCCAAACATGTGAGAGTCCAGCCAAGATCAGCTGAGCTCAGACTAGGAGCAGGATAATTTTTTAGGCTCTTCATACGTATGGGCCAATTGCTTTCCAGAACAGATATAATGAAGGATGACATCACGACTGGAGGGGATAGAATCAGACCAGTTGGCACTCCAGACTATGGGAACAATATGGGCAAAAAAAAGTTGGAAAAGTACAGGGTATGTTTAGAGAACAGTGAGTGGTCCATTTGACTGTAGACCAGTTGTCCTTCAGGGGTCAACGGGAAATAAACCTGGAGATGTAAGTTAGACCTGGCTTAGTTTCTACCTGATTTAGTAGGTTTCGAGAAGCCTTTATGTACAGCGTGTTCATTTCTCCTCAAAATACTGTAAAGGAAGAACTACGATTTCCAGTTATAGAAAAGAGGTCCTAAGTCAGGAATTAAATACAGGCAATCTAACCCCAGAGCCTGCCTTATCCACCTACTACAAGACCACGATGGAGAGATTGAAGGTGGAGGGAACATTGTGAAGATACGGCAACCAGCCATGACAGAAGTTGTGAGGGCCTGACCTGAGGTCATGGCAGGAGGGATAGCTGTGAGTGACATGCAAGAGGATGGGCTACAGGACTAGACAGCGGATTGAGTGACCAAGGTGAAGAATGAAGGGAGTCGCAGGGAAAAGCTAAGATGATGAGCCCAGGTGACTCACTGATGAATGATGGGTGTCATCATCAGACACTCAGTATGCAGAAATGGGTTCAAACATGTTGCTTCTGAAATGCCCTGTTTGGGGTGAACACGTGGAGAACTGCAGGCAGATTGAAGGAAGCACAGAGTTAAGGCATGAGGAGCATGTTTGGGGTCATCTGCAGAGAGCTCAATCTCCATTTCCTCACTTGTAAAATGGAGATGTTGTACTAAATGCTCTTGCGTTTTATGCAGCATGAAAACCGGAATCCCTATAATGACTACCTACTGAATTTTGCTTAAAAGTTATTTTTGTTGGCAATCAAACAGGAATAAATGTAATGAACTTGGATATTGTTTCACTCAATAACACTGGATTTTCTATTTGCAATTTTTACTGAGAATTAAAATCTTATTACTCTCGTATCCATAAGCTTTTGAAAATCTAATATTTAGTCCTCATTTTAAAATTTCATTTCTTACAGTTTATTTTTTGCTTGTTTTTTATTTTGTTTGTGAGACTTAAAATCAAAATTTTTTTTTCTGCTTTTTCTCCCCAAATCCCCCCAGTACGTAGTTGTATATTTTAGTTGTGGGTCCCTCTGGTTGTGGTACGTGGGATGCTGCCTCAGCGTGGCCTGATGAGCAGTGCCATGTCCGCGCCCAGGATCCCAACCAGCAAAACACTGGGTCGCCAAAGTGGCGTACAGGAACTTAACTACTCGGCCAGGGGGCCGGCCTCAAAATCAAAATTTTAAAAGAAAAAAGGGAAAACAGCTAGTATTCATTGCATACGTACTATGTGCCTGGCATCCTCCATATGTAGTTCCTCCTTAAAATATAGTCTTGGGAGGAATAAGTAATTTCTTTTTAACTGAGGAAGAGTCGCCCTGAGCTAACACCTGTTGCCAATCTTCCTCTTTTTGATGTGACCCACCACAGCATGACCACTGACAGACGTGTGGTGTAGGGAACCAAACCCAGGCCCCCAAAACGGAGCAGACGGAACTCAACCATTAGGCCACAGGGGCTGGCCCAGGAATGGGTAATTTTAATCCCATTTTACAAATGAGGAGAAGAGGCTTATAGGTTAAATAATTTGACCAAACTTAAAAGCTAACTAAGGGAAGTAAAATGAGCTTTATCTTTTATAGAATTGCCTATCAATTGGTGTTTTTATGACAATGTTGGCTAATAAGAGATGAAAGTAATAAGTGTTCTCTTTCCCAGAACAGAAGTGTTTGAGAACACTGTTTAAAGATTCATGCTCCTACTCAGAACAGAAGATCTAGTTATGCTAATAAGTGGCATGGAAGAAAGTGCTCAAATTGCAGAATGATGAGAAACAGACGTGAATTCAAATCTGAGTTCTGCCATACTCGTTTGTAACATTTGGCAACCTGTTTAACCAATCTGAGCCACAATTTTCTCAGTTGTAAAATTCAGAATAATAAAAGGTCATTTACAAGGTTATTACAAGAGCCAGGAAAGAAGAGAAAAGGAACACATGACAGCATCGCCCCCAGCCTACCAGGATACTGAATAAATATGTTTTCTTTTTCTTTCGAAAAACTTTCAGGTCCTGGGAATTGTCACTGTTATATGGACTTTGTGTAAAGAAAATTTATCATTTCCCAATTATTACGTTAATGATTAACTTTACTGAATTTGAATTAGCAAGGCGTATTAGTGTTTTTTTGATTTAGCAATGAATCAAGTGATTCCTTTCAAATCTCTAATAAAGCAGGTAGCAAAAAACATCGCCATACGAAAATTAATTATTGGTCTGCATGGCATGAAACCATTAAAATTTATAGGGGAAATACATTCCATATGCTGACCATTCAGCACATGTGGGAAACTAGAAACCCATACGTGTCCTGACTCACTTATTCAACTCCCAGCACAGTCAGCACCTCTGATTCATTCAATCACCGTATAATAAATCTCAACTAAATGACATGCACATCAAACAAAGATTTCGATTTTTAAGTAGTTCTTTCCCTCAGCAGGAGGTGAAACAGTTTGCTCATAAGTAAGCAAAGAATCTAGAAAGGCCACTGTTTTCAGCTTTCATTTTTCCAACGTGACTCCTCTATTCTTTCCCTAAAAGCTCTCTCTTTCTTTCCCCATCAAAATACGTACTCCAAAAAATATGTGATTAATTCATCCTCATTAAAGTGTAAACGATTGATAAAACCTAATATCTCCCAGGGGTATTTAGATACACCATAATCGGGAATAAGGTCACTGGCTTAAATGAAAGGAATGAGATTCTAGTGATGGATGTCAAGCATCTGCAAAGCCACAAGGAAGAACATTTTTAGTCATAAAAGTCTTTACGTTGCTCCCCAAGTCAACTCAATAGGCCACCATCAGCACTTAAAACAGGATCTGCTATCACATACCCCTAAAGCTCCTTTATCCAGTCCCCCCAAATATTGATTTCATAAATTAGGTGCTCAGGAACACATGCTGATTAGAGGGACGATGGCCTCGTTCTCATTATGCCACCACCACCACCCTACGGCAACTACTAGACCACTATCATTAGTTCCCAGGGTTCTCAGCCTGTGTCCTGGGAGATTATGAAGCCAGGAGCTGTTAAAGCCGCCAGTGTGGGTGAGAATGGACACACACCTAGGAAGGGCCACTGCGGGAGGAGGAGACCTGCCCCACTATTACCTATGAACAAGCCCACTACTCATAAGAGTAGTTGCCATAAAACAGGACGATCACAGCAAAGCAAATTTTAATCTCAAAAAGGCAAAGTCCTTCCAGGGCTGAACAAGTCTCTGTAAAATCATTCCCTCTGGAATCTCTATCTAAAGATTGGCAGTTTTTAACATGAAATTGTCAGTTATCCCCCCAGGTTAAGTGCCACCGGGGAAGACTACTCAGCTTCCCTAGTGTAACTTACCTGAGATCCATATCTCCGTCAACCCAGAAGGTAAAAATGTTGGAGATGGTTCCCCCGGGGCAGCACCCCATGATGAGAACAGCAATAGCTTGAACTGGCTTCAGAGAGAAGCAGATGACCAGGAGATAGGCTATAAGAGGCATGAGCCCAAACTGGCAGAGCAGCCCCACGGCAATGCCCCAGGGTCTCCTGATGTGCAGCCACAGCTTCCGGATCTCCACAGAACATCCCAAGGAGAACATGAGCAGGCCCATCATCACGGCTGACACCACTGTGAAAACAAGTTCCAGGTTCCCATGGGCCTCCAGCCCCACTGGCAACTCCTCTTCCGAGCTGTTGGCAGGGCAGGCTGAGCTGCTGGAACAATTTGCTCTCATCTCTTCATCTCCTTAAGGCAGCATTACAAATGAGTATCTGCCGCGACGGCTGGGCAGGTCTATCCTGCCACGTTTTGTGATAACGCAACCAAGTCACACGTGGAGAATCATTCCGATAGCTATTGGCCAGCCAGGAGATTCATCCTAACCTGATCAATTAATTCACGAGAGACATTACAAAAGTAATTATTATAGGCATGAAACGTAATAAACTGTGGTAACTAAGGCTTTCCACTTCTGTTCTTACTCAGACTGAATATTCAAGTGAAAGGAAACAAGCAAGCTTATTGTCAAGTGGAATGACTGGGCTGTGTCGTCAGCATCACATTGTGTTCCAGGAAAGCAGGCTGGATGCCAAGAAATAATTTCTTCAAATTCAGTGGGGATTTCAAAGAGCCAGGATGCAATGTTTTGTAGAAAGAAAGGCTAACTCCGGAAAAAACAAAGGCGGCTAAGCCAAAGCCACATCTCATACCATTAGCAAAACATTTTTGTTGAGAATATTAAGGCAAAAAAAAGGCCACTTAAGGAAATATTGGGAGGGACTCAGGATAATTTCAAGAGAGCTTCAGAATTAGTCTGTGTTTCTGCTTTCTATTTCTATTCGAATTTGTGTCCAGAGCCAATAATTACACATTTGTAAGAATAATATGGTAGTAAGCACCTGATTATGTCTCATGAAACATGTGGAAACTCATTTCTGTACCAGAATAATTCAAGGGAGCTGTCGCTTTCTTGTGGAGAACAGAGTCGGCTTTGAGATGCCACACCCGGGGCCTCGTGGTGAACTGTGCAAGGGAATGTAGGAAAGAGCTTGTCTGGAGGCTGGAGGCAGGGTCTGAGGTCAGCCCCCGATCTCAGTGGCCCCAGGGCCCCTCTGTTCATCCTGACCAGGCACTGCTGGCGAAACCAGACGAGGAAAATATGGTTCCATGAAACTAAACGTCCAAAAGAGCAGATGCCACACCCTTTCTCACCAAGAGCAGAAAGTCTGTGGGGCAAAGGCTGGTGACAAGGCACACTTTATAAACACTTCTACCTGTCTTAAGAAGGATACTAGCTACACATTGTTTATTTTTGGATTAGCAAATATTTTCTCATGACAAAATGCTCTGGGTATGTCCACTATACATAAATACAAGTTAAATCCAACCGTAAAATAAAATCTACCTATTAGAAGAAAGGCCACTCTGAAGATAGAATCCTGCTGGAGGCCATCAGACGTCAGCACAAGGACCTGCTGCCACCAAATGTGGTTTTATGCTGGAGAACAAGCCAATGTTTGCACCAAGCTTGGCAAGCCTGTCCAAAGGCAACCCAGAACCATCCGTAGTACGTTTACACAGAGCCAAGCAGAGAACTGGATACTTAGGAGCGGGTTAGGTCTCTAGAAAGCTACATGTTCTCAGCTTAAATGATGTAGAGGTGTGGTCCAGCTGAGGAGGAATGGAAGAGGGAGAGAACTCACATTTTCTGAGCACCTACTGGCTGACAGGTGTATGCATATGTGGCTGTGTCTGATGATGCAGAACTTTTTTCTTTTTTACTTACTTAGTAAGAGAAAGTATCAGATATTTCTGTCTGGATAATGTCAAAAAGTTCCTTGACAGACCTTCTGTGTCATAGAATGGCCCTTCTTAGTTACATAATTTTAATAAGCACTCCATTCCTGATAGAGGAGATGTAACAGGAACTTTTGTGATTTGCTTGGTACTCAGCACTGATGGCTGGGAGGACCAGGCTAAATTAGCATAGTGGACTTAGGGAGCCTCCTGGAGGGGAAGGTGATCTTAGCCACTACCCTCCTGAATTCATTGTTATCAGAATTTCTCAAATGAATTAGGATGGTTCCAACTGACATCCACTAGTAGAAAAAGATATCAAGATCCAGTAAGTCACCATGAAAGAAAGGAGTGTCTGGTCTGGTGACAAGTTCCTCTGGATCTAATCAGGCAGGTCATGAGAAACCATTTAATCTTCACGTCCATTCTCTGAGGTAAGTACTATCAGTACCCACTTCACAGAGAAGCTAACAAAGGTCTAGTGGGGCTATGTGATTTGTCCAAGGTTATTAAGCAAGTACATTGTAACACTGCGATTTAAATTCCAGTCCAGGGCAGGCCTGGTGGCATAGGGTTTGGGTTTGTGCAGTCTGCTTCAGCAGCCCAGGGTTCACAGGTTCAGATCCTGGGCACAGACCTACACATTGCTTATCAAGCCATGCTATGGCAGCGACCCACATACACAATAGAGGAAGACTGGCACAGATGTTAGCTGAGGGCCAATCTTCCTCACCAAAAAAAAAATCATAATAATTCCAGTCTAATTCTCGGCCTGTCCTCATTTCCCTGGAGGACACTGAAGTGGAAGCAATGGAAAGTAGTTGACAGCATGATCATGCTGAAAAGACAGACATCACTCAGGCATAGCTCAGGAATAAAACACTATTTGGCATAAAGATGGAGAAATAAACCAACTAATCCCTAATCTCTCATTTTATCTTGTATGTGCACAAGCTTCAAAGGCACCTGACTATGTTCAGTGTATATGCACCTTATTTTGAGATTCAGTTCTACAAATCACAGGAAGTAGTTCATGTACTTCTATTCTCTGCAAATAGAATCAGGAGTGAAAGCTATTCTTCAAGAAAACCAACTGAAAAGCCCCTACTCTTCTGTCTGGGAATGTAAAGACTGAAGGGAAAGGAAAGGTAATTAAACGTGGCTATGGAATTATCTGCCAAACTCTGAAAATTAGAGCTAGGAGAAACTTCTAGAAGCTTGAATAATATAGAAAATCATATAGGATCCAAAAGAGTTCTGGTAAACCCATAAGATACAAATCCAAAACAAGTTTAAAGGAAATAGGTAAAGACTGTTTACTCAGACATGACACAAAGCAAAAAACCTAACTCTGTATTTTTGTTAAAAATTAAACCTCAAAGACAAAAACTCTTCCTAACACATTTTATGAAGCTAATATCACACTGATCCCAAAGCCAGACAAAGAAGGAAAATTACAGGCCAATATCGCTGATGAACATAGATGCAAAAATCCTCAACAAAATACTGGCAAACTGAATATAGCAATACATTAAAAAGGTCATACACCATGATCATGTGGGATTTATACCAGGGTCACAGGGATGGTTCAACATCCACAAATCAATCAACGTGATACACCACATTAATAAAATGAGGAATGAAAATCACCTGATCATCTCAATAGATGCAGAGAAAGCATTTGACAAGATCCAACATCCAATTATGATAAAAACTCTCAATAAAATGAATATAGAAGGAAAGTACCTCAACATCATAAAGGCCATATATGACAAATCCACCGCCAACATGATACTCAATGGGGAAAAATGGAGAGCCATACCTCTGAGGACAGGAGTAAGACATGGGTGCCACCCTCACCAGTCTTATTCAACATAGTACTGGAAGTTTTGGCCAGAGCAATTAGGCAAGAAAAAGAAATAAAAGGAATCCAAATAGGCAATGAAGAATTGAAACTCTCACTGTTTGCAGATGACATGATTTTATACATAGAAAACCCTAAAGAATCCATTGGAAAACTATTAGAAATAATCAACAACTACAGCAAAGTTGCAGGGTACAAAATCAACTTACAAAAATCAGTTGCATTTCTATATTCCAATAATGAACTAACAGAAAGAGAACTCAAGAATACAATCCTATTTACAATTGCAACAAAAAGAATAAAATATCTAGGAATAAATTTAACCAAGGAGGTGAAGGACTTATACAATGAAAACTATAGGACATTACTGAAAGAAATTGATAATGACATAAAGAGCTGGAAAGAGATTCCATGCACATGGATTAGAAGGATAAACATAGTTAAAATGTCCATACTACCTAAACCAGTCTACAGATTCAGTGCAATCCCAATAGAAACCCAATGACAATCTTCACAGAAATAGAACAAAGAATCCTAAAACTCATACGGGGCAACAAAAGACACCAAATAGCTAAAGCAATCCTGAGAAAAAAGAACAAAGCTGGAGGCATCACAATCCCTGACTTCAGAATATATACAAAGCCATAGTAATCAAAACAGCACGGTACTAGCACAAAAACAAGCACACGGATCAATGGAACAGAATTAAAAGCCCAGAAATAAAACCACACATCTACGGACAGCTAATCTTCAACAAAGGAGCTAAGAACATACAATGGAGAAAGGAAAGTCTCTTCAATAAATGGTGTTGGGAAAACTGGACAGTCACATGCAAAAGAAAGAAAGTAGACCATTATCTTTTGCTATACACAAAAATTAATTCAAAATGGATTAAAGACTTGAAGGTAACACCTGAAACCATAAGACTCCTAGAAGGAAATATAGGCAGTACACTCTTTGACTTTGGTCGTAGAAGGACATTTACAAATACCATATCTACTCGGGCAAGGGAAACAAAAGAAAAAATTAACAAGTGGGACTACATCAAATTGAAGAGCTTCTGCAAAACAAAGGAAACCAGGAACAAAATGAAAAGACAACCCAACAATTGGGAGAAAATATTTGTAAATCATATTCTGACAAGGGATTAATCTCCATAATATATAAAGAACAAAATATCAACAACAAAAAAACCAAAGAACCCAATCAAAAAATGGGCAGAGGATAAGAACAAACATTTTTCCAAAGAAGATATACAGATGGCCAGCAGGCACATAAAAAGATGTTCAACATCACTAACCATCAGAGAAACACAAATCAATACTAAACTAAGATATACCTTAGACCCTTTAGAATGGCTATAATCACCAAGACAAAAACAACAAATGTTGGAGAGGATGTGGAGAAAAGTGAACTCTCATACACTGCTTGTGGGAATGCAAACTGGTTCAGCCACTATGGAAAACAGTATGGAGATTTCTCGAAAAATTAAAAACAGAAATTCCATATGACCCAGCTATCCCACTACTGGGTATTTATCCAAAGAACTTGAAATCAACAATAGAGAGAGACACACCCATATGTTCATTGCAGCATTATTCACAATAGCCAAGACATGGAAGCAACTCAAGTGCCCATCAACTGATGAGTGGATAAAGAAGATGTGGTAAATATACACAATGGAATACTACTCAATTATTACAAAAAAAAGACAAAATCGTCCCATTTGCAACAACATGGATGGACCTTGAGGGTATTGTGTTAAGTGAAATAAGCCAGGCAGAGAAAGAGAAACATGACTGATGTCACTCATATGTGGAGGATAAACAAACACATGGACAAAGAGAACAGTTTAGTGGTTACCAGAGGAAGGGGGTTGGGGGGGTGGGCATAAGGGGTGAAGGGGCACGTTTATGTGGTGACTGACAAATACCAAGGTACAACTGAAATTTCACAATGTTATAAACCATATGCCCTTAAAAAAAAAAATGCTATAACCTCATAGAAAAAAAGCACCATAATTGAAAAGAAAATTCACAAAACAGGAATTAACATCACTAACAAGTAAAATAAGATAATATGTGTTGCCTATCAATAAGAAAAAAAGGATTTAAGGTGAATTTCTCTGGTTGGTAAGAGGTGACTAAAGAGACATTCTCATATACTGAAGGTAGGATTGAAAATTCACACAATCTTCTGGAAAAAGTCTGGCAATATGTACTAAAACTTTTGTCACTACAAGTCTAAGAAGCTGTCTTAATAAATAAGCTGCAGTACTGGCAAAAATGTATTGTTTATTTGGGGAAGATGTTCCTGTTTATAAAGGCATTTTTATTTATAATATCATTCTATTTATAAGGGCAGTGTTATTTATAAAAGCAAAAAACTGGGAACAATTTAAACATCCAAAGTAAGACTGATTTAAATAAATTATGGTACAATCACACAATGAAATATTATGGAGCCTCTTAAAATACAAACATTTCAACAAGGAGAAATGTTTATGTTAGAAGGTTAAGCGAAAAAATAAAATCAAGATCCAATGGTATAGACAGAATGCTCCCAGCCATGTTAATAAGCACAGACAATGACCAAACGGAAAGACTCCAAAATCTTCACAGTGATTGCTTCTGGATGTAGGAATATGGATGATTTTTCCTTCTTTATACTTTTTGTACTATCTAGTATCTTTGAAATGGCCATGAATTACTATTTTTTATAATCCAGAAAAAGAGAACTGAAGAAAAGGCGTAATGAGAGAGGAAGTTGTGGTTATTTCCAGCAGCTCCCTAGAAGTTGATAACAACTTCCTGACTCCTTGAGTAGCCAGACTGTCGAGAGCACTCAATCGTCGCCTTTGTCCTTAGGTTTTTATAAGGGAGGCTAACACATACCAAAGCTTCCAAGTAAGGGACACCTGCAGAAAATGGAATGCCAGGCCGTGAGAAGCACCGATGGGCCAAGGCAGGAGCTGGAGAAGGGTGGTAAACAGGCTCAGAAAATGTTTAACCTGAAACAGCAGCTGCTCCACCTTCAGGATGAAATAACCTGAATGGAAAATGAAGCACTTTGTCAACAAAACCAACTGGAAAGACCTGTCTCCCCCACACTGATGGCATGCTATTTAGAATAGTATTTGTGGTCCTTTTCCCAACAACCTTTTATATATATATTCCTTAAAATTATGAGAAGATACATAATGCTAAAATTATGAGAAGAAAATCCACAAGTTGTAATAAATGAGATTAATAGCATTTGTCAGCCGTGAGAGCAAATTACTGATATTGATTTTCTATGATAAGAACAGTAATAACAGCTACCATTTATTGAGTCTTTCCCGTGTACCAGGCCTTGTGATAGCCCCTTACATATGACGCTTAGTAGAATATGGCACCCCAAAATGTGTGACTTTGGCATAAGGACTATTTTGAGTGGAAGGCAATTAAGAAGCAGCAGACACAAGAATAGCTCCCTGCACTCCCCCTATTTGCCTAAAAGCAGGACACAGATTTGTAAAGGTGTCTCCTCTCCCATCTTCATCAGAAAGGACAGAAGTTAACCACTGGAGCCAACTCGAGACCCTTAGCAGCCCGGAGACCACACCCGAAGGATCTACATTACAAATCTTGCTAAAACGAGCCCTTATCTGCCATCAGTTTCCCCATAAATTTGTCTTCCCACAATTTGGCAACCCTGGAAGCTCAAAGTCGTTTTCCTTTGTCTTGTCACTTCTCTAAAAATGTTACAGTCACGCATCACTTAATGACAGGGATCTATTCTGAGAAATGCGTTGTTAGGTGAATTTGCCGTTGTGTGAACATCATAGAGTATACGTACACAAAACTAGATGGTATAGCCTATTACACACCTAGGCCATGTGCTATAGCCCATTGCTCCTAGGCCACAAACCTATACAGCCTGTTACTGTACTGAATACTGTAGGCAATTGTAACACAATGAACACAATGGTATTTGTCTATCTAAACATACCTAAACGTAGAAAAGGTAGGGTGAAAATACAGTATAAAAGATTAAAAAAATGGTACACCTGTATCGGGCACTTTTTATGAATGGAGGTTGCGGGACTGGAAGTTGCTCTGGGTGAGTGAGTGAGTGAGTGGTGAGAGAATGTGAAGGCCTAGGACATTACTGGACACTACTGTAGACTCTACGCACACTGTACCCTTAGCTACACTAAATTTACTAAAAAATATTTTTCTAGGGCCAGCCCAGAGGTGCAGTGGTGAAGTGTGCATGTTCCACTTCAGTGGCCCAGGATTTGCTGGTTTGGATCCCAGGTGCGGACATGGCACCACTTGTCAAGCCATGCTGTGGTAGGCGTACCACATAGAAAGTAGGGGAAGACAGGCACAGATGTTAGCTCAGGGCCAGTCTTCCTCAGCAAAAAGAGGAGGATTGGCAGCAGATGTTAGCTCAGGGCTAATCTTGTTCAAAAAGAAAATTTTCTTGGGCCAGCCCAGTGGCATAGCAGTTGAGTTCACATGTTCCACTTTGACCACTCGGGGTTCACCAGTTAAGATCCCAGGTGAAGACCGATGCACTGCTTGTCAAGCCATGCTGTGGCAGGCGTCCCACATATAAAGTAGAGGAAGATGGGCACAGATGTTAGCTCAGGGCCAGTCTTCCTCAGCAAAAAGAGGAGGATTGGTGGCAGATGTTAGCTCAGGGAAGATTAGCTCAGGGCTAATCTTCCTCAAATAAATAAATAAATAAATAAATAAATAAAAATTTTAAAAATTAAAAAAATAAATTAAATAAAAAATATTTTCCTTTAGGGGCTGGCCCCGTGGCCGAGTGGTTAACTTCACGCACTCTGCTGCAGGCGGCCCAGTGTTTCGTTGGTTCGAATCCTGGGCGTGGACATGGCACTGCTCATCAAACCACGCTGAGGCAGCGTCCCACATGCCACAACTAGAAGGACCCACAACGAAGAACATACAACTATGTACCTGGGGTCTTTGGGGAGAAAAAGGAAAAAATAAAAATCTTTAAAAAAATATATATTTTCCTTTCTTCAATAATAAATTAACCTAGCTTACTGTACCTTTTTTACTCTGTAAGCTTTTTAATTTTTTTAATTTGTTTACTCTTTTGTAACAACACAGCTTAAAACTCAAACACATTGAGTTTTCTTTTCTTTTTTTATATCCTTATTTTATTTCTTTATATCCTGTTTTTTTCTATTTTTAAGATTTTTTATTTTTATTTTCTACTTTTTAAACTTTTTTGTTAAAAACTAAGCCACAAACACACACATTAGCTTAGGCCTACACAGGTTCAGGATCATAAACATCACTGTCTTCCACCTCCACATCTTGTCCCACTGGAAGGTCTTCAGGGGCAGTAACACGCATGGAGCCGTCATCTCCTAAGATAACAATGCCTTCTTCTGGAGCACCTCCTGAAGGACCTGCCTGAGGCTCTTCCTGAGGAGGGGTCACTCTTTAGAAATACGTCCATGGTGGTTTGCCTGGCTTGTTTCTTTTTTCGTCATTCATTTACTTGTAAGCAGATAATGCACTGTGAACATTCCTGTCTATTAACAAAAACCTTTCAGTGTTGAGGGCCATGTTTTCAAATTTTTTAAGGAGCTTGTTGAGGTCTGCAAAAGCTTCTGCTAAACCCTTCACTGTGAATTTTCTTGGTGTTCTTCTTTCTCTTCTCCTGCAGTTCCCTGTTCTTTTGCCTCTTCTTCAACTATGTGTTCCTGTTCCAGTTTCAACAACTCCTCCTCAGTCAATTCCTCAGGAACCGCCTCTAGAGGCTCCTCAGTGTCACCTGCATCCACACCTGGGGTAAAGCTGTCTGCATCTCAACCACAGCCTTGTTGATCTTTGTAACCTCCCCATCCTTGGCAAATCCTTTGAAGTCATGGACAAATCTCTTGAGCGTCTTCTTCCAGATGCCATTCCTACGCTCCTTGGTGACATCCGCCCAAACCCAAGCAAGGTTCTCGATGCAATAATGGATTTTATAATCCTTCCAGAATTGCATCAGTGTCTTCCTCAGTTGCAGCAATAGCCTAGGTAAAGTTTCCCTTAGATGTTAGGCCTTAAAAGCTGCTATTACTCCTTGAACCATTGGTTGGACCAAAGAGGTGGTGTCAGGAGGGAGAAACTCCCTTTGATGTTGGGATGAAGATCACCGATAAAAGGAGGATGTCCAGGAGGATTACCAATAATGAGCAAAACCTTGACAGGTATGTTATTCTCCCAACAGTACTTCTCCACTGTGCTAGCATAACAATTCAGGAGGGCATCTTGGAGGAGGAGCTGGGTCATCCATGACTTCTTATTGCTCCTTTAGTACACTGGCAGTGTGGGCTTACTCATATGTTTGAAGGTCCTGGACTTCTCACTGTGCCAGATCACAAAGGGTTTCAATTTGTAGACTGAAACATTGCCCCACAAGCAAGACTGTTAACCTACCCTTACAAGCCTTTAAACCTGGCATTGCCTTGGCCTCCTTATGGATGAAAATCCTTTCAGCCATCTGTTTCCAGAATAGAAAATTTTTGTCTGTACTGAATGTTTCCTCTGGCAGGAATTTTCCTCCACAATCAGCTTATCTAGCGTTTCCAAAAATTCTTCAGCTGCCTTCACATCAGCACTCACAGACTCATCACTCACGTCCACATTATGTAATGAATAAGGATTCTTGAGTCCTTTAACCACCCAGAGCTAGGAGTCAATTCAACAACTAGTCAGTTCCAGCCTTTGCTTTCAACATTGCAAACATACTGTTTGCTTTGACCATGATTGTCATGGTGCTGAGAGGGACATGCTTCTGTGTCTGGTCTTCAATCCGGGTCATTAGAAGTTTCTCCATGTCTGATATAGGCCCTTCTCAAACTTTTGTTAGTCTCATTGCCTTCAATGAAGCAGATCCTTTAACAGCTTCCATCACTTTGTTCTTGTTCTTCAAGATTGTAGCTGTGGTGGAATGGGCCATGCCTGACTGGTGAGCAATAATCATCACTGACTTTCCACCTTGGTAGTCCTTAATCACTTTTAATTTCGTTTCCAGGTCAATCACTCAACATGGTCTCTTACAGGCGGCATTAGCAGTGGATTTTGTACACTTAGGGGCCATGATGAACAAAACGATTTGAGATTAAATCAAGCATAAGAGAAAATGATGCAATCAAGAGACGCAGTGAATATGAGATATATGAGGTTGCTGCTGGCATAACAAGGCATACTGTTTTATTTTTTGAAGTAGGAAATGATAAAAATTATAGTATAGTAAATACATAAACCAGTAACAGTCATTTATTATCATTATAAAGTATTGTTCTGTACATAATTGTATGTGCTATACTTTTATACAACTCGCAGTGCAGTAGGCTTGTTTACATCAGCATCACCAGAAACACGTGAGTAATATGTTGAGCTACGACGCTATCACAGCTACAACATCATGGGGCAACAGGAATTTTTCAGCTTCATTATGATCTTACGGGATCGCTGTTGTATATGCAGTCCATCATTGACCGAAATGTCATTATGCAGTTCCTGACTGCAGTGTTCTTTTGTTAGGATACGATAGAAGCCCAGGTTCTAACCTCCTCTTTGAGTTACTCATCTCTGAGTGCTCCCATGTGTATGTGTAATGCACGTGTTAATAAACTTTTGTTTATCTTGTTAATTTGGTTTTTAGTCTAATTTACAGAGCACCAGGTGGAGAACTCAAGATAAGTAGAGGAAAAATATTTCTTTTCCTCCCCTACGTGTATCTCATTTAATCCTCTCAACAACCCTCCCATGGAGGCACTGTTATTATCCTCATTTATCCATGGGTGAAGAGAGGCTTACAGATTTAAACAACTCGCCATGGGCTAAGCTAGTAAATGACAAGGCAAGATGATGGGAGTCAACTCCAGACTCTATACTATATACGAAGAATAAATAAAATAATAAAAGTTTACAAGTTTCTCTTCTATAAAATATTATTCTTGCTATTCAGACTAAATATCACATGCTAAACCTTTAACTTATGTGCTGAATACAGGTGCACAGTAAGTATGTGTTAACTCACATTATGAAAGAATAATAGCCATGCTCAAGAGGGTAACATCCTAATTTACATGTCTGAATAACTCTTATTTTGAAGTAATTACCTGATTCAAACATTCATGATCTTAAATACAAAGACTATTTCCTAGCACTCACTGAAGGTTGTAAGCTTCCTTCAGTGGCCTCCCCGAAAAAATAAATAAGCAAAACAGATCGTTGACCACATCTATCAAAAGTGGGTGGAACCAGGGCAAGTCAGCTATTTTACTGTAATGATGAAAGTAGCCATTCATCCCTTTGTTATAGACTTTTGTTTTCTTTTAAAGATTTTATTTTTCCTTTTTCTCCCCAAAGCCCCTTGGTACATAGTTGTGTGTTTTTCGTTGTGGGCCCTTCTAGTTGTGGCATGTGGGATGCCACCTCAACATGGCCTGATAAGCGGTGCCACGTCCGTGCCCAGGATCGGAACCGGCGAAACCCTGAGCCACCAAAGCGGAGTGCGCAGTTAACCACTCACCACGGGGCCAACCCCCCTTATAGACTTTCAACAGAGGTTGAATCCTAAAGCTACAGCTAGAAAAGGTCAGAAGGGTTTTTCTCCACACTCAATTGCTACGCCAGGAGGACATGCACCTAGTACTCCAGCCACAGTCAATCAAAATAAAGGGTGCTGCTAAGCTCAAGTGTTTCATAGGAAAACCAGGGATCAATCCTAAGCATCTGGTACAAACTTCCAGCTCTCTGATCTGACCATTTCTAACCACTATTGGTTGTTATTATTAATAACATCTGTTGCATCTAACCCAGAAAAATAGCAATGTCAGTATTAATAACAAATAAATAAATTCTCCTTTGCTCCTGCTTTCAGTGTTCTGATTTGTTTTTCAAAGACTTTTGTTAGTAAAACTTAGAAGATTCTTTCAAATACTAAAAGGGTCATGAGACAACAAAAAATACATATGCTTGTCATGTGATTCCAAAAGGAGAGGAGATCACCATTAGGAAATAACCCTGGTCATATGAGGCCACAGTGAAAAGGCAGCCATCTATGAATCAGGAGGCGAGCTCTCACCAGACGCCAAAGCTGCCAGTGCCTTGATCTTGGACTTCTCAGCCTCCAGAGCTGTGAGAAATAAATTTCTCTTGTTTATAAGCCTCCCAGGCTACGGTATTTTGTTATAGCAACCCAAACACACTAAGACAAAGGGATTTCTGCTTTTCTCTAATTTGTTGAAAATTTCCTTGTGGTCTAATATTTGATGATTTTTAGTGATGTTCAATATATGCTTGAAAAGAATGTGTAATACTGCTTTTTCTGGCTACAAAGTTATATATAAAGATATACATACATATAATCTATTATATATAACAGATCATATAATTATGTATCACGATACTAGATTATATTATTACACAATGTATATTTTATATAATGTATATAATTATGTAATTAAGCTGTTTATTTTTTTATTTAAATTTTTACTATCTGTACTTATTTTTTGTCTATCTGATCTCTTAAGATATATATTAAAATCTCCCCTTCCTGTTCAGAGAAAAAGGAAATAACCCTCCTCTTATCTTGAAGGAAACTATGTCAGCTATTTCCACAACTTATGTAAAGTAATTTCAGTCTTACTAAATTGCAGGGCCAGAATTCTGAGTCACTCTGCTGGGAACACCTGAGCTCTGATGCAACAGAGCTCCTGGGAAAGGAGGTGGTGCAGGTAAAACAGCCCAGGAAATGTTTAGTCATTTGTTGGGTTCAGGTTACACTTATCTTACCTTCTCTAAATACCTGGTGAGAGCGGGAGACTAAATTTCAACAGGAAATAGCCATGTGGTGAGCAATTTCTGAAACAATGGGACAGCGAGTCTGCTTCCGGCACTTGGAAGAAGCTGCTCTGACAGAGAGCTGGCTTGATGTCAGGGGAAACGGCACCTGCAGTTGAAGTCCACGAAGGAGACTACCTACATTCCAATGCTGTGAAAGTTTCAAAGTACAAAACACATCTTTAGAGTGGAGGTGGATGAGCTGAAGAGAAGGAGAAAGATTGAAACGAAAGGAGCACGTGAATGGAAGGTGGGCGCCTATTAGTAGAAAAACTGCAAAATACAGCTTGAGACTTCTGGTACGTTGGCAACTTTTTCCTTCTCTATGGATCAGTTAAGACTAATATATTATGCCCATAAGTACAAACAAACTAAGTCAAAGTTTTCATAGGTTATATCTGTTCTGAAGGACAACGAAAACATTTCTAAACCTCCCTCAATGCCTCTATTGTCTTGTTCCTACCCACTTTGTCTCCCGAATGCAGCAAAAAGAAAATTGTAATTGAATTTCACCTTGGGCTCTATAATAGTGGATTGGTGGCTTGGTGAAGTCTGAACAGATTCAGCAACCCCTCTGCCATCTGTCCCCAAATATCAGGGAAGAAATGTCAACTCCGTGGCCCAAGACCATCTACAAGACGAAAGAACCTATTTCCACTGTATGTGTCTACCCTGTTTCCCTCCATCATGGTATGTCAATCGTGTTAGGGTTAATGGCATATTATTTAGCCACCGGTTGTAAGATCCAGACTAAAGACAAAGACTGTTTATCACCCTAAAATCCTGGAGTTGGAGTAACTGCATACAATTTTAAAGAACAAGTGAGTGGGTTTCATATATATAAAAAGAAGGGTATGAGTGAATGTAAACAGCCGAAAGGATACTGGAGACGTCTGTTGATTGCTGCCCAGCATTCATTCTCCTCCCGGCATGGTAAAAATAGTCTGCATTTCTTTTGAGGAAATACCTCACCTCATGATTCTCAGCCATGCACTTTGACCCAAACTTCTGTTTCAATGTGTCCTGAAGAACTTAAACCGATCAGCTAAATCAGGGTTTCTCAGTCTTGGTACCATTAACATTTGGGGCTGGAAAACTCTGTTGTGGGGGCTGTCCTGTGTACTGTAGGATACTCAACAGCATCCCTGGACTCTACCCACTAGATGCCATTATGATACCCCACAGTTAAGATAACCAAGATTGTTTCCAGGCATTGCCAAATGTGCCCTGAGGGGCAGTGGGAGGCAAATCACCCCTCATAGAGAACCACTGACCTAGATTCACCCCTCATTTTACTAGTCAGGGTGTTTGATTTCCAAAAAACCAGTAACAGGTATACCTTATTTAGTAATTATTATACACTAGGAATTGCTTAGATAATCCTCAGCAGCTCCATGAAGCAGCATGTAAGTTAAAGATGAGATTTATATAACAAAGAAATCCCAAAATGCAGTGGCTTACAGAAGAAGACATTTGTCTCATATTCAACAGTTTTGATGTGAGTAGACCAAGTTGGTGGGACTCCACACAGTCATTCAAGGACCCAGGCCTGTTCCTTCTTGTTCCACCATCAATGTCTACATTATCATTGTTTATGTGGTCAAAACTGGATGACCACCACATCCAGGAGGTATACACAATGCCTTTTAAGGTGCAGATTTGGGAGTGGTACACATCACTGCTACACATTCCATTGGCAAGAACTTAGTCACATGTCCATGCTTTATTACAAGTCAAGCAGTGAATGTGGCCTAGCAGTCATGCCCTCAGCTACAACTCTACTGTGGACTGAATGTTTTTGTCTCCCAAAATTCATGTTGATGCCTTAATCCCTGACGTGATAGTATTTGTAAATGGGGCCTTTAGGAGGTAATTAGGTCATGGGGGTGGATCCCTCATGAACGGCATTAGTATCCTTATAAGAAGAGACACAGGAGAGAGAATCTCTCTCTCTGCCATGGAAGGATACAGCAAGAAGGTGGCCATCTGTAAGCTCGAAGACAGGCACTCACCAAGAACCTGACCATGCTGGCACCCCGTCTTGGACTTCCAGCCTCCAGAACTGTGAGACAAATGTTTGTCATTTAAACCACTCAGCCTTTGGTATTCTATTATAGCAGTCTGAACTGACTAAGACAAACACCGTAACTATGAAAGAAGGGGAAAAAATTTTTGCTAGAAAACTAGTAGTCTCCACATATCACAGAGCTAGCACAGAGCTAAAGTAATCTGCCCAAGACTGGATGGCTGGCAGGTGGGACTGGAACGCAAGCAAGCTAATTCCAGAGCCCATGCTCTTAAGCACTGTATTGCTACTTTCAAAATGCTTTGAACAATAACCTAAAATAAGAGAAGTATCTTACCTAGCAACCCAGCACACATGTTTGTATCTGTGTATGTTGGTACATGTATATGGTTTACAAAATAATCCTTACCCTTACTGCAGTCAACAAACTCTGATATTTCTATTCTATATTATTTCATTTTAAATGTTGGTCATATCCACTAAAGTGATTTCATAACCCTCCAATGTACTGCGATAGACAGTATGAAAACAGTGCACTACACTCAATTCTAGTAGGAGCATTGGAATTCACTGGAAGGCTATTGGAGAGCTCACAGTATGAACTGTATGAATAAAGCGGCTAGAAAATAAGGCTGAGAAAACTGGTAGGCCCAGGGACTCCAGGAAACCCAGAATCACAGCCAAAGTCTTACATGGGAAGGGTCTGTTAAGATGCACTTGACACCACTGTTGATGCTGCTTCCACCTCTGTCACTGGGCACTGGATGCCATGGCCACTGTCACAAAAATAAATTTCAGGCCAGCTTGGCTTCTGTGACTCTCTCACTCCAGATTCAAAGTCCCAGGAGGAAGCATCCAGTTGACATACTTTGGCAACATGCTTGTGCCCAGGCTTTTGGGGTCACATAGAGCATGAATCTGGCTTTTCAGCTCCTACAGAGACCATGTGTTCCTAACTTAGCACACAGTACACTTACTGGAAATCACCCTGCTGCCCAAAAGGCCTGCTGTGGCCTGGGGCTGCCAGTGATTGGATGTGGAAATCTGTCTCATTCCAAATTCTAGTATAGGGCCTACTTGCCCCATACCAGCCATGGTCTCCATAGTAACTTTCTCAATAGGCCATACATGTAGCCAGGCCAAAGGTGGACCAAGCAGATGGCTTAACAACATACGCTCCTAGAAAGTGTTAGACTTTGAAATCACACAGATCAGAATTGTATCTCAGTTCCACTCCTTTAAAAACTATGGTACTTTGGGGAAGTTAAAAATCTTCCCTTAGGCCTCCAATTCCTTCAGAACTAACACAGAGTTTTGAAAATTATACAGTTTAAACATGCACCTACCATCCAACCCAGCCCTTTCTCTCCCTGAGGTATTCACAAAGAGAAACGAAAGTACATGTCCACACAATGCTCGCAGCAGCTTTATTTGTAAGCACTCAGAACTGGAAACCACTCACATGTTTATCAACAAGTTCATTGATACACAAAGTATGGCATATTAGTACAATAGAATACTACTCAGCAATCAAAAGGAACCCAACAACATGGATGAATTTCAAAATAATTACGCTGGGCAGAAGAAGCCAGACCGAAAAATAGTACACACTGTATAATTCCATTGATATAAAATTCTCAAAAACATAAACTAATCTATATAGCGCCAGAAAGCAGTGAGATCAGTGGCTGTCTAGGGAAGGCTGGTGATGGGAGAAGAGCGATGAGAAAGGATGGATTACAAGCGGCACCAGAAAACTCTTGGAGGATGGATGTGTCCATTATCTTGATTGTGATGATGATGCCACAGCGGTCAAAACTCATCAAACTGTACTTTAAATATGTGCAGCACATGGTACAGCTAATTATGCCCCAACAAAGCTGAAAAAATATGTGTCCCGAAGCATAGAGAGACAGGATACAGCAGGAATCCAATCCCCTGAACACTCTCTTCAAAAGTGGCACCTTTTTAACAATTTTTAAGTAATATGTTCATTCATTCAACACTGACAGAGTGGCTACTATGGGTAGGTACTATTGCAAAAAGTAGAGACACCACAGAGAAATAATATAGACAAATGAACAAGTAAGCAAATAAATAATTGCAGATAGTGATATGACTGCTGTAAAGGAATTAAAACAGAGTTCTGTCACTGAAAGTGACTGGGTAAAAGGAAAGCCCAATTTATCTAGGGTGGTCACAGGATGCCTCCCTCAGGAGATGTCATTTGTGCTAAGTCCTAAATAATTGGAGACATTCCTATGAAAATCTGAGGGAATAGAATCTTGGGGAAAACAAACACCAAGTGCAAAGGTCCCAAGGCAGAAACAAGTCTGATATGTCAGAGAACAGAAAGTTCTTGTGCCCAGTAGGGCTGGGTGATGAGTGGGAAGAATGAGGTCAAAGAGGAAGGCAAGTGTCATATAATGTAGGGCTTTACAGGCCATGGGAAAGTGGAGTGATGTGATCTTTTTGGCAATGACATGATGGCTATGTTTAAAATATCTCTGGGCTGGCCCCATGGTCTAGTGGTTAAGTTCAGCGTGGTCCCCTTTGGCGGCCTGGGTTTGGTTCCTGGGCACAGACCTACACCACTTGTCAGTAGCCATGCTATGGCAGTGACCCACACACAAAACAGAGGGAGAGTGGCATAGATGTTAGCTCAAGGAGTGTCTTCCTCAGCAAAAAAAATTTTTAATAAATAAAAAAAAAGATCTCTATGGCTGCTGAGGATAGACTATAGGAAAGCAAGAATGGAAACAAGGAGATCAGTTAAGAGGCTTTCTCCATATTCCAAACAAGAGATGATGGAGACTTGGGCAAGGGTGATAGAGGTGGAGAAAGAAATTGATACAGTTTCTGAAGGTAGAGCCAACAAGAGTTGTCGATGGATTGGACTGGGAGGGAAGACAAGGTGAGGACACAGAGGAATCAAAGATGACTTCTAAGTTTCTGGCCTACACAATGGAACAGAAATGGTGCCATTTACTGGAAGAGAAGATAACTGGTCTTAAGACCATGATGAAAAGAGGTGAGCGGGACTGAGTGAAAGCAAGGCCCTAAGGTCTTGAGGAAAGGGAGCCTTTAACTTCCTTCCATACTTGCTGCCCTGTCAACTGGTGGCATAAGCTCTGCCTCATCAAGACACTGGCCCAGTCCTGGCCCCAGACTTTCTTCCCCTGATGCGAGAACTCTTCTCTGCTCTGTTCTTGCCCTTTCTTCCTTGCAGGGTTGTTGTGAGGACTACAGGATATACATAGAGCACCCAGAAGAGTTTCTAGCATCTAAGTTCTTCTTAATTTTTTTTTCTTGTCTTCCCTTCTCTCTTCCTTCTCTGACCCTTAAAAAATGTTTTCATTGAGGAAATTTTTGATACACTTTGCCAACTGAAGAAATGAAGATTCTGTCCCCAAATTTCAATTATTTATTACTAAATTTCTATGCCAAAATATTTTCCATTAAAAATAAAATGCAGCATGCAACTCACCTGGGATTTAGGTATCTAGTCCATTTTTTCCTAAAGGTCTGCCTTTTCTACACTGCCAACCAAAGTTTCAGAATGTTCACTGGCTCTCCTCTTTCATTCTGTGAACTCCTCCAGATGAGCTCAAAGATACTCACAGTTTCACCATTCATCTTTACCCTCTCTCCTTCCTGAGCCACACATCTGGAAAGCCCATTGCTACTGATGATCTCCACTCCTCAAGTGTCTCCCAAGAACTTCAAATACCAGCATATCTAAAACTAAACGTATCTCCTACACATCCAAGACAATTCTTCCTTTCCCAAGCCCACAATCTGGCTCTGGGCTTTGTTTGTTCTTCTTTTTCTAGTTCTGTTAGGTGTCGTTTGAGGTTGCTTATGTGAGCTTTTTCTTGTTTAGTGAGGTGAGCCTGTATTGCGATGAATCTCCCTCTTAGAACTGCTTTTGCTGCATCCCAAATTATCTGGTATGTCGTGTTCTCATTTTCATTTGTCTCCAGATAATATTTGATTTCTTCTTTAATTTCTTCAATGATCCATTGTTTGTTCAGAAGCGTGTTGTTTAGTCTCCACATTTTTGCACCTTTCTCTGCTTTTTTCTTGTAGTTGATTTCTAGTTTCATAGCATTATGATCAGAAAAGATGCTTGATATTATTTCAACTCTCTTGTATTTATTGATGTTTGCTTTGTTTCCCAAAATATGGTCAATCCTTGAGAATGTTCCATGTGCACTTGAGAAGAATGTGTAACCTGCTGTTTTTGGATGAAGTGTTCTATATATATCTATTAAGTCCATCTGGTCTAATTTTTCATTTAATTCTATTATTTCCTTGTTGATTTTCTGTCTGGATGTTCCGTCCATTGGTGTTAATGGTGTGTTGAGGTCCCCTACTATTATTGTATTGTTGTTGATGTCTTCTTTTAGTTCTATTAAGAGTTGCTTTACAAATTTTGGTGCTCCTGTGTTGGGTGCATGTATATTTATAAGTGTTATGTCTTCTTGGTGGAGAGTCCCTTTTATCATTATATACTGTCCCTCTTTGTCTTTCTTTATCTGTTTTGCTTTGAAATCTACCTTGTTGATATTAGTATAGCGACACCTGCTTCCAAGCCCACAATCTGGAAGTCATGCCAAACTCCTCCCTTTCACTCACCCACATCCTTTCACTCAGCCACATCCAACCAATGATGCTACCCTCTGGTTTCTACTTCTTCCATGTCCTGAGTTGGCCTGGTACCATCTATCCCACCTTTACTTCCTTATGTGCTTCATCACACCTGGATTACTGTGAGAGCTTTTAGCATGAAAGATAGAAATAAAAATAAGCAGAAAAACAGTATTGAGGAAACACAATGCAGAAAAAAAATCTATTTCATGTCCTCAGATAAGAGAAGGTAAGCAATTATAAATAAAACAGGTTACCTTTCTTTTTTGTTGTTGTTTTTTTCTGCTTTATCTCCCCAAACTCCCCCGTACATAGCTGTATATCTTAGTTGTGGGTCCTTCTAGTTGTGGTATGTGGGACGCCGCCTCAACATGGGCTGACGAGCGGTGCCATGTCCGCTTCCAGGGTCTGAACCCTGGGCCACTGCAGCAGAACACGTGAACTTAACCACTTGGCCACGGGGCCAGCCCCTTACCTTTCTAAAAGGAGAGGCAAGCCTTCAGAGCAAAAAATAAAAATATGATAGCAGAAATGAAAAACTTATAATGGTTAAAAGATAAAACTGAGAGGTTCTCCCAGAAATTGGAGCAAAAGACAAAGGAATGGAAAACAGAAAAGACAAAAAATTAGAAGGCCAGTACAGAAGATACAGTATATGAATGACAGTACTTGTAGAAAGTATATAGAAAATGAAAAGATGGAAATATCCATGAAATAATTTCACTTCCCAAAACTGAGGGACACGAATTTCCAGACTGTGAAGGCCCCTGGAGTACCAAGCACAATGGGTAATGGCAAGGGTAGCTAATGCCGTCAACATTAGGGCTTACTCTGTGCCAGGCACTGTTCTAAGTGCTTTACATATTTAACTCCTTTACTTGTCACAACTATCACTATCCACTTTTTACAGAAGTAGAAACTAAGGCCCAGAGAAGATAAATAATTTGTTGGAGATGACACAGCTAACAAGTGATGGAACTGGCATTCAATTCCAGGTGGCCCATGCTCTACACCCAATGCTCCAAATCACTGTGCCACAGTGGGTGTAAATAGTCTTATATCATAGTTCCTGTCAGAATACTGGGATGTAGGAGAAGATGCCATAGCTTCCAGACCAAAAAAACCAGGTCTCAAGGGAAGGATCCAGAGTAAAAATGGCTTTGGAATGCTCACTAACAAGACTACAAATTAAAAGGAAATAAACAAAGCCTTCAAAACTTCAGAGGAACATTATTTGCAACCTAGAATTCTACACCCAGCCAATCTATCAATGACGTCTGAGACCAAAATAAAGACTTTGGACAATAAGACCTCAAAAAATTTTCCTCCTATGCACCCTTTCTCAGGTAACTATTGGAGGATATGCTCCACTGAAATAAAGGAATAAACCAAGAAAGAGGATGTTCAGACACACAAGGGACAGGAGCACATACACTGAATAGGATACGATGTAGAAATCACAGGAGAGCTAGTTCTGAGTGTGGGAATAAATGGTTCAGGTTAGAGCAAGTCAAGACTTCACAGGAAGATGAAATGATAGAAGATATAGGAATAGTTTGAGAAGACTGACAACTGGCAGAGAGCTTGGTGTTGACTTAGTGAGAAATACAACGAAAACTACAGGATACTAATTACTAAATGTTGCAAAAAAAAAAATGTGGCAAGAAAGGACAAGTAATTGTAGTTTACTACATGGTTCAGCTGTGAAGTGTTTATACATAATAAGTTAACATAATAATGTTAATATTTAATATTGACCTAAGAAAAATTATAATATGATCTATATTTAGAAGGAGATGGAAATGATATGTATGTGTGGTGAGGATGGAGGAAAGAAAAGAAACAAAATGCTATTTCTATATTGGAAGTCAATAGATTATGCCTAAAAAGAAAAAACCAAGAAGTAGCAATAACAAAGTGTTTAGAGACGTGGAGGTAAATAATAAAATAGGTGAAAGAGATGAAATTAATAGCCTCTGTAGAGGTGGAAATGAGTGGTGGGGGTACACAGAACTACTGTTTTTAAAAGCAAATTTTTATTTTACCCTTTAAAATACATTTATAATTGACAATTTTTAAAAAGAGAAACAAACAGAGTTCCATTGAAATTAGGAGATCTTCTCAAGGATACACAATGAATCAGGGCAAGGGTGGGAGTGGACAAGAACCCAGAACTGTTAAATAAAACCTAGAGTTTTCTTTCTACTACTGTCTTGCATAATTTTTTTTTACTTTGTATTAAGATTATGATAGTTTACGACCTTGTGAAATTTCAGTTGTACATTATTGTCAGTCATGTTGTAGGTGCACCACTTCACCCTTTGTGCCCACCTCCCCACCCCCCCTTTCCCCTGGTAACCACCAATCAGTTCTCTCTGTCTATATGTTAACTTACACCTATGAGTGGAGTCATACCGAGTTCGTCTTTCTCCATCTGGCTTATTTCACTTAACATAATACCCTCAAGGTCCATCCATGTTGTTGTGAATGGGACGATTTTATCCTTTTCTATGGCTGAGTAGTATTCCATTGTATATATATACCACAACTTCTTTATCCACTCATCAGTTGATGGGCACTTAGGTTGCTTCTATGTCTTGGCTATTGTAAATAATGCTGCAATGAACATAGGTGTGCATGGGACTTTTGGAATTGCTGATTTCAATGGCTGGGTCATACAGAATTTCTATTTTTAATTTTTTGAGAAATCTCCATACTGTTTTCCATAGTGGCTGCACCAGCCTGCATTCCAACCAAAAGTGTATGAGGGTTCCTTTTTCTCCACAACCTCTCCAACATTTGTCACTTTTTGTTTTGCTTATTTTTTCCATTCTAACAGGTGTAAGGTGATATCTTAGTGTAGTTTTGATTTGCATTTCCCTGATGATTAGTGATGATGAGTATCTTTTCATGTGCCTATTGGCCATCCGTATATCTTGTTTGGAGAAATGTCTGTTCATGCCCCTGCTGCCCATTTTTTGATTGGGTTGTTTGATTTTTTATTGTTGAGCTGTGTGAGCTCTTTATATATTATGGAGATTAACCCTTTGTAGGATACATAACTTGTAGATATTTTTTCCCAATTAGTGGGTTGGTTTTTTGTTTCAATCCTGTTTTCCCTTGCTTTGAAGAAGCTCTTTAGTCTGATTAAGTCCCATTTGTTTATTCTTCCTATTGTTTCCCTTGTCTGAGAAGACATGGTGTCCGAAAAGATCCTTTTGATACTGATGTCAAAGAGTGTGCTGCCTATATTTTCTTCTAGAAGCCTTATGGTTTCAGGTTTAATCTTTAGGTCTTTGATCCACTTTGAGTTTATTTTTGTGAATGCTGAAAAAGAATGGTTAATTTTCATTCTTTTACACGTGGCTGTCCAGTTTTCCCAGCACCATTTGTTGAAAAGACTTTCTTTTCTCATTGTATGCCCTCAGCTCCTTTGTCAAAGATTAGCTGTCCATAGATGTGTGGTTTTATTTCTGGGCTTTCAATTCTGTTCCACTGATCTGTGCACCTGTTTTTGGACCAGTACCATGCTGTTTTAATTACTGTAGCTTTGTAGCACGTTTTGAAGTCAGGGATTGTGATGCCTCTGGCTTTGTTCTTTTTCCTCAGGATTGCTTTAGCAATTCAGGGTCTTTTGCTGCCCCACATGAATTTTAGGATTCTTTGTTCAATTTCTGTAAAGAATGTCATTGGGATTCTGATTGGGATAGCATTGGATCTGCAGATTGCTTTAGGTAGTATGGACATTTTAACTATGTTTATTCTTCCAATCCATGTGCATGAATGCCTTTCCATCTCTTTATGTCATCATCAATTTCTTTCAGGAAAGTCTTGTAGTTTTCGTTGTATAGGTCTTTCACTTCCTTGGTTAAATTTACCCCACGGTATTTTATTCTTTTTGTTGCAATTGTGAGTGGGATTGTGTTCTTGAGATCTCTTTCTGTTAGTTCATTGTTAGAGTATAGAAATGCTATTGATTTATGTATATTGATTTTATACCCTGCAACTTTGCTGCAGTTGTTGACTATTTCTAATAGTTTTCCAATAGATTTTTTGGAGTCTTCTACATATAAGATCATGTCGTCTGCAAACAGCGAGAGTTTCACTTCTTCATTGCCTATTTGGATTCCTTTTATTTCTTTCTCCTGCCGAATTGCTCTAGCCAAAACCTCCACTACTATGTTGAATAAGAGTGGTGATAGTGGGCATCCTTGTCTTGTTCCTGTTCTCAGAGGGATGGCTTTCAGTTTTTGCCCATTGAGTATGATGTTGGCTGTGGGTTTGTCATATATGGCCTTTATGATGTTGAGGTACTTTCCTTCTATACCCATTTTATTGAGAATTTTTATCATAAATATATGTCATAAATTTATTTTTAAGAAATTAAAATTTACTAATGCCAGCGATGTTAGACACATCGTGCAGTAGATTCATGGACTTTAGGAAATATGTACAGTTGTCAAAGAAACTATCGGAAGTGTTATCCTGGGACTAGAAGGATTAGTGACAATGACCCTGAAAGGGACGAGTACCAGCTACTAAGTGGGATGTGAACTACAAAAATAAACACATAATTAATCCCACTACTGTCCAAAACGTCTGTTGATACAGCTGGATGCGCTTATTTTTTTTTAACGTAAACAGTGAATTGGTTCTGATTTCTGAAGAAATAGAAACACAGTGAATTTTTTATCAAGACTGATCTTTGGTTGTATAATCGTAAAATGGTATTTTCCACATTTTAAGCAGTTAACACCCTATCTGTCATATTTATAATAGCCTAGGTGAAGGGAAAAACTAGCCAAATCAAAGAAAAACAATTGGAGAGGACAGATACATAAAGGAAGTGGAAAGAAGTGGTAGGCCTGGGTAACAGTGAAAGTCCCAACCCCCAGACCTTCAGTCAAGAAACGCTGGGAGTGGTTCTAGTCAGCAGATAAACATCTTACACAAAGCACATTTGAATTTTATGAAGGAAATCTGAACGAAGAATGCAGAAGTTCCAACTTCTTAAAGTAAAGCAACCAAGGCTACACACAGACACTGGGTTCCTGACAACATTTTCCAAGTCTGAGGATCACTCAATCGAATGGGTCGCTCACAGGAAAACTCCTAAGAGCAAACCATCTCCAGGAACCATCATGTCACAGTTAGAAGAAAGGGTCTGAAAACAATTCAGACAATAGCTTCTTCTTCTTTTTTTTTTTTTTTTTTTTTTTTTTTTGAGAAAGATTAGCCCTGAGCTAACATCTGCCGCTAATCCTCCTCTTTTGGCTGAGGAAGACTGGCCATGAGCCAACATCCATGCCCATCTTCCTCTACTTTATATGTGGGACACCTACCACAGCATGGCTTGCCAAGCGGTGCCATGTCCGCACCCGGGATCTGAACCAGTGAACCCCAGGCCCCTGAAGTGGAAAGTGCGCACTTAACCACTGCACCACCAGGCCGGCCCCAGACAATCGCTTCTTAACATCCTAAAGCAGCAACCACCAGATACAACTCCCTAATCAGAAGTCACACTATGGGCCCCCAGGCGGATTATGGTCCCCACGGTATGTTTTGATCCTTTATAAAATTAGAAATGTTCACATTTATAAAATCTGCATTTCTGTAATTACAGATCAACTGATATGATGTCTAGAATTTACTCCAAAAAAGTCCAGCGGCAGGGACTTGGGGGTGTGGAAAGTGAGTGAGCTAAGTGAAAGAAAATTGGCCATGATCTGAGAAGTACTGTTGGGTGATGGAGCCACAGAAGTTCATTTTCCTATTCTCACTACTTTTGCATGTTTGAAATTTCTCCAATAACATGTCGTGTTCTTTTTCATCTTTATTTTCATCTTCTCTTGAAATATTGGAAGATTTGTCCTCTGAGGAAAACTGAATTAAAAGATTTTTCTCCCCCTGATGCCACTATGGCATGGCATCAACAGGCTAGAGCCAAGAGGCCGTTGCCCCTTTGAAGGAGGGGCATGTTCTCCAGTTCTCCAGTCTCTGCATTCCCTCTATGGTTTAGTGGCTCGTTTTGTTCATTTATGCTAGCTACTTGATATTGTGATGCATGGGTTTGCAACTTCAGCTTTATCTATAACCCTAAAATCCCAGGGTGATACCAACACATAAGAAATTGTGTATTTGTGGAGTGATGTCAGCAAGATGGCAGAATAGAGAGGCCCAGGCTCTTGTTCCTTCAGGAATACACTGACTTAGGAATATACAGACCAAACTGATCTTGTGAGAACTTGAGAAACCAGTTAAGAGGTTGCAGCACCCCAGGTGAGTGCAAAGCCAAAAGATACACCAAAGCAGGCGCGAAAATTTGTAAGATGTACCCACCCCAGCCACTCCCTCTCCCTGGCACAGCATGGTCCAGTCAAAGAAAAATCCCAACTCCAGCTTCTCCCTCAAGCAGGAAAGAGAAGAGTGAGCTGTGTATCCAACATTCTCTTGGGGGGCTGCTCAAGGGACTGGCTTCTGTCTTGTCTGACTTAGAACACTGATGGGAACAGCAGTTTGGGCAGCAGGTTGGGGGCTGCTGAGAACAAACGAAAGCACTGCAGCTTGTTACAGCACCAGAGACACTACAGCATCACAGACAGACAACAGTAGGAGCAAGAGATGACGGGCTCCAGTAAAGAAGTGGGCAATCCTCTTTAACTGGGAAATGACACACATAAACCCTGAGAAGACGCATCTCAAGAAAGTTCTGAAAGGTTCCAAGAGCCTCTAGTCAGGGTGATTGGTGAAGGTCTTCCCTTGAACAAAGCCAGTCCATAAAAACTGGGAAAGGGGGCAGTTTTTCAAACGCCCAAGTCTCACCAAAGACCACCAGACCTACAAAGAAATAAGTAAATATGGCCCAAAGGAACAAAATAAATAAAAATCCAACCCTATAAAAATGCAGATCTGGGGCTGACCCCGTGGCTGAGTACTTAAGTTCGCGTGCTCCGCCGCAGGTGGCCCAGTGCTTCGTTGGTTCAAATCCTGGGTGCAGACATGGCACTGCTCATCAAACCACGCTGAGGCGGCATCCCACATACCACAACTAGAAGGACCCACAACGAAGAATATACAACTATGTACCGGGGGGCTTTGGGGAGAAAAAGGAAAAAAATAAAATCTTAAAAAAAAAAATGCAGATCTATGAATTACCTGACAAAGAATCCAAAATAGCCATCTTAAAGATGCTCAGTAAGCTAAAAGAGAACAGATAAGACAATTAAACAAAATTAGGAAAATAATCATGAAGAAAATGAGAATGTCAACAAAGAGAAATTATGAAAGAAAAAAAAAACAAATTCTGAAGCTGAAGAATACAAAAAATGAACTGAAAAATTTACTAGAGGGGTTTAACAACAGACTTGATCAAGAATAAAAAAGAATCAGGGGCCGCCCCATGGCCAAGTGGTTAAGTTCGCGTGCTCCGCTTCAGCGGCCAGGGTTTCGCTGGTTCGGATGCTGGGCACGGACATGGCACTGCTCATCAGGCCACAATGAGGTGGCATCCCACATGCCACAACTAGATGGACCCATAACTAAAATATATAACCATGTACTGGGGAGATTTGGGGAGAAAAAACAGAAAGAAAAAAAAAGATTGGCAACAGTTGTTAGCTCAGGTGCCAATCTTAAAAAAAAAAAAAAGAAGAAGGAGGAATCAGTGAATCTGGGGACAGATCATTTGAAATTATTGAGTCCTAGTAGCAAACAAAAGAAAGAATGGGGGCTGGCCCAGTGGCTGAGTGGTTAAGCTCGCGCGCTCCACTGCAGACAGCCCAGTGTTTCGTTGGTTTGGATCCTGGGCGCAGACACGGCACTGCTCATCAAAGCATGCTGAGGCAGCGTCCCACATACCACAACTAGAAGGACCCACAACGAAGAATATACAACTATGTACCGGGGGGCTTTGGGGAGAAAAGGGAAAAAATTTAAAAAAAAAAAATCTATTAAAAAAAAAAAGAATGAAAAAAAGTGAAAAGAGCCTAAGAGACTTGTGGGGTACCATCAAGAAGATCAACCTACACGTTATGGGAGTCCCAGAAGAAGAGAGAAAGAGGCAGAGAGCCTATTTGCAGAAATAATGGCCAAAACCTTCCCATATTTGAAGAAGAAAATGGATATTCAAAATCAAGAAGCTGGAAAAACTCCAACTAGCATAAAATTAAAAGATTCACACTGAGACATTATAATCAAACTGTTAAAAGTCACAAACAGAGAGAGAATCTTGAAAACGGTGAGAGAAAAGCAACTTGTCATGTACAAGGGAGCTCCTATCAGATTGTCAGCAGACTTCTTAGCAGAAACCTTTCAGGCCAGAAGGGAGTAGGAGAATATATCCAAAGTGCTGAAAAGAAAAATTTGCCAACCAGGAAGACTATATCCAGCAAAACTCACCTCCAAAAATGAAGGAGAAATTAATAAGACTTTCCTAGATAAGTAAAACCTAAGGGAGCGCATCACGACCAGATTTGTCCTAAAGAAATGCTAAAAGGTGCTTCAATGTGAAACAAAATGACACTAGACAATAACACAAAAGCAAATAAAAGTATAAACGTCACTGTAAACGTAAAAATACACACAAATACAGAATGTTGTGTAATTGTGGTGCATTTTTTTTAAATGGACAAATGATTAGCACCAGCATTTTTTTTAAGTTTTATTTAAAAAAATTTTTTTTTAAAGATTGGCACCTGAGCTAACAATTGTTACCAATCTTCTTTCTTTTTCTTTTCTTTTTTTCCTGCTTTTTCTCCCCAAATCCCCCCAGTACACAGTTGTATATTTTAGTTGTGGGTCCTTCTAGTTGTGGCATGTGGGACGTCACCTCAGCATGGTCTGATGAGCAGTGCCATGTCCGCGCCCAGGATTTGAACCAGCAAAACCCTGGGCCACCAAAGCAGAGCACGTGAACTTAACCACTCAGCCATGGGGCCAGCCCCTGTGGTGCACTTTTAATTCTGATACAGAATTTAAAAGACAAAAGCATAAAAAATAACTATAAATCTATATTAATGGATATACAATATAAAAAGATGTAATTTGTGACATCAATAAAGTGGAGGGGTTTGGAGATGTAAAGGAGTGAAATTTTTGTATGCAAATAAAATTGGTATCAGTTTAAAACAGGTTTTAGAGGAAGGTTGGCACAGATGTTAGCTCAGTGGCAATCTTACTCAAGGAAAAAGAGGAAGATTAGCAACTGATGTTAGTTCAGGGCCAATCTTCTTCACCAAAAATTAAAAAGTAAAATAAAAAATAATAATAATAATTAAAAAAATAAAATAGGTTTTTATAATTTAAGACATTTTATGTAAAAATTGTATATTTTTTCATTCTTATCTTTGTCTTGAATTGTTAGAGGCCCATATTCAATCACGTCACGGCTACCTCTCCTAAAAATTCTCCTACCACAAAAAGTTCAGAGTACAACTATGAAGTACTTTCTATTACTGACATTTGACCACATGGAAATTTTCAACCAATAATCAACAAACGTATAACGAGTGCCTATATAAATTCAGCATTGAGCTAGGCCCTGAAGTACTAACATTAGTAAGAAACCATTCCTGCTCTTAAATCATTTCAGGAAAGAGATCCATAAACACATACTACTCAAATTTATTTCGCAATGTAATTTTATTTCAGTATGTGCAGTTTTAAGCAGGTTCAGAAATATCTGCCTAAAAACATAATATAATTACAAGAACCTTAAGGATGTAAGGAGACATTTTTTTCTCAAGAGAATGAAGGGAAAGTAAAGCTTTCTCATATCTCACCTTTTCTCAAGGAACATTGAGATGTTTAATTCTGGAAAGCTTTCTGCAAACAGACACATATATCGTTCACTTTCACAACAGCTCTGAAGAAGGCCAGAAGCAGATAACTCATACTTCCAATTAACATCAGTAACTACGGGTGTAAGGCTCTGAGCTGAGGAGTCAGATGCTTAAGGTTCACTGGTGGTTCCCAAGAGCAGACCATAAACTGGCATCTACGTCCCTGGGTCGCACAGTGGAGACATCAGAACATGGCCTTTTTACACAGGTTTTCCATGCTTCTTTCAAGAGAAAGGTATAAGTGACAAGCTGATTATCGGAGACTACTGTTTTTAAGCAGAAATTATCAGGATATGTCATAGGTACAACAGCCAGATTTTGAACTAAAAAAATCAGGTCATATGGTCTGGTGAGCACATATACATTAACAAGAATAAAATCAAATTTTTGCAAATTCAAAACTTCTGGCCTTAGGCTGGCCTAGTAGTGTGGTGGTGAAGTTCCCATGCTCCAGTTTGGCGGCCCGGGGTTCACAGGTTCGGATCCCCGGCGCGGACCTACACATTACTCATCAAGCCATGCTGTGGCGTGGCGGCATCCCACGTACAAAGCAGAGGAAGACTGCACAGATGTTAGCTCAGGGACAATCTTCCTCACCAACAAAACCAAAAACCAAAACAAACAAAAAGAGGGGCCAGCCCAGTGGCACAGCGGTTAAGTTCACACGTTCCGCTTCTCGGTGGCCCAGGGTTCACCAGTTCGGATCCCGGGTGCAGACATGGCACCACTAGGCAAAAGCCATGCTGTGGTAGGCGTCCAACATATAAAGCAGAGGAAGATGGGCATGGATGTTAGCTCAGGGCCAGTCTTCCTCAGCAAAAAGAGGAGGATTGGCAGTAGTTAGCTCAGGGCTAATCTTCCTCAAAAAAAAAAAAATACACAACTATGTACTGGAGGGCTTTGGGAGAAAAAAGGAAAAAAATAAAATCTTAAAAAAAAAAAAGAATTTCTCTAGGATGGCACCCCGACTTTTGGTGGTGAACAAGATGCAGTATATACAGAAGTCAAAATGTGATGAGGTACACCTGAAATGTACATAATGTTAAAACCAATGTGACTTCAACTAAAAAAATTTAATTTAATTTTTAAAAATTTTTTTAAAAGGAATTTCTCTCTCTCCTTTTTGGTGCCTCCTTGGGATCTCAAAGATCTCAAAGATGTAAATTCAAAATGTTCTTCAAAATAATGTCTCTGACAAGGAGTTTCCACTTCCCTTAGTGCAATTTTACAAAAATCAAAATGAATAGCACAAATGACTCAATTCCAGCTGCAATTTCATCTACTTACAGTGCTGTTGCTTGTGATACAAAGGAACAAGTGTGTGGCGAGAACTCAGATCTGCCAGAGCTGTCCACTAACCCTGAAGCTGGCTCGTCCACCAGAGGGCATTCATACGTCTGCACCGAACTCCACACAGGGAAGGGTCAGAGCCCTTCATTGGCTCTACAGATTCCATTATGAGAGGACTGTCACTTAGGTGGAAGAGGTCTTCTCAAACCCACTGGCCTTTCCCTTAGGGAAACCTGAATTTCCTCAGCTGCGTTTTCCTGGCGCTTCAGGTTATCCAGGCGCTTCATTTCATACTCCCTTTCAAGTTTGATGGCTGAAAGAGAAAATACACAAAGTAGTCCAACTGACATTTTTCACCAGGCGTAATTTAGAACTGAATATTTATCACACAGAATCACATTCTTGAACACTAAACAAGAAGACAGGGCTCTGGGTATGAATGAGCGTATTTAAACATTTCTCTGATCATAAGTAAAACAGCACACATGAAATTTATAATTCATTAAAGTAGTTCTTAGGGAACTTACATTCTGCAGAAGGGAGCAGACCGTCCTTAACGGTTTTACATTTTTGGAGCTGTAAAGGACTACCAAACGTAATTTCTCCCAAGAAAGGCAATTGGATGTTGGTTAGGTTCGTATACCAGGTCTGTGTGAGCAGTGCAAGGTCCCAAGGTTCCTGTCTGGGGCAAAAATTCATTAATTCATTCAATACATATTTATTAAGTATCTACTGTGGGATATACAGAAGACATCTTATTAACTCTCTCTGTTCCATTTTCCACTAGACATTTGGTTGACAGGGGGGTATTCAGGATTTTCCAGAGTTGCAAATTTATCCAGGAGAAGGAGATTTATATTAATTAATGTAGAGGTATATTGAAAAATTACCATAAACTCTAATGACAGGAACTTTTGTTCACAATACAGCCTCCCTGGAGTCAACCCAATAGTTCCAGATCCTTTAAGAGGATGTAGTCAAGAACCGTAAGCTCCAAATCTTTCATGGCTGATCAAAAATAGGGTCACAGTAGGGAAAGAACAAAGGGAATAATCACACACTGAGCAGGGTACTTGGCATCGTCTAAGACTTTGAGTGTATGAGCTGATTCTAATCATTACAACCACTATGTAGGCGGACGGGAAACTGAGACTCAGAAGTTAACTGAGAACCAAAGCTGGTACTTGACCTAAGTATATTTATTTAGAAGGACTAGTACCAAGAGAACCCTTAGAAAACTGGAGAGGGGGATGAGATCCTGAACTACAATATTGAAAATAATCACTCTGAACTTTAAATGAATTGTTTTATGTATCCCAATTCAGAAATTTAACCTATCAGCTACATGTTTCTCATCTACAGGCCTGTGAGTTCACACGCACGAGGAAAGGGGAGACATGCTCTGGTACGAGGAGGGAAGTGAGGCGGTCACACGCATGCCAGCTATTCGTTTTCCTTCTGCAGCTTCCTTGCTACTCGAGCATCTAACTCTAAGGAGTGGCCGGAAGTCTACAATGATTAGAGATGTACTTGAACAAGTGCAGAAAGATCTATTTCCAAGAATGTTCGTTGAAGCATTGTTTGCCCACAAAAATACACAAAATAGCCTTGATGTCTGTCAGGAAGAGTCGGGTTAAACAACCTGTGGTACATACATGAAAGAATGAGATTTATCCTTATATGTTGATTTGGAAAGATGAGCAGTGAAAGAGCTAATGTCTATCTGGCATTTACTATATGCTTGGCACTGTTTTAATCAGTTTATACATATGAACACCTTTAATGGCCACACTAACCCTATGAAGTAGGCAGGCGCTATTGTATTGCTCATTTTATGGATAAGGAAACAGGAACAGAGAACAACTTGCCCAAGGTCACAAGGCCGTTGGTCATGGGTTTGGAATCTGAACCCAGGAAGTCAGACTCTAGAATATGCGCTTTTTAACCACTAGGCTGTACAAGACACAATAGGGGAAGGGGCAAAGTTCCATATAATCCCATGCGTAAAAACATGTACGCGTATCTTGCACAGCACACAGAAAATTCTAGAAAAATAACAAACATTTTACCTCTGAGGGGGACTGCAGGGAGAGACAAGGATACGAGAAATAGCATTTTTATTTGCTTTTCAAATGCTTCTATACAGTTTGAATGCTTTCAGGGTTTTTTAAAATAATCTTCTAAAAACACTTAACCAAAAAAAAAAAAAAGCCCAAGTTGAGGAGTTGCCAGAGTAAATGAACTCCAAAGATTGCTACCAGCATTCTGTTCCTCTTAATTCAGCTGCTGTGATAAATAGTATGATTTCAAATACTTTCTTGCGAGAATGATACAGAAGCCACTGGTTTTGCAAAGATTATTCATGATATAAAATTCTGCAGAAAGAAAAAAAAAACCCTGCAGAGTCAGTGCTTGAAATCATTCTCCAGACATAGGAATGTCTTCATCATAAAAATTATGTTCATAATATTGACTGTAATGGTGCTTGCCTATAATTCAAAGTCTAAACACATACTGAACTGACAAAACTTAACAACATGCAATGGTCAGTTTTCTTTAGTTTTCCTATAGCTTTGGTTTCACAACCCCGTAGGTTGTCTCCATTTACTTTTTAGAATATTGTTAAAAAGAAAAATTCAATTGACTGATAATTCTAAGTATGTCATAAACTGTGGCAAAGAGGTTAAAAAAACAAAACAAGTTCAAAAATTAAAAACAAATGGGGTGGCCCGGTGGCCTAGTGGTTAAGTTCCTGCACTCCACTTTGGTAGCCCAGGGTTCCCAGGTTCAGATTCCCGGCGAGGACCAAGCACTGCTCGTCAAGCCATGCTGTGGTACATCCCACATAAAATAGAGGAAGACTGGCACAGATGTTAGCTCAGCGACAATCTTCCTGAAGCAAAAGGACAAAGGCTGGCAACAGGTATTAGCTCAGGGCCAATCTTCCTCACCAAAAAGAATAAATAAACTAAAAACAAGGCAGCACTACAGTATTACAGAGTGAAACTACCACATGGTAGCAATCCTTGTTCATTATGGGTTTACTATATGGCAGGCAACGTACAAAGAGTTTACACACATCACTATGTTCATCTTACAGACGTGGAGGCCAAGACCCAGAGAAATTAAGCAACTTACTCAAGGTCACACAGGGAGCCAGGGGCGGGACCAGGCTTTGAGCCCAGGCCTTCTTCATTGCAAAGCCCATATTGTGCATACATCGCCTGCCCAAGTGTACAGGATGCAAAACTCACTCTTAGTACCAGCTAATTCAGTGCTCTGTTAAGACATACTCGACACCAAGGCATGTTTCAGTAGACTTATGCTATCTATAGAGGTATTTTAAGGCGGTTGGCGGTAGCAGAAAGTGTTGCTTTGGAGTAAGAAGACTCAGACTTCTAACCCTGTCACTTCTTTACTCCATGACTGTGTGACTCTGATCAAACCACATCTCCCAACCTCAGTTTTCACACTTGAAAGTGTGGTTTTGTTGTAAGGGCCAAATAATATAATTTATAAATTCTTATAAAAACACTTTCCTTTAAAAATTAGTATCCAGACACCTGAAAATGGCTCATATAGTCCAGTACCTCATGGGAACTTAAGGGTGCCTGGTGCTTTTATTTTAACAAAGACACTCCCCCGCCCCGGTCAATGCTCACCGTGATATAAATACTTACACTTCATAACACCTGCCCCGCAAAATGGTTTTCACTGTGTTCTTTCTTGGCAAGACATAAGCCATGGTGAATTTTTACAGTCCACTTGCCTCACGTAGGTGCTTGATGGAATGACTCCAATATCCTGTTCACTTCGCCTGAAATGACTGCAATGCACCTAATTAATGGCTTGCACTTGAATGTTTTTTAACATACAAATAATAAAAAGCTTCAGAAAAAGCATTTCTGAATGTCAAAACATCCCTAATAAATGTTCACTGAAGCTGAACTCCTAATGTACAACTGTGTTCTCTTTTATTTCCCATGAACTCATTTTGTCATTCCTTGCCATCTAAGGAGAAGACGCCCGGTTGACAGCCTCGGCAGGCCGTCAGGGAACTCTGTCATTGTCTAAACCTGCCAAACTGGCTCAAACTAACTCATCCCCAACCAGTGTCTGACTGTGGCACAGTTAAGCGACAAATGGCTCTGCGGCCACGGGAACTTCCCTCGCTCGAGCCCTTTAAAGGATGCAAACCTTCTCAGGTTTTCCCTTTTTCAAAGATCTGAATTTAAAAAGTAGCCAACTTTAAGCCCCAATCCCATGTCCCCTCCATGCACCCTTCTCCGGGGCCAGGTCAGGGCGACGCTCCTCCCGGCAAGACGTGCCGTTCCACGCAGGACGCGGCTCCGGGGAGTGGGTGGAGCTCCGCGGCAGGAGACCCCCCCCCCCCCACTAATGGCCCCGCGCCCGCCCGCCCCGCTCCGCCCCCCGCGCCCCGCACGCCCCGCTCCGCCCCCTGAGCCCGCACGCCCCGCTGCTCCCCCTGCGCCCTCCGCCCGCCCCTCCTCCCGAGCGCCGGGGCCTGGGGGCGGCTCCGGGGAGGCGGCGCCGGTGCCAGGTTACCGGCTGGGGGATTCGGAGGGTCGCGGGCCTCGTACCCACGGCAGTGCGAACGCCCATCTAGGCTCACCAGGCCGGGCCACACCGCGGGCCCGCCCCGCGGGCACACGCTTCCTTCCTGTCCGCGCCCGAGCTGCGGGCGGGCGGCGCCCCGGCCTGGGGCCCGCGTCACGCCGGGGCCTCAATAAAGGGCTTTGTGGTCCCGGCCCCGCCCGCGAGGGGTCGGGGCGCCGGGCTTGGGATGCGCGCCCCGCGAGGTCCCGTCGGACACAGGCCCCCTGGTGAGACAGCCAGGACCGGGACCACGCTGGACGGAACAAAGGCCACGAGCCAAAGACAGGGCTGTAAGCTGGCCTTTCCATGAAAATGACACTTTTAAATGTAATGAGGTTGTGTTGAAGCCATTTGGGGACTGATTTGGGGACCATTTGGGGGGCCACTTAAAGAAATGTGCTGGGTTCTGACCTGTTCGCTGTGTGCCGTTCTCACCGGTGACGCTTGAGCGGCAGCGTTGTTGTCATTGCTACTGTTCACACCCTCTGGTGGGTCAAGGCCGTTTCAAACGCTAAAGCTGGAAACCCGTATGATGTGTTCTGTGTTCGTGTAAAGAGCAAGACAGGATCAGAAACCGTGGCCTGATGGACCTGTTTCTGAAGTCATTACACTATGGTGACTCAGGATGAATCTATATTTTAATACATCAGGTGGTCACCACTTGACGTCAGAGGACAATAGCTTACCTTTCCGTTTTGCGTGAGGGTTTTGGAGTCAGAACTGGTTTGGAATTCTAGTTCTGCCTCTTGCCAGTTTTCATAGCTTACCTACGTAACTTCTCTAAGCCTCCATTTCTTTATCTCTAAAACGTGTATAATACTCTTACAGGGTTGTGAGGATTAAAGATCATGTCTGTAAATTCTCTGCCACGTGGTAAGTGCCTAATTATCCGATTTTGAGCCTAGTGACAACTTTATGAGATAGGCGATTCCAGTTGTAGAGAGGAGCAGTGAACTAAGAGAGCTTAAAGGGCTGCCCCGGGTCACGTAGCTAGTGAGTTGCAGGGCCAAATTTTGAAGCTAAGCACAGTACCCTCCTCGCCCTGACAAGCCACCTCTGATCCTAACTCGGGCCTAACTAGAATAGGCTCGAAGGGTTGACCCACCTTTAGAAGAGGTGCCTCTCAGAACCTGGAAGACAGGACTCGCTTGCTCTGTAATGTTTCTGGTCTGGTACTGATGGAAAAGGAGCAGCCAGAAGTGGAAGTAGGTATTAGGATTGAACTCAAAGAATGGTGAAGCCGTTAATGGATTGTGAAATCAACCTAGCAGATTTTAACCTGAATTTTTTTTTAATGAATTAGCATAGAATACGGGGTAATGAGAGTACATCATGCGAATAAGTATTGTTTTATGGAACTTTCATTCCTGTTATACACGTGCATACATGCAGTCGAAGTGGCAGATCCATGGCCTGTTCTCTTTTTACAGGAGAAGAAATCAGGACCCAGGGAGAGGATGTGATGAGTCCAGGGCCACACTGAGAGATATCAGACAGCCTGTGATTTCACCATATGGGAACTCCTTTTCTTGCATATGTAGATAATTCCTGACAATTGTGTTTAGTTATTTCCTGTGTGACTCACTTTGAACAAATCTGGTGGAAGTTATGGTGTATGACTTTTGAGACTAGGTCATAAAAAGTATTGTGGCTTCCTTCTTGCTGTCTCTCTTGGATCACTAACCCTGGAAGAGGCCAATTGCCATGTTGGAAGGACACCAAAGCCACCTTATGGAGAAATTCACATGCAAAGGAATTGAGGCCTCTGGCCAACAACGGGTGAGGTGGCCTCTTGCTACCAACCATGTGAGTGCGCAATCTTGGAAGCAGATGTTCCATGGCTCGCTCACGCCTTCCGATGACTGCAGCCCCAGCAGATAGCCCCAGCTGATATCTTGACTGAAGCTTCACGGGAGACCCCGGGCCAGAACCACCTAGCCAAGTCACTCCAGAATTCCTGGCCCTGAGACAATATGTTTGTCATTTTAAGCTTACAACCTTTGGGGTAATTGTTACACAGCAATTGATAACTAATAATACTATTAAATGTCTTATTGTGGAAGAAATGTTTTACGTAGAGGAAAATAGCCATATTTTTACAGTTGGGATTAATAATTTGATAAAAAAATGAATAAAACACTTTATGCTTTACCATTTACTGGGCAGCTGATTTTGCTAAATCTCATCCAGGACCAGTTAAGATCCTTAAAAACTGTCAACACAGAAAATATATGGTAGCCACCCTCCCCCACAGGTATTTAAAAACAAGACTAGCACTAAATCCTATAGAAGATGCATGGCTATCCAATAAAGGTCTGGTCTCCCCTCGTAATGACTGTTTAAGTATTTTCTGTTGCAATATCAAATTCTTTCTCAACATTTTTCCCTCTCCCCCTCCCTCCCTCTCTCCCTCCCCCCACCTCCTCTTCCTCCATTTCTCTGTCTCTATCTATCTATGCTCTCTCTCCCTCTGCTTTTCTGCCGCCCTACACACATCTTCCTGTTGGGTAAGCCTTCCCTGGTCACATCTCTTCCAGAAAGTTGGCAATTTTTATTTAAATTGGTTAAGAGTATTGCTGCCACCTAGTGTTAAAACTAAGGTACAAGGAGGGATGCAGCATACAAAAGAGACTTACATGGTAATAACAATCATAACATGCAACACAAAAACAATACGAGTGTAATAACATTTACTATGTTTGGGGCACTGTTCAAGGTACTTAATACACATTGCCTCATTTAATTATCACAACCAGGGATGCTATTATTAATTTAGAGATGTGATTTTAGGCATATTAGAGAAAAAAACTGTGGCACCTCAAGCATGAATAACTTTTCCAAGGTCACAGGATTTGAACCCAAGACTATCTGATTCTGATTTTTTGCTCTCGCCACCACATATACATTCTCGCAGGGTTGTAATTAGGACAAGGTTTTAGAGTATATACTTGTAAATATTTTTGCAACTGCCCTTTTCAAATGTTCTGTTAATTTCTCATCATATATGTATATATCTATGTACATATATATTCATATATTCCTTATATATAATGCATATGTATTCATTCTAATTTCAAAGAGTGATATTTTATTTCTTTTAACTTATTATGTAAATCACAGATGCAGCTTACAGTTTTTCATGGCTACATGCAAAACTTCATCTGCAAAAACTTTAAAACCACCAAAGAACACCACTGAAAGCCCTAAATGTTCTCAACCATTTTGTACTAGCACCTTCCTAATTCTCTCACTGCAAAACCACTCCTTCCCGTTTCCCTCTTTCTTCCCTCCCTAAAGTTTGTGTATGCCCATAGTTGTGTATGTCCGTTGTTCCTCTATTCATTCTACCTAGTCCTCTCAGCACCTCTGCTCTCACTAATGTAACTATCATTTTTCTCTAGATGGGTCCCAAATCTGATTCTCTAGCCAGGCTTGCCTTCTTTCCCAAATACATACCTTGCATTTCCATCGGTTTTGGGGAACTTTCTACCTGACTATCCTGTTCAGATGAAAATTTCGACATGTCCAAAATGTAATTCATCACCTACTCTGTAAACAAACCATCTCTTTTGTTTCTGGGGATGGTCCCGTGAATTTCCCATGAGCCAGACTTATATCATTGACCCATTTTTAAAGCATATTGATGGGCACGTACTCCATGCCAGCCATCATTCTTGGCCACCTTACATGACATCTGATACTCGGCAGTTTAGGAAGAAAGAAGATAATCATTTCCCTAGTACAGTTAAGGAACAAAAGAGTTTACAGGGCTAAAAAATGACTTGCTTACAATTATGCAACTAGTAAGTTTCAGAGCCAAATTTAACCCAGGTCAGTTTCACTCCTGACCTTTGAGATCTCTGGATCCCCTGGCTGGACTATGTATCCCTCTCTTTGTGAGATTTCTGTTGCATCCTTACAATAACATTCACCTACCCACCCATTCTATTTGAGGTTGACAGAGTATGTTTCTGTACCTTAAACACATTATTGCTGAATCAGAACAGAAAATAACAACCACAGCTGGTGTCCAGGCTGCTCTGCTTTCTGGAGAGGCAGAAGTTACAATCTCCCAGGTGCCCAGTTGTTAACTCCTGATCTTTGGGAGGCAAAGCAGGTCAGAATCCTTATCCTGACCCAAGACTATGGTATGTGATTTACAGCCTAGGATTCTCCCCAGGATGAAATCTGGAGCAGTGAGGATCCGTGGCTGGCTCTCAGGTGCGCAGCAACAGGTGGTGTTGAGCACTTTACACCAGAAGAGCTCAGCCCCGGACACCTACACATGAATTGCTCTATTGTGCAAGCCAGAAGCATTAATCCTAAGAGCAAGAAGAAAGATCTTTACACACCTTAATATGTGAGTCCTTTGGGATGTTACAATGTTGCCCTGTAAAGTCTAATTAAAACGAAGGATTTATCTGCCTCAGTCCAATCGACATTTCAGTTTCATGCTAATTTATAATAAGTTACTTTAGGGTAACTAGAGGGGCCAGCCCAGTGGCACAGTGGTTAAGTTCACCCGTTCCACTTCGGTGGCCCTGGGTTTGCCTGTTCGGATCCCCGATGTGGACTGTTTGTCAAACCATGCTGTGGCGGGCATCCCACACATAAAGTAGAGGAAGATGGGCATGGATGTTAGCTCAGGGCCAGTCTTCCTCAGGAAAAAGAGGAGGATTTTTGGCAGATATTAGATCAGGGCTAATCTTCCTAAAAAAAAAAGAAAAAAAGTAAGAAAGTAAGAATAATTAGAAAATTAAGATGAGATCTCTAGGTGTTCATTGAATATTTTTCAAGTGTCTCATTTTATTGAATTTTCAAATATATTATAAATCACATCAACTGAACTCTTTTCCTGAGGAGATGGAGACCAGAGGAAGAGGCGTGTGCTCTGATACAAGGGTCTAACATGGAATCCAGAAACCTGGGCTCTAGACTCTTCTCATAAAGAGGAAAAGCTTCAAAGCCTTTGCATCATTTATGAAACCTAATAGCTCTCAAAAATATGTTTATGATTGATTCCATGAATTTGTCTAAATCTTTCACATAGAAGTGTTGACTTTAATAAGTCAGTAAATGACTTTTAATTTTACCTATTTCATCTTTTGCCATATTTATGTAAAAAATTCAATAAATTTAGGGTATAAAAGGATATAAAGTTTATTTATCCTAAAACTTCTTCTCTTGAAGATTTATATCCCACATTAACTGCATCCATAGACTTTTTAAATTTTTATGCATTTCAGTGATTCATATTTCATCTTAAGCTTTAATTCAATTAGATTCAAGTCAATTTAACACACATCTGTTGTGCACTTTCTGTATGCAAGACTGTGCTTGGCCCCTGCAGTCTAAAATTTGTCCCCACACCCCCACCCCTGCATACATAAGAAAAGCTCTCTTTTCCCTTGAATATTTAATTATGAAAAGTATACATTCTTAGCTTGGAGAAATATGAAAAAGAAATTATTGCCCCTCTGTCTGTCAGTTGTGAAAGTTGTCTTGTAAGAATTAAGATTCCTTTTTTAAGTCAAAATCTAAAACTGGAACGCTTCTAAGCCTCCGTAGGCTTAAATAAATATCAATCCACTTAAATTCAGGATTTTTTAAAAAAGGAATTATTTCAAAGTGTACAACTTCGTGTGCTTGCTCAAGCACTGACTTTCTAATGATAAACTTATGGATTTTACTCTCTAATTCTTTTTTGTCCGCTTGATCCTCTAAGATAAATTCTTGTTTCTCAGCTTCCATTTCTATTTTCAAGTATCAACAATAAATCAAAGGACACCCTCTGCCGTTCATTAGTAGACACTGCAATCTAATATGCTGATAATTTCTGAGGTTGATCCCATGTGTACTATATATGTGAGAAAGAAAAAAACAGAGATAAAACAGTGTAGAACAAACTCATTTCTATCCCACAGTTAAGCAAGGTCTTTCAAAGGCGTCTAAGTAGCTTCAGAGGGGGCTTCTGACTTGCAGGCAGTATCTATTTCTTAACCTGCTTAGCAGTTAAAAGGATGATTACTTTCTCACAATTTGTTAAATTGTACATTTATGTTTTATGCATCTTTCTGCATGTGCTATTTTTCACAATAAAAAGAAGCCTTCAGAATTGCTTTCAGGGGGCTAGCCCGGTGGTGTAGCAGTTAAGTGCACACATTCTGCTTTGGCAGCCCAGGGTTCTCCAGTGCGGATCCCAGGTGCGGACCTACACACCACTTGTCAAGCCATACTGTGGCAGGTGTCCCGCGTATAAAGTAAAGGATGGATGTTAGCTCAGGGCGAATCTTCCTCACCAAAAAGTATACCTAAAAAAAAAGGGGGGCCAGCCTGGTGGCGCAGCAGTTAAGAGCGCACGTTCCACTTCTTGGCAGCCTGGGAAAGAATTGTTATCATTTTTTTTCCTATGGGGAAAGATTATTGCTTTAAAATATTGTTTATAAAAATGTAACTTTGATGATTACAACATTAAACAGCGCAATCTATTCAAAATGACCCCAAAAAAGCCACAATGCCATTTTATCTTTTTTTTTTTTGAGGAAGATTAGCTCTGAGCTAACTACTGCCAATCCTCCTCTTTTTGCTGAGGAAGACTGGCCCTGAGCTAACATCCATGCCCATCTTCCTCTACTTTATACGTGGGACACCTACCACAGCATGGCTTTTGCCATGCGGTGCCATGTCCGCACCCAGGATCCAAACCAGTGAACCCCGGGTCTCTGAGAGCAGAACGTGCAAACTTAACCACTGCACCACTGGGCCGGCCCCCAGAGATCTTAAAATATGATCTTAATAAAAGTCATATGCAAAACAGCAACATGCCACACATGTCGTGGACTGAATTCTATCCCCCCAAATTCATATAATGAAGTCCTAATGCCCCCCAACGTGACTACATTCAGGAAAAGGACCTTTAAGGGGAAAATTAAGGTTGAATGAGGTCATAAGGGTGGGGCCCTAATCCAGTAAGAGGAAGAGATGCCAGGAGTTGCGTGTGCACAGAGGAAAGGCCACGTGAGGACACAGAGGGAAGGTGGCTGTCTGCAAATCCAGGAGAGAGGCCTCACGAGAAAGCCATCTTGTTAGCATCTTGATCTTGGACTTCCGGCCTCCAGAACTGTGAGAGAACACATTTCTGTTGTTTAAGCCCCCGGCGTGTGGTATTTTATTACGGCAGCCCTAGGACACGGGTACGGCTGCCAACCCATGACTCACTTTTGTTCCCATTCCTTTGTATCTTCTTTCCCCTTGTCCCTCTCTGATAAGAAATTAAATAACATATAGATGTGGTGGTTAAAAAAACATGTCCATAAATCCTTGCTATACCTCCTTTCCAGAAGAGCTGAACTCCTCTCCCCTTGAGTGAGGGCCAGACTTAGTGACTCTCTTCTGACAAGTAGAATGAGGTAGAAGTGACTGTGTATGACTCAGAGGCTCAGTCATAAAAGGCACTGTGGCTCCCTCTCTCTCTCTCAGATCACTTCCTTTGAGGGACGCCAGCCACCATGTTGAGCAGTCCTATGAATAGGCCGTTCGATGAGGAACTAAGGCCTCAAGTCAATAGCCATATGAGGGCGCCATCTTAGAAGTGGACCCTCCAGCCCCAGTGAAGCTTTCAGGTGACTGCAGCCCTTGCCAACCTCTTGACTGCAACCTCACGAGAGACTCTGGGCCAGAAACATCCAACTAAGCAGCTCTCAAATTCCTGAGGTACAGAAACTGTGAAATAACCTTTTATTTTAAGCCACTAAATTTGGAGTAATTTGTTACTCCAATAGATAACTAACACAATAGGCTAAACTATTCTTCCATAAGAGATAGAGACATAGAAGGAAAGATCTGGAGATGAGGAGGAGTTAGGAGGAGAAAGAAGTAGAAAGAAGGTGTAATGAGGAGAATTCCAAAGGTGCTCACTTTTTTAGAGAAACAAGATGAGTTTAGGGCAACTGATCTAAGAAGGAGCAATTTGGGGACAGAGCGATGTTAAAAGGTATATTTAGGAAACTTTGCTGTGCTATGTGGTAAAATATGCTATGTGGTATAAAGTGCCACGTGGTATAATGTGCTATGTGGAACTTTACCCTGTGTTCCTGAAAAACTTTAAGAAAAGATCTATGCATTTTAAAAATAACAATCCAACACTGGCCACTGATTTAATGTGTCCCCAGGCGTGAACCTCTTTTTTTTTTTTTTTGGGAGGAAGATTAGCCCTGAGCTATCGTCTGCCACCAATCCTCCTCTTTTTTACTGAGGAAAACTGGCCTTGAGGTAACATCCATGCCCATCTTCCTCTACTTTATATATGGGACGCCTACCACAGCATGGTGCGCCAAGCGGTGCCACGTCTGCACCTGGGATCTGAACTGGCGAACCCCGGGCCACTGAGGCAGAATGTGTGCACTTAACTGCTGCGCCACCGGGCCGGCCCCCTCATGAACCTTTTATCTAAGTCGACTCTAGTAATTTTATCCTTCTTTACTAGACACTCAATTTCCCAGTTTTTCCTATAACTAGGGGTAGCCATAGGCAAAGCTCTGGCCACCATAAGAGGAAGTCTGCTGGGAAATTGTGGGAAATATCTTGTTTCCTGCCAAGGAGAGTAACACACTTAAGAATTTCCTAGCACTGCCCCTGACATTTCCTTGTGTCTTAAAAGTGTCTTGACCATATGATCCAGCTATTCTACTGCTGGGTGTTTATCCAAAGAATATGAAAACATGAATCCATAAAGTAACATGCACCCCTATGTTCATTGCAGCATTATTCACAATAGCCAAGACTTGGAAGCAACCTAGGTGCCCATCAAGGGACGAATGGATAAAGAAGATGTAGTGTATATATACCCGATGGAATACTACTCAGCCATAAGAAATGATGAAATCTGTCCACTTGTGACAACATGAATGGACCTTGAGGGCATTATGGTAAGTGAAATAAGTCAGAGGGAGAAAGTCAAATACCATATGATCTCTCATAAGTAGAAGATAAAAACAACAACTAACAAATACATAGCAACAGAGATTGGATTGGTGGTTACCAGAGGGGAAGGGGGGAGGGGGGAGGGCAAAAAAGGTGATTAGGCGTATGTGTGTGGTGATGGATTGTAATTAGTCTTTGGGTGTAATCTACATGGTGTAATCTATATGATGTATTCTACAGAAATCGAAATACAATTATGTACACCTGAAATTTATATACTATTATAAACCAACGTTACCACAATAAAAAAATTAATTAAAAAAAAAGTGTCTTGAAAGGTTGTGTGAGGCCATTATCTTGTGCCCAGGAGAAGACAAGCTGAAAGATGGAAGGGTGTGAAGCAGAGCGCGGCTGAACATAAGGACAGAAAGCGCCTAGAACCTTGCAGACACAACTGAGCGGCTGCATCAAACCTGGCTTGCCTCCTTCCAAGCTTCTCCTTAGGTAATAACTATTACCATTCTTTATTGCGTAAGCCACTGAAGCTACAATTAGAGTGGTTTCCTGTTATTTGTAGTAAAACTGTTCCTGACTGATACCTAAGATGAATATTTGCTTAAAGGTGACGCACTCAAGCAGGCGACAAAGTATGTGTGGACCTGAGACAGATGGCCTGATGCAGATTCTCCCTCCAGCCCAGCTAGGGGCCCTCCGACCAGGGAGTTACCTCCATGTCGGGGTTCTCCATCTGCAAGGTGGAGATAATTATGCTTTCATCATAGGACTGTCGTGGCCATTATTTGAAAACACATATTAGGTACTTAAAAGAACGCCTTGCCCGTATTATACAATACACATAAATTCTTGTTATTTTGAGAGTTTAAAAAGTAAAAACTTAGTACTCAAAGTCTTCAAAAACAATAGAATCCTCATAAAATGTGAAATTTATCAACTACAATTTAGGTCCCATGAATAATCTGCTAGTGTAACAGATTAGACAGGTGTGGAATGAATTTGTTTTTTAACTCTTCAGTGAAAAAAATTTCAAACAGATACAAAAGAAAAGAGATTTATATACTGAATCTCCATCTACCCATCACTCAGTGCCAGCAACTGTCAACACGTTCCAATCTTGTTTAATCTGTCGCTTTTCCTGTAAATACTGGGTAACTTTTTTGAAGTCATTGATGTAGCTTTAATTTCACACACACAAAATAAATGTGTATATATCTCCAGAACTAGCAGATTTTTAAAAAGTATTCCTATATTTATTCTGAATGTAAGACCTCAGACCGAGGTCTTAATAATTGCAGTTGAAAAAGCGTGGGTTAGGAGCCGTCTATACACTGGGTTACAATTCCAGTTCCACCACTTCCTCGCTAGGTGATCAGGAGCAAGTTTCTTACTCTCTCCAAGCCCCAGTTTCTTCACCTGCAAAGAGAAGGAGATCAGCAGTCAGGACCCATTCCCCAGGGCCATTGTGAGAAATAAATAGCAGAACAATGGTGAGTAATAGCTGTAATTTACCAAAGGCGCCGGCCTGGCCCCAAGCTCTTCTCCTGCAGTGTCTTTAGTCCCTGGCCTGCAGCCCATGCCGGTGCTCAGCAAACGTTCCCTTTCAGTCCTAGGAGCCAATTTTATAGTGGTAAAGGTGACGGGGTGGCAGCCCTGCTTAGGGGAGGCTGGTGAGAGAACATAGGGCCTTATGGGCCAGTGTCCTTCACAAAGCGAGGCAGGGGTGGCTGAAGACACCCTTCTTTAATTTACAAACGAGTCTGGGCGTTGGGAGCAGGGAGGGTGCGGGGTGGAGTGAAGAGGAAGGAATGAGGTTGAAGTGTGGAGCCCACAAGAAAAGTACCATGTCTTGCCCCTGTCTGCACTGCTCTCCTACTCGCGCTCCTGACTTCACACAGCTGCTTCTGTTCTGCACTTTCCCTTGGGCTCAGTGGTTGGTCCCAACTCAGACCTAGTAAGGGGCGAGGCTGAGATTCAAACACACATCTGTCTCAGGATGCTGTTTTTCCACACAGCCATGTCATGCCCTTTTCAAATGATCTGAATGACAGTTATTTCTTACAAAACTACTATCTGGTCTGACATGTTAGACACAGCTTTGGGACTGGGGGATGTAGAGGGGTGGGGGCAGAAGAAGACAGGTGACCTGCGGTTGGTCTCAGAAACCCCATTTTATGGTCCCAGTTATCCAGGAAGATGGTTCCCAACAGCGCCTAGGCTTCTGAGGTTTGCATCACTGTTTGATGGGCCTGCAGATAAAGTTTGTTCTGCATCCAGGGTGAGCTCAGATGGGCTCATCAGCAGTGCTGACCCCTTCAGAGGGGGTGACGGCTGTCTGACCTTGGGAACCCAGTCACTTCCCAAGAAACACACAGATCAGCAATAAGCTGGGAACAGATTCTAAGAGTTAGGAGGGGATGATTCTAAAATCAATGTTTATTAGAGAGGAGGGCCTTCCCTTTTTTCTATTCCTCTCTCCAGGGGTCTTTGTCTCTAAACTGGGCTTTAAATGTAGAGTGGGAGATCTAATAATACTCATAAGAATCAAATGGAGAATGAGTTTAAAATGCATATTCCCTGGCCCTGCCGCCAACCTTCTCATTCAGATGGTCTGGGGGTGGGAATCAAGAATGAGCTTTTAAAAAATAAATGCCCAGGTGATTCTTTTTCAGGTGTTTTTGGACATTTCTCCAAGAGTGGCCAGAAGACCATTGCATCAGATGAGCACCTGGAGTCTTGTGAAAAACACAAATTCCATAGACATCCTGAATTTTAATCTGCAGGGGTGGCGTTGGAGGGGATGAGAAGAGAAGCCTAGGATTCTGCATTTTAAAGGGGCTTCTCAGGGGATGGTTGACTGGTAAATTTTAGGAATCAACTACCTAGGGAATAGCAAAATGTTCCCTTAGATGGGCCAAGGCCTGGGGGATCTATTTCTGCTGAAGCTCATTAAGCCACTTTGGGTTTATGTTCATGAGGAAACCACAACCCCAAGACCCAAGTGAGGAATAAGAACACACAGTTTTGAGAAGAGGAATTAAGTAATAACCAACAATGCTTCCACATCTAAGAATTTTTCTAACGTTTCTCCAGTAGGAACACCACAACACGTTTACCCTCTTTCTATCCTTACTTTGCCTGCAGCACAAGTTTTCTTACATATAGATGCTCAAAAAATGCCCATTACATTGACTTGAATGTATTCCCCTTTGAAGAGCCATACTTTCAACAAGTACTTTCATATATTTTTTACTGGTGGTGTTTGGACAAGCTTACGTGTATACATGGGCAAGGGGCAGAAGCGGTGGTGGTGAACAAAAGTGGGTTTCATAAACAAGGGAGATAAAACTTAGCGAGTTCCTGAGGAGACAGGTTGTAGCAGGAAACATAACTACAAGTTCTCATTTTGGTTTACTTCCTCTCTTGCCTTGGGATCTTAAGCAAGCTACTTTCATTTCTCTATTTCAACTGGGCCTCTTTTTTTTTTTTTTCTTTTTTTAAGGAATATGCTTTGTGGAATTATTTTAAGAAGTAACTAATACGAGATCGGAAAGCACCTTTTCCTCTTAGCCAAAATTGTGCACAAGAGAATCTCCACCATCTGGGCCAGTTCAATGAAAGAAGTGAATTTTCCTTTTTTTCTCTTTCCTTCCTCCTTTCTATAAAGTTCATTCACTTAGTAAATGTTTACTGAGAATTCATTATATGCTAGAAGCTGTGAAGACTTCTGGGACAGCAAACAAGACATAGTTACTCCCCGCTATGATTGGAAAAGCTAGAGCATTAAGGGTCTGAAAAGAGAAGTTGAAGGATCAGAGAAAAGTCACTAGCCCTCCTGTAGTGCTGGCACAGGTGGGCCAGATGGAGCTTGCAAAGTCTTCCGGGAAGCCAGGCACTTCAGCTGTCAGAGTGGAACCGTCCAGCCTGGAGACTCTGTTGGTCAGCAGGGCCTGCACTTGAGAGAAGAGCTGGGTGTAAAGCAGGGGAGAGCAAGGACATACGGAACCTGCCACCAGTATGGCGGAGAGTGGGGACAAGCTGGGATATGCCAGCCTCTCTGCGTGCTTCTCCCAGAGCATGCTGCTTTAAGTCCTAGTACCAAATAGGGAGAGAATCTACCTACCAAATCTCATGCCAGCTTCTTTTTTTTCCAACTCTAACATGAATCATGCAAGAAAGGGGATTCTGGGAACAGTAGTTCCAACTAGTCCAAATTAACACCATACATATGAGGAGCTGGCTAAAAAAGTGATGAAAGTTCGCCAGGAGGCCAACACACAATTGAAAGTGGAAAAATCAATGTTAAGATTGTGAGCAAAAGTGCTTGTTTAGGTCACAAGCTGTTTGTAAGTCCTCAAGACTTCTCTAAGTGGTCTCGTGTGTCAGCGCTAGAATTGTCCTACCCACGGCAACTGCTACATAATGTGAGGGTAGAAGTCAGCTGGTAAATGTAAGGCCAATACCCCAACACAGCAACCACAGGTGCAACAGTTTAGGAAGATCACTGGGTTTTTATATCTCCGGGTGACACAACAGTTATTAACAATCACTTTAAATTTTAATTTTTTGTCACATGCAGATTTATGAGGTATGGAATGCTCATCTGTTCAAACATTTGTTAATGCTTCTTGTATGCCACAGCAAAGAAAAGTGAAACATCCTACTGGCCTCTGCATGAACCAAACACACACCCTTCCACCAGCTTTTGCTTACCGTACATCAAATTCCCTGCCCGACCGTGCCAGATTCCCCACAAGGTTTACAAGAAATAAAACCTGGGGATAAGGGAGAGAGAAAGAGCCACATGACAAAGTCACAGGCTCTGAGGTTTCATAGACAATCCAGAAGAACTGGTCATAACTCCTTAAATTAAGGTGATTTGGTTAAAAATAGCAGAACTTCCAGGGAACTAGCTCCAATCTAAAGGGGGATTTATAATGAGGACAGTGGCTCATCTCACGAGACACAAGGGCAGGAATGCAGCCAGCCTTCATCAGGGACGGAAACCGAGAAATGAAGTCAGGAGCACCCCAGCCCATTTCATTTCTGCTTCTCTCTGTGCATTTGCTCCTTCTCCCGCCAGGCTGTTGTCTCTGTTCCTCAAAGCACAAGATGGAATACAGCTGCCTCTCTTGAGTTTGAAGTTATAGTTTGAAGCCATTGGAGACTGACTTTCTTTAAGTCCTAATGATGTGGATTAAGGCTGCCCCAGCTAGAGAAGCCCAAGGTGACCTGGCCTACATGCCAAACTATACGACCCAGTGGACTTTTTTTATGGTATGAATTAGGACCGCCCCAGGGAGAGAAGCCCAGGGCATCCTCACCTACATGCTGATCTATATGGCCAGATTCGTATCTAAAGTTATATGACCGCACAATAACCAGACCCCATCTGCACTGAAATCATTTAATGACTTTTTACATCATCTTTTCTTTTCTCCAGTAAAAATAAGTCACGTACCCGTGCCTTATAAAATTAGCCCTAACCCTCAACTCGGGGCAGCAGCAGGAGCTCTGACTGCCCATGGGTCCTGTCCCCATGCAGCAGCAGCAGGAGCTCTGACTGCCCATGGGACCTGTCCCCATGCAGCAGCAGCAGGAGCTCTGACTGCCCATGGGTCCTGTCCCCATGCCAGCAGGGGCAGCAGCAGCTGCTCTGCCTGCCCATGGGCCCTGTCCCCATGCTATTCCACACTATTCTCTAAATAAAAGAGCGCTACTGCCAGATCTTGAGAGTCTAAGAAATCTTTCTTTCGACTCCTCGGCTCACCGACCCCGCATCACTAATACCAAATAGGGTAAGAATCTGATTGGTTAAACTTGGATTCAAGGTCCTTTCCTTGAACCAATAAGCCTTGGTGGTGGGAGAAAGGGGGAACTTCAGTACAAACCTGCAGCCAGGGCCCCATCTCAGTGAGTGGGGGAGCACCCGGTCTCAACACACTGACTTGACTTATAGAGGATACAAGGTTAATCTAATGCCAATCAAGTGTATGGAGATAAATGACTTCCTAGGGAGACTCCAAAAATCAAGCCTACTCTTCAGCTTCCTACAGACAGTAACAGAAACAGCAGGAGCCAATGCAAAGTCAGAGGCCTGAAGATATGAGCATTGCGGGAACTGCGGTAAAGTCAGCACCAATTAATCAATGTCCGAGAGTGTAGTAGACCTTGTTGAAGGCCTCCCTGAACCATTTCCCCTGCTTCCTTGCTGTTAGAGCTCTGGTTTTGTTCAGGTATCTATCCTCCTCCGCTTGCTCCTGGGCTTGTGTGGATACTGGCTACTTCTTAAGCTCCTGAGGGTGAATATTGATTAAGCCAATCAAGGTAGTATCATTCCCTTTATCACTGATTGGTTTAGGCGTGGCAGGTGATATATTCTCACCAAAGACAGGAGGTAAAATCCACTGGGAGTTTCTGGGCAAGATTTCCTCACTCCTAAAAAAAGTACGAATGATGAGATTATGTTTTCCTGTTTGTCCCTCCTCACGTCTGGATATTGAATATACCTGGAACTGCTACAGCCATCTTGTGACTGTAAAGAGAGCTGAGCTAACCTAAGGAAAAAGACAAGAAAGGAAGGAAAAGCTAGAAAATGGAAAGACTAGGGTCAGTGATAATGTCATTTATCAATGAATTAACTATCTTGGGAGCCATCCTACATTTGGAATTCTTGTATGGGATAAATTTTCTCAATTTTTAAGCCACTTTGAGCAGATTTTCATTCACGTGCTGCTGAAGACATGCTAACTAAAACAGGGGATGTGGTGGGAATTAAGGCTAAAAAGGCAAGCAAATCGGAGCCCATGTACAGAATCAGGAGTCAGAATGGAGTCAGGCTTCCAAGCAGCAACCCTGAAAGCTAGATGATGAAATTATGGAGGAAAGTATTTTTCAATTTAGAGTTTCACCCTGCCAAATTATCTTTCAAGTATGACAGTAGAATGAGAATATTTTAATACAAACGAGGTCTCAAAAATATACCTACACTGAATTCTTTCTAGGAAACTAGAAAGAATGTGCTTCTCCAAAATGAGGGAATAAACCAAAGAAGAGGAAGACATGAGATCCAGTAGACAAGACCTCCGTTGTGAGAGGAAGACACGGGATCCAGTAGACAAGATCTCCATCATGAGAGGAAGACATGGGACACAGTAGACAAGATCTCCATCATGACAGGAAGACATGGGATCCAGTAGACAAGACCTCCATCATGAGAAGAAGACATGGGATCCAGTAGACAAGACCTCCATCATGAGAGGAAGACATGGGATCCAGTAGACAAGACCTCCATCATGAGAGGAAGACATGGGATCCAGTAGACAAGACCTCCATCATGACAGGAAGACTTGGGATCCAGTAGACAAGACCTCCATCATGAGAGGAAGACATGGGATCCAGTAGACAAGACCTCCATCATGACAGGAAGACATGGGATCCAGTAGACAAGACCTCCATCATGACAGGAAGACATGGGGCACAGCAAACAAGATATCCATCATGAGAAGTGAAAAGAAGTCCCACAATGATAGCTGTGGACAAACTTAGAGGACACTTCTACAAGTTGCAAAGCACAAGGCTCCAGAGGAGATTCCCTGAAGATGATAAAATGATAAGAAAATATCTGATGCACCTGAATACGATGGGAGAAGTTTTACAAAACTGACCGAAAATTGGAGGAGTTGGGGGAGTTAAGCAGAAAAGGAAAACTTGTCAAAATATACTACATGACTCAACTTGGATTCACATTTATATGAATATTTGTGCAAAATTATGATATAATTTTCCTGGCAGCATGTGTGGACAGGAGAGTGTGAGTGTGAGTTTGTGCATGAAATCTTCAGTAGTAGAAAGTCCATAGATACCTAAAATTTTTAACTTGAGTAGCAACATAAGCATTTTATTCAGAGATAAGGAGGAAGATATGAAAATAATCAACAAGAGTGAAAGTTGTAGCCCCTGGGGAGAGGGAAATTGTAATGGGCAGGGGACAGAGGACTGAGGCATGCACAGCAATCTTTTAGACTGTTTTTCTGTGGGCATTTTAAACTGTGATTAAAAATATTTTAATGGAGGCCCCCCAATGGTGCAGTGGTTAAGTTTGTGTGCTCTGCTTCAGCGGCCTGCTGTTCACAGGTTCAGATCCCGCATCATTTGTCAAGCCATGCTGTGCTGGCATCCCACATATGAAATGGAGGAAGACGGGCACGGATGTTAGCTCAGGGACGGTCTTCCTCAAGCAAAAAGAAGAAGATTGGCAACAGATGTTCGCTCAGGGCCAATCTTCCTCCCCCCCACCCCAAGAACATATGTATTTTAATGGCAAGATGTAAAAAGAAACAATCACTGCAGAAAAGAAAAGGAAGGAAGACTTAAGTAAAAAGTTTAGGTAGAAATGTGAAAACATCATCCCAAAGGAGAGGGAGTGAATGGCCTCTATTGGTTGTAGCTGACTGTGTGGCAGGAGGTCCTTGCATGCCATCAAAGGAGTGCAGAATTTATCCTGGAAGAAATAGGATTCAAGGAGTTTCAGTGTGGGTGTGGCATAATCAGATTAATCCTTGGAAAAAGGGAAATCACTACAAGTTAGGATAGAGCAGGGTTTAGAGAACATGAAAACTAGAGGCAGGAAGACCAGTTAGAAAGTTTTGCACAAGTTAATGGAGTCAGAATTGAGGGCTGGAACCCAAGAGGGGAGGTGAGGAGAAGCAGAACCCCTGTGGGGAGACCAAGGAGGAAGGCTTCCTGACTCACTGGATGTGAGCGCTGTGGGGGAGGGAAGAAACTTAGAGGACACTGGTTTGAGCAGTAGTGAGGTCCCAGGGGCAGCCCATTTTCATAGGAATGTTCCCAGCTCATTAGTTTTGCGGAATAAAATAAAATTGGCATAATTCCTCTAATCCCAACCCCAGCTGACCCCCCACTCTTGGGGCTATCCAAAGCACAGGTCAGATCTCTTACTACAAATTTCATTAATAGGCTTAATTAACGCAAAAGTGTTACAGATTAATTTCATGGCTGGTGTATGGGACTGGAAAGCCCCTGGAAGTCCACCAAGTTCCTGGCCTCCTGAGCTTAGATGAAGACTTTGGAAAGTTTTCACAGAGTTTTGTCGTTGTTGCTTATTTCTTTGATTTTTGCTGCAGCAACATGCCTTCTTGGCATTCTCAGGGAGAACACTGAGTGCTCACAACTTGCCAGGCATTGGACTTACATTGTTCCTTTCTGTCTTTACTCTATCCTATTTACAAATGAGCAGCTGAGGCTCAGAAATGTTAAGGAACCTGTTGCCGATACATATCACTTAGCTAGCAAATCCAGAGCTGGGATCCAACTCACTCTTGGTGTGAATCCAAAGCTTGGTCCCTGAGCCACTACAGGCCCCTGTGCTCTCGCTGTAAGTGGCTCCACTCTCTGCTTTCCCGGAATGAAGAGGTCTCCCAATAGTCAATACTTGCCTTCATCTGTGAGCCAACTGCTTTGCCTGCTCTCAAAATGGTATTTAGAAACAATATATGGGTACCAGTATTGCTCATTGCATTGAGATGTCACTATTGCCAGTTTTTCAAGGGACAGATCTAATCAATACATGTGTGTATACACATATTTATATATATGTGGACGTGTATATATGAATACACATATGTAAATGTATATACACATATTTACATCTATATTTCTATATCTGTCTCCATATATTAAAAAACATGAGTTCAGGGACCGGCCCGGTGGTGCAGCAGTTAGGTTCACACGTTCTGCTTCTCAGCGGCCCAGGGTTCACCGGTTCAGATCCCGGGTGTGGACATGGCACTGCTTGGCAAGCCATGCTGTGGCAGGCCTCCCACATATAAAGTAGAAGAAGATGGGCATGGATGTTAGCTCAGGGCCAATCTTCCTCAGCAAAAAGAGGAGAATTGGCAGTAGTTAGCTTAGGGCTAATCGTCCTCAAAAACAACCCAAAAAAACAAAAACCACGAGTTCATACCAATGCTTCCAGTTCCAATCCACCACGATAAGACTTATTCCAATTTTCTTCCTTTCCATATTTTTAATCCCTTCTCCAATAGTGAGAAACCTGGCTCTCATCATCCTTAATATTTGATTCATCTTCCTGAGTATAATCAATCTCCCATCACCTCTGCTGTCCTCTCCCCCATGACCATACCCTCCTCATCTCACTTGCATTCCAATACTCTATGCCAGGCCACCCCACCCTCTGTGAAAGCCCTCTCACGCCATTTGGGCTCTCATATGCACTGAGCCGCCTCCTGCACGAATGCCCTTCATACCCCATTCAGGTTCTGACTCCCCACACCCTGCTGCTCCCATGTGTGGATGCCGTCCTCTCTTTCTTGGGCTCCAACACCCAGTGCTGGCCCATTCCCATGCATGGATGTCCTCCTAGCCCCTATGGGTTCTGACCCTTCACATCAGACCACCTCCAAGTGGGTGTCCTCTTTACCTTATCCAGGCTCTGATGTCCCATGCCAGTGAGTCATTTTTTTTTTTTGAGGCAGATTAGCCATGAGCTGACATCTGCTGCCAATCCTCCTCTTTTTGCTGAGGAAGACTGGCCCTGAGCTAACATCCATGCCCATCTTCCTCTACTTTATATGTGGGACGCCTGCCACAGCATGGCTTGCCAAGCAGTGCCATGTCCACACCCGGGATCTGAACCGGCAAACCCCGGGCGGCCGAAGCTGAATGTGCAAACCTAACCGCTGTGCCACTGGGCCAGCCCCTGTGAGTCATATTTTTTGATAACATTCTGGACTCACTTAAAGTACCAGTGAGATCTTGTGTGTAAAACAAACAGAGATAAGCTTTTGTATAAAGTACCAGGTTTAGAGGCAGCAAGGTTGGCATTTTAAAAACCAAGCAATAAGAGAAAAAAAAGGATAAATTGGACTTCATCAAAATTTTAAAATTTGTGCTTCAAAGGATGCTAACAAGAAAGTGGAAAGACAACCCACAGAGTGGGAAAAAATATTTGCAAATCGTATATATATCTGAAAAGACCATCTTCCAGTGAAGATATACAAACGGCCACTAAGTACATGAAGAGATGCTCAACATCATTAGCCATTAGGCAAATGCAAATCAAAACCACAAGATACACCTAACATCTACTAGTATATCTGTAATAATAATAAAAAAAAAGACAGATCATAAGAGGATATGGCTAGGATGTGGAGAAATTGGAAACTTCATACACTCTTGCTGTGAATGCAAGGTGGTCCAGCCACTTTGGAAAACAGCCCGAACAGTTCCTCAAAAAGCTAAACTTATATGGACAGCTAATCTTCGACAAAGGAGCAGAGGGCCTACAATGGAGAAAAGAAAGTCTCTTCAACAAATGGTGCTGGGAAAACTGGACAGCCACATGCAAAAGATTGAAAATTGACCATTCTTTTTCACCACATACCAAAATAAACTCAAAATGGATCAAAGACCTAAAGATTAGGCCTGAAACAATAAGTCTTCTGGAAGAGAATATAGGCAGTACACTCTTTGACATCAGTTTCAAAAGAATCTTTTCAGACACTATAACTCCTCAGTTGATGGAAACAATAGAAAGAATAAACAAATGGGACTTCATCAGACTAAAGAGCTTCTTTAAGGCAAGGGAAAACAGGATTGAAACCAAAAAACAGCTCACTAATTGGGAAAAAAATATTTACAAGCCACTTATCTGACAAAGGGTTAATCTCCATAATATACAAAGAACTCACATGGCTTAACAACAAAAAAACAAACAACCCGATCAAAAAATGGGCAGAGGACATGAACAGACATTTCTCAAAAGAAGATATGAATATGGCCAATAGACACATGAAAAGATGTTCATCATCGCTAATCATCAGGGAAATGCAAATCAAAACTACACTAAGATATCACCTTACACCCGTTAGATTGGCAAAAACATCCAAAACCAAGAGCGACAAATGTTGGAGCGGTTGTGGAGAAAAAGGAACCCGCATACACTGTTGGTGGGAATGCAAACTGGTACAGCCACTATGAAAAACAGTATGAAGATTTCTCAAAAAGTTAAAAATAGAAATACCCTATGACCCAGCCATCCCATTACTGGGTATCTATCCTAAGAACCTGAAATCAGAAATCCCAAGAGTCCCTTGCACCCCTATGTTCATCGCAGCATTATTTACAATAGCCAAGATGTGGAACCAACCTACATGCCCAGAAACTGATGATTGGATAAAGAAGATATGGTATATATACACAATGAAATACTACTCAGCCATAAAAAAAGACAAAATTGGCCCATTCGCAGCAACGTGGATAGACCTCGAGGGTATTATGTTAAGCGAAATAAGCCAGTCAGAGAAAGACGAACTCTATACGACTCCACTCATAGGTGGAAGTTAATATATTGACAAGGAGATCTGATCGGTGGTTACCAGGGAAAAGGGGGGGTGGGGGGAGGGCACAAAGGGGGAAGTGGTGTACCCACAACATGACTAACAAAAATGTACAACTGAAATCTCACAAGGTTGTAATCTATCATAACATTAATTTAAAAAAAAAAAAAAAAAAGCTAAACTTAGTGTTATCATTTGACCCAGCAATTCCACCTTAGGGATAACTCAAGAGAAATGAAAACACATTTCCACCCAAAAATAATACCCAGAAGATGGAAACAACACAACTGTCCATGAAGTAATGAATGGGATAAACAAAATGTAGTGTATCTGTACAATGGAACATTATTCAGCATAAAAAGAAATGAAGAACTGATACATTCCACAACATAGATACCCCTTGGAAACATCATGCTAAATGAAAGGTGCCAGTCACAAAAGATCACGTATTGTATTATTCCATTTATATTAAATGTCCAGAATAGGAAAATCTACAATGACCAAAACTGGACTAGTGGTTTCCTAAGGCTGGTGGGGGTGGGGGAGTTGAGGGGAGGGGAAATGATAGCTAAAAGGTACAGGGTTTCTCCTTGGGTTGATGAAATGTTGTAAAACTGATTGTGATGGTTTCACAACTCTGTGAATTTACAAAAAACTATCGAACTGTGCGTTGTAAACAGGTGAATGTATGATGTGAACCATGTCTCCACAGAGTTGTTAAAAAAAAAAAAGCCTTCTGATTGTGTGATGAGGAGGCAAGGAAGGGGCGTTGACAATCCCCCAGCTACTCTTCCTGCACAACACTGTCTGTATACCCAGCCATCCTTGAATCCGAGCCAAGGTCCTCCCCAAGGGCTAATCACCAGCTCTCTGCGTCCTGTGATGTTTTCATATATGTGTTCTCTTATCAAAGTAGACAATAAAGACAAAGGCAAAGGGAAGAGATATCATAATAAATATCTATTATTATTGTCTACAAAGCACCTCCTCCTCTCCTTTTTATTGCATAAGCCTCTGCTTCTGTGCGAAACTACCCTTATCCTACTTTTAGTCCTCATAGTTTGGGTGCACCTGACCCCACCCCCAATTCTAAGAATGATTTCATGACACTGGCTCAAGCTAATCAACGTTAGTGCCACCTGTCTGACTACAGTGATGGCTGAAGGATGAAAAAGGGAATTAATTAAACTCAACCAGCATATATCCCAGAATTTTTGTGAGAGTTTATAGGAAAAGAAGCTCTTTCCTTCTTGGAACTGTAAAGATATAAGCCTCGAACTGCTGGGAGCACCAGACAGGGCATGCCTGACCCAGGATGAGCAGAGCCTAGAGATCAAGAGCCAGCTTCCTGAAACACATTTTGAGCACTTGAATCCAGCCATGCTAGAAATTAGATCTACTCATGGACTTTACATCTATAAGAGCTAATAATTCCCCCTCCTCTTTTTGTTTTCTTGTTTTGTTTAATCTTGATTGAATTAGACTATCGATAACATGTGAATGAAAGAATACTCCCAGATACAGACAGATACCAAACAACAGGAAGGAGGATGTGCAAATGGACAAAAAGGGTATTGGTAGGGTTGAGCTCTCTAGTTAGTACATTGCAGGTTCTGTCTTGTTGGACCATCCCTTACAGAAATAAGAAAACTAAGGCTCGTGGTCACACTTAGTAAGTGAAAGGGCCATGACTTAAACTCAGGTCTTCTGACTCCAAACTTTATTCTCTTTATAACACTGTGCCACAAAACTAGTACACATAACTACATAATCTAAAGCAATGGAGGTGTATTTTATACGCACTTCAGCTCTCTCCTCTGAACTTTGAGATAGCAGCATAAGAGAAAGTCAAGTAGGTAGGAGTCTGGCAATGGGAACCTCCTAAATATCTTCCGTCTGACCCTTCCATCCACACTGTGACTGTTGACGTTTAGCTTTCATTCTCCAAGTTCCCTGCTCAAAAAAAATATTCTCCTACATCTTCTATAAATATATAATTTTATCTTTCACATTTATGCTCTTAAATCATCTGTACTCTACCTCTGTACATAATATTAGAAATGGATTCAGTTTTATTGTCTCCATATGGCGATCTGCTTTCCCATTTATCTATCTGTCTATTCCCGTGCCAACAACATCCAGTATTTATTACTATATCTCTGTAATGTGACCTCATCTCTGATGGGGCAACACTTACTTTTTATTCTACTTTTCCAAGGTTGACTTAGCTATTTACAGACTTTTACTCTTCTCTATGAGTAAGTTTACCAAGTTCCTTAAAATTTTCAACTAAAATTTTGATTGAGCTTATATTGAATTTATGGATTAATTTGGGAAAATTAATATCTTTATAATATTGTTATCCCACCCAAAAACATGGAATCTTTCCTCATTTGTTCAGATCATCCTCTATGCCCTTTATTGCAGTTTTACATTTTTCTCCATAAATGTATTGTTGCTATTTTATTTATTTATTTATTTTTGAGGAAGATTAGCCCTGAGCTAACATCTGCTGCCAATTCTCCTCTTTTTGCTGAGGAAGACTGGCCCTGAGCTAACATCTGTGCCCATCTTCCTCTACTTTATATGTGGGATGCCTGCCACAGCATGGCTTGCCAAGTGGTGTGTAGGTCCACATTTGGGATCCAAACTGGTGAACCCCAGGCCACTGAAGCAGAACGTGCAAACTTCACCGCTGTGCCACTGGGCCTGCCCCAACTGTTGCTATTTTAAATGATGTCTTTGCTTAAATTATATTTTCTACCTTATTATTGCCAGTGTAGAGAAAGGCAATTAATTTGTGTATGTTGAGCTGGTATCAGAAATATTGTTCAACCCTCTTATTCCAATAAGTTTACGTTTGATTCTGTTGGTTGTTCTCTATAGATGATCGTAGTATCTGGAAAAATATCACAGTTGTATCCTCTCTCTTACATCCTTTCGCTTTTGCTGTTGTTGTTTCCTAATAGCATTGGCCAAGACTACTAATTCTATGCTAAATATAATCAGTAATGTTAGACATACTTTTCTTTTTCCTCATCTCAAAGGAATACATTTGAGATTTTTCCATTTGTTTGCATGTTCACTGCTGGGTGTATACAGCACATTAATTATACTTTAAAACTTGGGTAAAAGTTATCTGTATGACAATTTAGGCCTTGAGGCTTTGTGTTGTTTTGTTTAATCTTTATTAATCTGTTCAAGCTCTCTCTTTCTTCTTGCAATATTTTTGCAGTTTTGGGTTTCTTCTTCAGTTTGGTCCATTTTATTTAAGTTTTCAAATTTTTTTATATATACTTATTCAGAATACTGTTTAAGTTTTGTTCTTTTTTCTTAATATTGGCACCTGAACTAACATCTGTTGCCAATCTTTTGTTTTTTTCTTCTCCCCAAAGCCCCCAGTACCTAGTTGTACATTCTAGTTGTGAGTGCCTCTGGTTGTGGCATGTGGGATGCCACCTCAACATGGTCTGATGAGCAGTGCCATGTCCGCACCCAGGATCGAACCGGCGAAAACCCGGGCCGCCAAAGCAGAGCGTGCGAACCTAACCACTCAGCCACAGGGCAGCTCCCCGTTTTAAGTTTTAATTTCTGTTGAGACCATGGTTAATTCCCCTTTTTTCATATTGTCATTTATTTGCCTTCTCTCTCTCTCTTTTTATCAATCTTGCCAGGGACTTCCCTCTCTTATCTAACATTTCATTACCATTTTCTATCTTTTAAAAAATATTGCTGTGTATAATTGACAAGACAGGAAACAACAAGGGTTGGAGAGGATGTGGAGAGAAGTGAAACCTCATACACTGCTGGTGGGAGTGCACTGGTGCAGCCACTATGGAAAGCAGTATGGAGATTCCTCAGAAAATTAAGAATAGATCTACCATATGATCCAGCTATTCCACTGCTGGGTATTTATCCAAAGAACTTGAAAACACAAATACATAAAGATACATGCACCCCTATGTTCGTTGCAGCATAATTCACAATAGGCAAGACTTGGAAGCAACCTAGGTGCCCATCAAGGGACGAATGGATAAAGAAGATGTGGTATATATACACAACGGAATACTACTCAGCCACAAGAAATGATGAAATCCGGCCATTTGTGATAACACGGATGGACCTTGAGGGTATTATGATAAGTGAAATAAGTCAGAGGGAGAAAGTCAAATACCGTATGGTCTCACTCATAAGTAAAAGATGAAAACAACAACAAACAATGACATAGAGACAGAGATTGGATTGGTGGTTACCAGAGGGGAAGCAGGGAAGGAGGGGGGCGAAAGGGGTGGTGTTAGGCACATGTGTGTGGTGATGGAGTGCAATTCGTCTTTGGGTGGTGAACATGATGTAATCTACACAGGAACCAAAATATAGTGATGTACACCTGAAGTTTATATGATGTTATAAACCAATGTCACCACAATAAAGATAAATAAATAAATAAAGCAGATATACAATGCAAAAAAGAAATTGCTGCTTTTATTTCCTTCCTTATTGAGCTATAATTTGGTTCCTTCTTGTTCCTTTGGATATTACTTTTATTCAAATCTTGTAGTTAAATGCTTAGCTGCCTTGTTTTAAAACTATCTCGTTCCTTAATAAATATATGTAAATTGTAATTTTTTCTCTAAGAACTGCTTTAACTGTGACCCACAGGTTTTCACGGGCAGTATTTTCATTATCATTTATTTCTAAGTATAAATTTACTTTGCATTTTTCTTGTTATTATAAAGGTTATTTAGGAACATATAACGATTTTAAAGTATGTGAAATTATATTTTTCCTTTTGTAATTAAATTTTAACTTCATCGCAATATACTTGGACAAAACTCCACCCAGAAATGACCCTGATGGACAGTGATGGAAGGAAATCCTCCCAATAGGATTGTCTACTGTACTAGGTTGAATATTGCCCCCCTCCCCAAATGCACATCCACCCAGAACCTATGAATGTGACCTTATTTGGAAATAGCTTTTTTGAAGATGTAATCAAGTTAAGATGAGGTCATACGGATTAAGGTGGGCTCTAACCCAATGACTCATGTCCCTATAAGAAGAGGGAAGTTTGGGCATAGGTACATACGGAAAGTGCCATGTGACAACAGAGGCAGACATTGGAGTGATACATCTACGAATCAAGGAACACCAAGATTCAGCAGCCACCAGAAGCTAGCAAGAGGCGAGAACTAATTCCCCTAGAGTCTTCAGAGAGAGTATGGCCCTGCTGACACTTTAACTTCAGACTTCCGGCCTCCAGAACTCTGGGACAATACACTTCTGTTGTTCTAAGTGATGTGCTTTGTGGTAATTTGTGATGGCAGCCCTAGGGAACTAATATATCTGCTTTGTCTGATATGAGAAGACAGATGTATGCATTACCCTAATTCATGTATGGTTGCTAACAATTTGGTTGGATGGTTAGAGAAGGAAGCAGACTGAAAGATTTGTGACAAAGAAGTATGGAGAAGAGGATATCCTTCTTGGAAAGGACACAGACTGCAAAGTTCTTTGTGTCTGTGTGGATGCTCACCAAAGGAGATTCACTGCAGACAGGCTCTTAATAATCAAGTGGACAAAATGACAAGCTCTGTGGATGCAAACAACCTCTTTCCCCAGACACCTTACTCAATGGGCCCGTGAACAAAATTGTCATGGCAGGGATGGAGGCTAGTCATGGACTCAACAACATGGACTTCTCCTTACCAAAGCTGACCTGCTTGATGCTATTGCTGAATGCCTTATCTGCCAACAGCAGAGACCGGCAGTGGCTTCTTGATAAGGCACCACTGCCCAGGGTGATCAGGAGCCATCTGGTAGTAGACTGATTACCTTGGAACTCTTCCATTGTTGGGAGGGCAGGAAATCTTCCTCATTCAAATAGACACATATTCTGGGTATAGATACCATCTCTACCCATTATAATTCTACCAGGATCTCCATCAACAGACTCGCAGAATACCTTATCCACCATAATGGTATTCCACACAGTGCTGCTTCTATCAAGATACTCATTTCATAGCAATAGAAAAGCAGCAGTAGGGGCCGGCCCTGTGGCCAAGTGGTTGAGTTCATGCGCTCCACTTTGGCAGCCCAGGGTTTCACCAGTTCAGATCCTGGGTGTGGACATGGCACCACTCATCAGGCCATGTTGAGACAGTGTCCCATATAGCACAACCAGAAGCACTCACAACTAGGATATACAACTATGTACCAGGGGGTTTTAGGGAGAAGAAGGAAAAAAAAAGGAAAAGCAGCAGTGAACATACGCCTATAGAATTAACTGGTCTAACCACATACTCCAGCATCTGCAAGTGGCTGTTCCAACTTAGAGATGGAATTGCTTACTGGAAATTCATTTATGGTGCCAGATGGGAGACAAAACCTTTAAAGACAGGGTTCTGTCTTTAAGATGCAGTATATGCTTTGAATCAGAGATTGTTATACAGTGCTATCTCCTCCACAGCCAGAGCATATGGATTCAGGAACCAAGGGGTGTGAGACTGGCTCTTCTCACTGCTATTTCAAATAACCTGCTCACAAAGTTTTTGCTTCCCATCCTGGCAACTCTGAGATTTGCTGCTTTAAAGGTCTTTGTTCCCAAGGGAGGAATGCTTCCACCAAGGAACACAACAATGTATGCACTAAATTGGAAGATGAGGCTGCCGCCTGGCCATCTTGGGCTTCTTATGCCACAAACCAACAGGCAGTAAAAGGGGTCTCTCTACTGCTGGAGTGATTGATCTCAGCTCCCAAGGGGGAACTTGGCTGCTGCTAACCCAAGAGTACAAACAGGACTATGTCTGGAACCGGGGCATTTCCTGGGGCATCTCTTAGTACTTCCACGTCCAATAGTAAATGTTAATAGAAAACTGTAACCAAAATAGGGCAGAGATAGCGAGGACTCAGGTGCTTCAAGAATGAAGGTTTAGGTCACTCCACTAGGAAACTGACCAGCTGAGCTTCTAGCTGAGACCAAAGGAAATATGGAATAAGCAGAGGAAGACGGGGGTCGTAAATATGAACTATGACCTCAGGACCAGTTACAAAAACAAGGGCTGTAGTAGCTTTGCATATTTTCTCTTTGCTTCTTATGTATATGTGCTTGTTTGTAAATATTAACAATTTTCTTCTTTTTCCCATTCCTATTTCATATACAAGCTGTTGTAGGTTAACTTTACAATTTAGTCTTTAGGTAATAGAATATTTAGTAGAATTGTGACTCAATTTGAGAAGCAATTAATATAGCTGGTGTTAAAGTATAATCTTTTAATTTAATATAATTTTTTTAAGATTTTATTTTTTCCTTTTTCTCCCCAAAGCCCTCTGGTACATAGTTGTGCATTTTTAGTTGTGGGTCCTTCTGGTTGTGCTGTGTGGGATGCTGCCTCAGCATGGCTTGATGAGCAGTGCCATGTCTGAGCCCAGGATCCAAACTGGTGAAACCCTGGGCTGCCAAAGTGGAGCATGTGAACTTAACCACTCAGCCACAGGGCTGGCCCCATTAATTCTACTTTTTTAATTAAGGTAAAATATGCATAACATAAAGTTTACCATTTTTTAATTTTGTAAAATTTTTATTCTTTTTTTTTTTGAGGAAGATTAGCCCTGAGCTAACTACTACCAATCCTCCTCTTTTTGCTGAGGAAGCCTGGCCCTGAGCTAACATCCATGCCCATCTTCCTCTACTTTATACATGGGGTGCCTACCACAGCATGGTGTGCCAAGCAGTGCCATGTCTGCCCCTGGGATCTGAACGGGTGAACCCTGGGCCGCTGAGAAGTAGAACGTAGGAACTTAACTGCTGGGCCACCGGGCGGCCCCTATTTTATTTTTTTAAAAGACACTATTTTTCCAGGGCCGGCCCCGTGGCCGAGTGGTTGGGTTCACACCCTCTGCTTCGGCGGCCCAGGGTTCAGATCCTCGGCGTGGACATGGCACCACTCATTAGGCCATGTTGAGGTGGCGTCCCACATGCCACAACTAGAAGGACCCACAACTAAAATATACAACTGTGTACTGGGGGGCTTTGGGGAGAAAAAAGCAGGGGAAAGAAAAAAGAAGATTAGCAACAGTTGTTAGCTCAGGTGCCAATCTTTAAAAAAAAAATAAAAGATTTTATTTTTCCTTTTTCTCCCCAAAGTGCCCCGGTACATAGTTGTGTATTTTTAGTTGTGGGTCCTTCTACTTGCGGTATGTGGGACGCTGCCTCAGCATGGCTTAATGAGTGGTGCCATGTCCACACCTGGGATCTGAACTGGCAAAACCCTGGGCCTCCAAAGCAGAGTGCACGAACTTAACCACTCAGCCACGGGGCTGGTCCCTTTACCTTTTTTAAGTGTACAGTTCAGTGCCATTAAACACATTCACATTTTTGTGCAACCGTCACCACCACCCATCCCCAGAACTTTTTCATCTTCTCAAGCTAACATTCTATACCCATTCAATAATAACTTCCCCATTCCTCTTCCCCCCAGGCCCTGGCAATCACCACCATTCTACTTTCTGTCTCTATGAATTTAACTACTCTAGGACTGTTTTATTTAATATATATGTTTTTTGAAAATTAAGATCATAACTCTCACACGAATATAAAATGAATATGTATCAGAGGTTTTTTTAAATTTTCTTTAAAGATTGGCACCTGAGCTAACATCTGTTGCCAATCTTATTTTTATTTTATTTTATTTTTTTCTTCTTCTCCGCAAAGCCTCCTAGTACATAGTTTGCATATTCTCCTTGCAGGTCCTTCTGGTTCTGCTATTTGGGATGCCACCTCAGCATGGCTTGATGAGTGGTGCCAGGTCCGCACCCAGCAGCTGAACCAGTGAAACCCTGGGCCACCAAAGCCGAGTGCACGAACTTAACCACTCCACCGTGGGCGGGCTCCGGAGGTTTTATTTACCTCACTAATTAATGAAGAAAGCAATAAGATGTTACAACTAGATCAAAGGAGAATTTAAACATATATATAGCTAACAAGGAATGTTAGAATGAATTTACAGAAAGATACAAAATGAACTAACCACAGAGAAATAATCAATTATATTACACTGGACACAATTCATTTCCAGTTCTATGGGCTCAAATAATTTGCATTATTATTAGTTTTCTACAACTAACAGAACTGTAAAATAACCCAGAAACAATGAAAGGAAAGATAACCAGGAAGTGTGTTCAAGGTAGAATATTAGACAACTATACACATAGAACATGGATGAATATTAACAATATAACACTTAGTGGTAAAAAAAATGAGTTCAAAATGCCAGTTATCAATTGAGTGCTTGTGAGCTGCAAAGCCGCCTGGAGCCGGACCCTGTGAACAACTCTGCTTTGCCTGCCGGTACACTGTTAGGCCATATCAGCAGAGGGCACTGGAGGGACACGGCAAGGCACGGCAGAGGCGGTGGCTTCCCTTTCTAGATCTTCCTGTTCCATTGAGGTCTCCTCCGGAGACCCAGGAGCACCACTCTCCAGCAAATGTCACCACCAGCCTAGTGGGTGCTTCCAGCTGACCATCCCTTGCCTGCAGGCTGCACCCCAGCTCCGGGCTGCAGCACGCCACTGAAATCCTGTGCCTCTCCAAGGAGGTTGGAATCTCAGCCCTGGGAGCGGGGTCTGTTCCAAGTTTCTCCTCTCTTGGGTGTTCTCCTTCAGCCCCCGAGGTAGCAGTCCTGCTTACATTTGCTGTTCTGTAGAGTCACCCTTTATCTCTCTTAATAGTTAACCACCTTCTATTAGTTCAGAACTGTTACATTAAACTTTCCCTGATAAATTATTGGTGTGGCTTCTGTGTCCTGACTGATACAACCAGAACCTTTATTCATCCTCTCCCTATTTACTTCTTAACCTTGTCACATCCATATTATTACCCTAACAAGAGAAATATATATTAGCATGCTCTCCTGTCTTTTTCACTTCCTCCCAAAGCACTCACCATATTAATAATATCTAGAATTTTAGGTCTGCATTGTAATAGATATATTTTCTCTTTTTCTTTTCTTTGGTCCTAGTTGCTTTTTCTTTTTTAAGGCTAAACAAATTTTACTTGAATATATGATACCCTTACTTCTGATATCTCTTAAGGCACATCTGGATTTAAAATTTTTCTTCTCATCTCTGTACTTCCTCAAAAACGTTTTCAATGTGGGTTTTTGTGTGGCAGATTTTCTGGGAACTTGTATGCCTGAGGGTGATATCACTTTTACCACAGCTGTATATTTGAGTGACACTTTGGCTGAATAGAAGACTCTAGGCTCAAGTTTTTTTTCCATACTTATATATGACTCCTTTGTCTTCCTGCAGCCAGTTGTGTTGCTGAGAAGTCTAGTATCAATATGATTCTTGTTCCTTTGTAGGTCATTTATTCTCACTTTCTAGAAGGTTGCAGACTTTTTATCTCTGGTACTCTTTAATTTTACTATAACTTGTCTAGGTCTGATGATTCCTTATCTCTTCTCTTTGGTACTTTATGATCTGAAATCATTCGTCTTTCATCAGTTAAGAGAAATTTAACTTTATTACTTCTTCAAATATATCCTCTTCTTTCTTATTTTTATTATTTTTTAAAGATTTTATTTTTCCCTTTTTCTCCCCAAAGCTCCCCGGTACATAGTTGTGTATTTTTAGTTGTGGGACCTTCTAGTTGTGGCATGTGGGATGCCACTTCAGCATGGCTTGATGAGGAGTGCCATGTAGGCACCCAGGACTCGAGACAACAAAACCCTAGGCCACCAAAGCAGAGCATGCGAATTTAACCACTCGGCCTCGGGGCTGGCCCCATTCTTCCTTCTTCTTCTTCTTTTATTTTCTTGAGGAAGATTAGCCCTGAGCTAACTGCTGCCAATCCTCCTCTTTTTGCTGAGGAAGACTGGCCCTGCGCTAACATCTGTGCCCGTCTTCCTCTACTTTATATATGGGACGCCTGCCACAGCATGGCTTGACGGGTGGTGTGTAGGTCTGCACCTGGGATCTGAACCAGCAAACCCCATGCTGCCAAAGAAGAACGTGAGAACTTAACAACTGTGCCACCAGGCCAGCCCCTTCCTTATTCTTTTTAATTTCATCGTTTTAGACTCTTCTTACATAGATGCTGGCACTTCTACTTCTGTCCTCCATATCTCTTTGCTATGTTTTATTCATGATCATTTCCTGCCAGATTTTGCATCTGTTTTAATGTGAGTGTCTAGAGGAGAGGTCAGCAAACTACAGGCCCTGGGCCAAATCCAGCTTGCCACGTGTTTTTGTAAATAAAGTTTCATTGGAATAGCCATACTCATTCATACAATGGCAGAGTTGAGTAGTTCCAACAGAGACCATGTGACCCACAAAGCTTGAAATATTTACCATGTGGCCCTTTGCAGAAAAACTTTGCCAACCCCTGCTCTAGAGAATGGAAACAATTTTGTTCTTCTTTCTACCTTGAGAGCCTAGGATGTACTTTGCCCAGGTTTGCTGAGTGAATAAATAAATAAATGAGCTTTGAAGGACAGATATTATTTCAAAAGGTAGAACTGAGAGATGCTATTTCAAAAGATGGAAATAGAGTGTTCCTAGCTAAAGGGAACAGAAACGGTATAAGCAAAGACATAGAAGTGAAAGTCAAGGGCACATTTCTAGTAGAGCAATATGTTTAAGAAAAATGAAGCCAAAAAGACCGATTTAGAGCTATTCTGGGAAGTCTTGAGTCTAGAATGGGGAGTCGATGCTTAATTCTCTTCGCAATTGTCAGATATGTCACATGACCAGAGATATGCTTAAAAAGGACTCATCTGGCAGTGCTGTGGAGACAGACGAGAGAGAAGAGACTGGAGGGATGGAGAATATTTGAGAAGCTACTGTAATGGTGAAATAACAAGGAGCTGACCATATGGTGATAATAAGCATGGAGAGACAGTGCAGCTTGATAGAAAGACTCTTCAGAGTCGCAGACTTGTTCTTCCATCCTGGCCCTACAATCTCCTAACTGTGTGATATGAGGCAAGTCACTCAATCTTTCTGAGGCTCAGTTTCTTCATCTGTAAAACATGGTGATTCAGTGAGGATCTGGTTAGGAAAATAACAGTCATGCGGGATAATTCAGTAGAGAGAATTTAATAAGGGAACTAGTTAAAAGGTATAGACTGAAGAACTGAAAGACCAAATAGGGGAAGGTAGGGCTACCCAGGGATTAAGCAACCACAGGAACCAACGGCCACCCCCCAAGGCTGGGACTAAGGGAGGACATAGCGTGACCAGAGACCGGGCGCAGAGCCACTCGTCAGGATCTGAGGGAGCTGGAGCTACAGAGGAGGTGCAGCCAGGGGTCAGAGCCATTGCCCACAGCAGAGAGAAGAGAAACACCCTGGAGTCCCGTCTCTTCCTGCCCTCCAGTCTCCTCCCACTGCCATCCATTGGCCAAAATTAGCCAGAAGGCAGCTTCCCAGTAACGAAGCTGAGAAATGTGGTTTGCAAGAATCAACTCCTCGTGATTCACAGGAGAGAAGAGGGAGAGCAGGGACTGGATTTGAGGCAAGCTTGCAAATGCCTGGCACCCCCGGGTGTATCCTTGGGGTTACCGTGAATATACCTCAGCTGAGATTACACACTGCGCCACATATAGCTACATACAGCATACAATCAGTGAATGGTAAATGTTATTTTTTCTTATCATTTCTTACATCTTTAGCCACATCTTTTACCATCTTCCTCTAATTTCAGACATCCTGAAGTAGTTCTAGTTTCTAAAATTCACCATGAACTCCATCACTTTGGGACGTGTGCAATTTAGCTCCCTCTGCCCACACAGCATTGCGCCCTTCCCTGATCACACGCATTTTCACCAACTTCCTCTTTTCCTTTATGATTCATCTTAGGTTCCACCTCTGGCAGGACGACTTCCCTGAGTCCATCTTTTTTTTAGACGTCCCTGTCTGTGCTCTGATAGCGTCCCATGCATGCCTCTATCATCACACTAAGCAGACTGTATGGCAATGATTTATTGATTCTTTTGACTCTCTGTGTTAGTTTTCCATTGCTGCGTGACAAATCACCACAGACTTAGCAGTCTAAAACAACACCCATTTATTACTTCACGGTTTCTGGAAATCATAAGAACAGCACACTTTACCTCGGGCACTCTGCTCAGGATCTCACCAGGCTGAAATCACATCATGGTGTTGGCCAGCTGTATCCTCATCTGGAGGCTTGACTAGGGAAAGAACCATTTCCATGTTCCCTGGGCAGAATTCATTTCCTTGCAATAGTATGACTGAGGTTCCTATTTTTTTGCCAGCTAGTGGCCAAGGACCACTCTCAGCTCCTGGAGGCCACTCTTAGGTCCTTGTTACATGGCCCTCCCCACAACGTGGTAATTTCTTCCTTCAATGCCAACAGGAGAGCATCTGCTGTAGCTTCAAATCTATCCAACCTCCTCCTTCTTTTACCCTTAGATCCTCTTTTTAAGAAGAGCTCACCTGATTAGATCAGGCTCACCCACACTCAAAGAGAGGAAATTAAATAGCAAATACACACCAGGAGTGGGAATCTTGGGGCCATCTTAGAATCCTGCCTTCCACATTTCTCCTTCTGGATGCAGACTCTCCAAGAACAAGGCCAGTCTCTTATCTGTCCTTATGTCCCCAGAATTGAACAGAATTAGTATCTGACACAGTAGCTATTCAATGAAAGAATAAAGAAAGAAAACAAAAACTACAAAGTTCCCTTGTAGGGGAGGGAGATATTTAAAAGGAAACTGAAATGTGACTTGGTGGGTAATGGACATTTGAACCTGAATCCTGGGTCTATAAAAGTATCATTAATGAAAGTTGGAAACCAAACAGGAGGAATCGGGCTGGGTGGGTTGTGGAAGAATGGATGGAGAGAGTGAAAAACTATGAGTATCATGTGAGATGTACTAAGTTTGTTTTGCCTATAGGACAGTCGTGTGGAGATTTCCTGCAAACAAATGAAGGTGATGGTCTGGAACTTGGAAGACAGATAGATGTAGAGGTGAATTGTAGTATTGAGTTCTTGAAGTTGTGCCATCTTCTTTAGGGTGCTTGTCCCTCCAGTACTGTTCCCACTGGGGCACCATACCTTGGCTCTTGTATTCTGGCTCTGCCTGTTATTTCTTTCCCTTTCCCACTGCAACTATTTGGTTTTCCCATAATCACTCAGCTTTCCTTATCTTCTTCCCATCTAAACCTCTGGATGTAATGGTTAGAATGAAAACCCATTGCCGAATCCCTTGGGTCTGCTGATGTGAATTGAACTAGAAAGACTTCAATTGGGATATTCATACTAATCTATTCTGTATGTGTAGTGGTAAGAACATGACCTTGAGCCATGGAAGAGCTGAGTTCCAAATACTGCCTCTGTTCTTTACTTGCTATATAATCATGATCGAGACGAATGATGTCTCTGAGCCTATTCCTTCTTTATATGTGAACTAGAGAGATACACATGTTTCCAAGGGGATTAAATAAAATTATGTGTGTAAAATGTCTGGTAAACTGTAGCCACTCAGTTAAATCCCTACATTTATTTTTTTAGAGAAGTTTGTGGATGTTGTGCTCATATTATTTGCTCCATGTTCCTTGGGGTTTTCCAAATTACGACTTTAAACGTGAAATCAATTTAGCAATAATATCACTTGACTAAAAAAATCATAATCTCCACTGGGATGGGGAAGTAGTGTATAGCGGCAATGAGTAAAAACTCATATGCAGTGTGAAGTTCATATTGTACTTGTTAGAAAAAGTGACGTCAGGTCGCCAGGAACCATGTTTTCTGCAAAGTTTTCATGACGGAATAAAGACAGTTATTTTAATTATAATAATTGTGCACCTAGTTATTCTGAGAGCAAAAGCCAGCAGGCTTACATTTGCATTTCTGCCTCCCAGGTGGAAACATAAAGCTAGGAATTTCCATCTCTGCCTGCGATCTCTGCCTGGTTGTCAGGACGCTTTCTTCCATGGCCTCAGGGACCATGACCACAGCCTCACGCAGGCCTCTTGATTTTTGTATGGCAGCCACAGTAGTCTTTCTAAGATGCAACCTGATCAAATCCATCTCCTACGCCTCGCACTCAGGTGGGAAAGGAAAACCTGCTAGGCTGGCTGTGGGGACCTTTGCCATCAGTTACCGGTGGACCTTTCCTGTCTTATTTCTTATTACTGTCCCTCATAATCTTTGCCCTCTTCATTTGTGTTCTTTCTTGGGAACTGGCTCTTCCTCCACTTCCCTTTACCTACCTTAGGCTGATCCTTCCTCCTCCTTCCTCAATGTCACTACCTTCCTCCAACTCTGGGCTGGTTGTTTTCTTTCACTAGATTAAGTTCAGCTCTCAGTTGGGTTAGGATTTATTTACACTTTGAAGAAGTCAGTGCTGTTTGAGATATACATGCAGTAATCTGGGAGTAGCAGAATTGAAATTGCTGGTTTAAAATGCTCCATCTTGCTGCAGAGTTTGGGAGGACTTCCGGCTGGCCAAGCAAACAACTGTCTGCATCGTGATGCATCGTGATGCCAGCACATTCCCCGCCAGTCTCCATCTTTCCAGTTGTGGTCCTGCCCCCATGTAGGGTTCAGGAGCTCTGAGAACACAGCCTATGAGCTTCTGGGAGCCTCTAGGGGGTTCCCCTGTTTGTCTTTAAAAACTTTCAGTGAAATCATGGCTGAAAATTCTCAAGGGACCTCTTGGGAGTCCTCACATGAAGAGGTAGCCAAAAAGGTACCATCATTGTATTATAAAAGGGAAAAAAAATTTCAGTTCTGTTGAAAAAAGATCACTGATGTCAGAGACATGCTTCACCTTAGCAGAAACATAATCAGGAATAATTTTGACTAGGTTGTCAAGACTAAGGAAGTGCTAAAATTTCGTTCAATGTAAAAATGTAACTTACGAATTCCTGTAATGAAGAAGATTCAGGAAAGTGTAGCTAATAAAGCTAAATATTTGCATCTCTACTGTATATTTACTTTTCTTTTGTTTATGCTATAAATTTAAAAAAACTAGATCTAGTATAATGACTAATTAAAATAGCCTGCTTATTAACTATTTACTTAATGTGACCTGGAGAAAAGGCAGAAAGGCAACTTAAAAAAAAATTCACTGGAAGGACTATCCTGCTTTTTGTTTATTTATTATGAGAAAATTAGTTTTGATTTAAGTGTTTTTAAATACCCTATCAGCTTTCAGGAAATTAATCAATAGGGGTGTACCTTCGAATGCTTATTTGCTGGCTTGTTTCCACCAGGTACTGGAGTCTCAGGAAAACAGGAGCCCGGTCTTTGTCATTGATATGGCCCACCAACTAGCACAACGCCTTAAGAATATTCATATAAATGGGACGATCTATATCATCTTCAACAAAAAAATTTTGCAAAATTACATCCCTCAACTCCAAAAAGAAGAAAATAAAATTATCAAACTTCTACTGCCAACATCACTTACTAAGTTGACCACACCTTGAAGGAATTAGGAGGTAGGAAGGGATTAGAAAAAGGAACATAAGGAAGGAAAAAGTTGTAGGTAGGAGTGGTAAAAACTTTCAGATTATAAAATAGTCCTATGCTTATATATATCTTACAATGAAATACACTAGTTTCATAACAAAAAGGTTAAAATGTTGGTTATGATAAGAATAGATATCAGCCTCTATTAGAACTCTCTAAGCCCACAGACACCCGTCTGTCAGAGCTGACTCCTGTCCCAGGTGCTCACGGAGAGGACTTCCAGAGCTGTCGTCTAGAGGCACACTACATTTCATAAGGGACACGTAATTATTTCAGCCGTTGAGGTAGATCAAATCAATATCACCATAGGAGCATACGGAGTTGGAGAGAAGAGTCATATTTTGGAAAGCAATCCATGGGAAATTAAGTCAAGCAGCCAAGGGTTTAATTTGGAAATGCAAATATCTGCCGATTAGGTTTTCAATTAAACACTGTTCATATGGACAATGAAGGAGCCATGAGGAGCAAAGCAAAAGCAGCAAAAAAAAAAAAAGAAAAAAAAAAAAAAAAGAAAGAAAGAAAGAAAGAAAGAAAGAAATACGGCGGGCACGGAGGGGTTATTTTCATACACTATATTAATTTACATTTATATTATATTACATTTGAGTAAGGTGATTTTCTTCATCCAAATAATTTCACCCATTTTAAACCATTAGGATATTGGGGGAAAAAACCCATCTGGGCCACTTGATGTAATCTTTCTGCATCTCTCGCCGGGAGGAAGGTGAGACGAGGCAAAGAAGACAGCTTGATGCTTTCCTTGGTATGTTCACAGTAGGCAGCGGGTAGCGACTTCACTAGACATTACCTTTCCCTTCTTTCGTTTGGTCTGTTTGCCGAAACTCCTACACCCATTAGAATTTTCTGGGCTTAGATTGCTGGAGAGGAAGAACCCGGAGGCTGAATTCCAGAGACCTGGTTTCCCATGCCATTTTGTAGCTTGTGACATTGAACGCAGTAATTATTTTCAGCTCTTTGGTTTCACTATTCGGGAAATGACAACAATAATCTATCTGTTTTATAAGGTTGTGAAGATGAGACGGGCTGGTGTGTGTGAAGCCCTTTATAAACTGTATAACCCTCCCCAGATGTTAGTCATTATCTCCTTTAAAGGGCACAGAGTCTGTTCCAATTGTATAGGAAATTGCAAAACGGCTCCTTGACACTTTTAGTCAGAACTTGACCCTGAGCTTAATCTTGCTGTAAAGCGAAAGGGTTCTCGAGCCCCACACCAGCCCGGGGCAGGGTCACCCACGCCGCCGGTGCGGTCACTGCCGTATCCATCCTCAGCTGCAGCTCCCCCTCGAGCCTCCCACCAGTCTCCCGCGGAGGGCCGCGACCTTCCCCGCCGTTTGGGTGGCGCCAGCTAGAGGGCGTCGGCCGGGCGGAGCAGGGGACCGGGGCCGGGAAGGGGGGTCGAGGGTGCGGGCAGGGCGGCAGGGGGCGTGGCCTCCCGAGGAGGGCGTGGCCTCGCCGCCCGGGCGTTCTGGGCGGCGGGCGCGCCGAGCGGGCGAGCCAGCGAGCGGACGGGCGCGCGCGGCCCCTGCGCACTCGGCCGCCGGCTGCGCGCGCCGCGGGCACAGTTGCACTGTCGCCTCCGCCGCTCCGGAGCCGGCCCCGCGCGAGCCGCCGCGGAGCCCGGGAGGACGCGCTCACCTGCGCTCTCCGCACCCGCGCCCCTTCCCCACCGCAACAGGTCAGGGGAGGGCGGAGGCGGCGAGGGCGCACGACCGGGGCTGGAGGACGAAGGGGCTGGAAGGTAAGCAGAGCCCTGCGTGCCCGGGCTGGGGTCAGCCTGGCCCCGCACGCCGCAGCCGCCGACTTCTGGGAAGCCCAGGCTCTCCCCGCCTCGCCGCCGGCTTCCCAGCGCTCTGACTCAAGTCGCTGGCCTTCCCACTTTTCCGGTGGGAACCTTCGGGGAGAACCGGCGAGGGAGCCGCAGGGCTTGCACTGCCCTGACTTGCAAATCCGCGGCAGGTAGCGGCTAGAAAACCTGGGCAGGGGAACACAGGAAGAGACCCAGCCTCCTCCCCCGCCTCACCCCTCAAAAGCAAACATCTGCCCGTGCACCCCGCGTCTTGCGGAAAGATGTTCCGTTGTTGGAACCTGGTGCCCGGGTTGCGTAATAGACGAGTCCCAGAAGTTTCTCGGGGGGTAAAAGCGGGGCTTTTCTCTCCTCCATCCCGCTCCCCCCTCCCGTCGTCATTGTCACCCCTCCCTCTTGCGTCTAGCGGAGAGATTAGTGGTTCCAATCCCGTCTAAACGGGATTGAGAGGGAGGCGTGTGTCGGTGGTCCGCAGCCTCCAGAGAGGGAGGGGAAAAGTTGGAGGCACCTTCTGAGACGTGCTCCTGGGACAGAGGGGTTCGGCGTCTGCAGAACATGGGACTGGTTAATTTCTCTTGACAATAATTTTGTCGTCGGGTGTGTGATCCTCTGTGACTGCTGCATGCCAGCCCTCCGACGTTGCGAGCGCCGGGGTGGGCGAATTAAAAGGGAGAGGAATTGGAGGATTGTATGAATTTGTACTTTCCTTTACCATAATGGTAGTTACATTAATGAAACTGCGATGGGCCTTCGAGGGTCTTGATACTTTCCAGCTGGGTTTGTCTACTAGGAGTTTCTATCCCCCCCATATTGTTATGCAAATTACCCCAGGAAGACCCTTGGCTTTGGAGGTGGAGATGTGGCTGTAATCTTCCGGGAGCTAATCTTGCATGCGGGGCGGGGGAGGCCTTGCAGACACTGTTTTGTTTTCTTAAAGGTGGGATGGGGTAATTTTAACCCTGTTGGTGCACATTGGAGCCGGGGGTGGGGGGTATGACGTACCATCGAGGAACCAGACAGATTTAAAACCTTCAAGGTGACACTGTAAATTAAGGCGAAGACCCAGTGTTCCCTGGGACCGTTGCAAAGTGAGAAGAACTCAGTAATTGAGGTACAAAAACATTAGGCAAGAGAGCAGCCTGAAAAGTGTGGGGATTTTGCTTGTCTGAGATTATTTCAGAGCAAGGTCATGCAGAGTTGGGAGAAGACAGGTGGCGGTGGGGTGCCTCCCCCGGACCTGCTTGGTGTCAGACTCTGAGTCGGGACAGAAGGCATGAGAGAGAAAAAGACCTTTGGACTCGGGAGTCGACTTCTCCTCAGAGGCATAAGCATACCTAAGCATGGCCCTGTTTCAATGTTTACTTCCTCTGTCTAATGTATTTCCTTAGCTTGCCTTTCATCTTTAGTGGAAAGGATTCCTTGAGTGGATATTCTGGAAATAATTCACAGGAGAGTTGAAAATTCTGGATGCTTTGCCTGTTTTAATTTAAAGGTGTTGTCTCTTGCCAGTGTCAGAAAGTGTTGTTTTGGGAAATAAATCTGCAGAAAAGAAATGGAGAAAACTAAAGGATAACGAACGACCCAAGAGAATGAAGGAAAACTAGGAGAGAAAGCAAGAGAATAGATAAGTAGTACTTAAAACGAGGAAAACTAAGTTGAATCAGCCAACTTAGGAGAGAGGGAACCAAGGAAAAGATTTAGGACAGATTTGGTCACTTTAAGACAAAGAAATATTGAAGAATGGGACACAAGGCTTTGAAAAAAATGAGTTTAGGGGCCTGCCCAGTGGCGCAGTGGTTAAGTTCGAACATTCTGCTTCAAGGCCTGGGGTTACCAGTTTGGATCTTGGGTGCAGACCTACGTGCTGCTTGGCAGGCCACGCTGTGGCAGGCGTCCCACATATAGAGTAGAGGAAGATGGGCACTGATGTTAGCTCAGGGCTGGTCTTCCTCAGCAAAAAGAGGAAGATTGGCAACAGATGTTAGCTCAGGGCTAATCTTCCTCAAAAAAGAAAAAAAGAAAAAAATGAGTTTAGATATTGGGGTTTTTTCCCCTCTTTCTTTTCTTTTTCTAAGTATAACTCAGCGATGATGAGGCTCAGGGTGTGGGGCTTGCAGGTCTGTGACTGAAGTCTTTGCTTTCCACTTGCAGGAAGAAAATGCACTATTACATATTAGAGTTAATATGTCTTATTCACTGTAGCCATTGAATTTCTGGAGTGTCTTTGGCATTTGTCACTTGCTTAATTCTTCAACTTTGTAAATATCAAATTTTGAAGAATCACGGTGTGTTAAATTAGAATGCAGAGATCATCCAGACATGGGCATGGATGTTAGCTCAGGGCCAGTCTTCCTCAGCAAAAAGAGGAGGATTGGCAGTATTTAGCTTAGGGCTAATCTTCCTCAAAAAAAAAAAAAAAAAAAAAAAGAATATGCATGGATTTTTTTGTTATGAGAAGTCACTGTATCACTGTGGGGTTTTAAGACAATAAGTAGTTAGACTGCATCAAAACTGGCTGTCTCTCCTGTTTCCTATCTGGTTTAACTGCATTTTGCAAAGAGTTGGTTGAGCTAAAAGTAAGTTTTTTTTATTGACTAAGATACTTGCCTAATTGGGTTTTGGATTAAACTTGGAAGAGGACTCCTCAGTTAAGACATATATCTGAGTTGCATCTTTATTAGGAACCTCACAAATCCCTGTCGCCATGTGGTGGTTCAGTTGAAATTATAAATCGCCTTGAAAGTTGAAAAGTTGGGTAAAAAAATTAAGCTTGGAAAAGGCAGACTTGTTTTCAATATTTTTTCAAAAGCAAGCGAAAGGAGTTTTATACTCAACTCTGTAATTTGTGCTCTTTCATCAAACAAATTTGCATATCCCTTATGAAGTTAGTTGACTGTCAAAATTCCAAATCTTGAGAAGGCCTTATGCTTTCACTTTTTGAAAAGTAGAGCTAATTTATATATAAATATTTGGATCAGTATAAGACAAACAGGGGACAGTATACTCTGCAGATGTCTCTTAAGGAATGGCTGCAAGCTGGGATAGTCTCCTTACTTTTGAAGCCCTCCGCTGATAGCTGTCCTTCAACTTTAGTTCGCTTGCTATCTTAGATATGTTGAAGCTAGATATGTCTGTTGAAGCTAAAAGCCCAAAGTTCCCCTATTTCAAGACTCTAGACTATTAACTAATTTTTCAGGAGATTGAGAAATTTATGTTGGAGAGAGTACAAACTAAGGAACTGCATTTACCATAGATCTACAAAGTTTTGTCAATAAATTATATTTTCCTCATTAAATTATAAATTCAACAATGGTTTCTGTTCCCAGATGATGTTTAATTGGCACTGGTTTTCTAGCAGTCTCTCTTTCTTTTTCATACACCGTAGTAGCTTATTTAATATTTAATGAATTGAATCTCAGATTTTATTAAAATAGATTACATAAACACTGTAATCTATTTATTAAAATTCTACCCTAGTGCAAAAACAGTATGGAGATTTCTCAAAAAATTAAAAATAGAAATACCATATGATCCAGCTATCCCATTGCTGGGTATTTATCCAAAGAACTTGAAGTCAGTGATCTCAAGAGATTTATACACCCCTACGTTCACTGCAGCATTATTCACAATAGCCAAAATGTGGAAGCAACCCAAGTGCCCAATGACTGATGATTGGATAAAGAAGATGTGGTGTACGTATACGATGGAATACTACTCAGCCATAGAAAAGACAAAATCATCCCATTTGCAACAACATGGATGGACCTTGAGGGTATGATGTTGAGCAAAATAAGCCAGACAGAGAAAGACAAATACTGCATGATTTCACTCATATGGGGAAGATAAACAAACACATGGATATAGACAACAGATTAGTGGTTACCAGAGGGGAAGGGGGTTGGGAGGGTTGGCAAAAGGGATAAAGGGGCACATGTGTATGGTGATGGATAAAAATTGCACTACTAGGGGCCAGCCCCACGGCCAAGTGGTTAAGTTCGCGTGCTCTGCTTCGGCAGCCCAGGGTTTCGCTGGTTCGAATCCTGGGCACGGACACGGCACCACTCATCAAGCCATGCTGAGGCGGCATCCCGCGTGTCTACAACTAGAGGGGCCCACAACTAAAAAGAAAATGCACAACTGTGTACTGGGGGGCTTTAGGGAGAAAAAGGAAAAATAAAATCTTTTTACAAAAAAATTGCACTACTCGGGGTGAGCACGATGAAGTGAATTCAGAAATTGATAAACAATAATGTATACCCAAAATTACACAATGTTGTGAACTATTATAATCCCCATAAAGTTACTTGGAAAAAAATTCTACCATAGTGCAGAAGTAAATGTGAAATATGTAGTTCTTTGTACATATGAAAGATGTACATACATAAATGAAGGCACACATCCTTTATTCTTGCCTGTGTTTGTATCTACACAGCAGCTATGAACTTGAAGCCGTGAGGTTCTAAGGCCATCAGAGTTGCTAATAAGAGTTTTTGTCTTATGCCTTAGGACAGAACTCTTCCAATAGTGTCCTCCAGGGGAAGACAATCAGCTGATTTTCTTAAATTATCTGGCCCATTTTAAACATGACTAAGGATTTCTTGTTAGAGCGACTTTTTCCTATTAAAAGACTGAGATTATTGTGACAAGTGGAACCCAGAGGTATCAATTACATCATTAATATAATACCTCATATTCATTCCTCATACCGTAGAAGTATCGAGCATCTTCTTTGTGTCAGACCATACTCGAAGCATTGGGGAAACTGTGACAACATCATGACCCAGAAAGAGAAAGAGCTCCTGCAGGTGGAGTTTACATTCTCGTAGCATAAAAGCTGTTTACCAACGGCTTTCACGTGACAGTTCATTTAAGCCTAATTGCAACTCTGAAGTTGGAGTTGATTTTCCATTTTAAAATCAGGAAACTGAGTTGAAGTTGTTAAGTGACTTGACTCTGTGACTCAAAGCCTGTGCCCTTTCTGCTATGGTACGCTGTGTTGGCTGTGTTGATATGTGGTTTCCTGTTTTTCAAGAATTACAGCTTGACTAAAATATAAATAGTGTTTCTCCTTGGCTAAGTAGTTCTTTCTGATCATTATGGGAATAAAAAAGCAAGTATTTTCATTTTGCATTCTGGACGTATATTTGTGACTCCAAAGGAAAATATGATGCAGACCTGTTAAACAGAGGTGGTGTTTATTTGCACCAGATAAAGATCCTTACCTTCCTAAAAATTAAATGCAAGGGCTTTTGAGCCATCTCCCTTAGTGCTTGGAATCTATTATTCAAGTTATGAGAAGTCAGTTCACATCCGTATGTAAATCAGGGTATACCCACACCATTTCCCTCAGTCTTACAGATTCAGTGAATATATGCAGTGTAGCACTGGTTTTCAAACTTACAGCAAGCATCAGAATCTCCTGGAAGGCCTGTTAAAACACAGATGTGTCTCCCCCGCACCCCCCCAAGTTTCTGATTCACTGGGTCTGTGGTGGTGCCCAAGAATTTGCATTTGTAACATTTGCAGATGATACTGATGCGGCTAGTTTTGGAACTACCCTTTGAGAACTACTGTAGTGTAGCAGAGAATTTAAAAGCTTGGTTTCTGAGCCAGACAGGTTGGGCTTGAATCTTGGTTATGCCACCTACTAGCTGTCAGACCTTAGGCGAATTACTTAACTCCTTGTCAAGAACTCTGAAGCCTCTGAGATTTTACCCTACTTTCAACTAATAAGGTAACCTGCCACAGTTTCATGGACTCCTGGGGAATGACTTTGTTACTCATAATAATAGCTGTAGCCGCAGTACCAACATTTTTTTACACTGGTTCTCAAAACCCCAGTTTGCAAAGGGAGATGTGGGAAGAGCCAAGCGACGCTTGCAGACGTTACAGGAGAGGAATCCTGAGCTTAGGGAATTCCAGTCTTTTATAATGGGCAGTAAGCATGCCTTCCCTTTGCTCTACAAGGAGACACTATCTCTGTTTTCCAAGGTTGTTCTCTATACAAGCATCCTTAAAGATTGTCTGGAACAAAGGCAGTTGGTGCCTCTGGTTGTATGACATGCAGAAATGCCACAGACCCATGGAGAATTGGCTCCCAACGCTTTCCATTCCCTTATAAAATGGGATTAACAATATAATAGTATCTCCCTTACTGGGTAGTAGAGTAGATTAAAGGTACTGAGATTTGTCAAGCACTTGGAACAGAGCATAATAAGTGCTACATCAATATTTCCTATTATTACTCCTGAAGGAAATAATTGTGTTTATTTTAATGGTAAGTATTGCTTTATAATATGGAATAATTTCTTTACTGAGTATTCCTAACTTTGAATTCCAAGAAACTTCTTTAATGGATCTAAATTCTAAAATGGAGATAATGTTATTTTACTAGACCATGGGGAATGAGGCCAAAACATTTGCTACCAATATTTATGTGCTTTCTCATTTTTTTCTGCCTCCTTATGGTTACACAGAATCATGTGACTAATTGTGTCCAGTGGGCTGTCTGTGGGAGTAACATGTACTTCTGGGCTGGAGCATTTAAGTGGCTTTTATGAGACCCTTGAACTCCCTCTTACTTCAGTAAACCCTGAAGCCACATTTCCACATAGTGGAGCTTCCAACAGCTTAGGCTTCTCAATGTGGAGAAAAGGTCCATGCTCTCCCCTACCCCAACACACCAATATGCAATGGACATAAAGGATGAACATGAAATAAGTCTTTGCTCTGTCAAGCCACTGAGATTTGGGGGTTAATTTGCCACTACGGCATAACCTAGACTGTCTTCACTATATTCCAGTGCCTATGATGCCTGCCTACTGTGAGAAAGTTGACAGTTATTTTAAAATATAGGCTCTGGGGGTGTATATGTAAAGCTAGACATGGAGCTTGCATTCTGTTGAGGGAATATAAGCAATTAACGTTTATTTATTTAGCATAAGTTAATTTCAGATAGTGGCGAGTACTGTGAAAAGATAAGTGTGGCCAACACTGTTACTATCCTACCCAATGCCCGTTCCCATTTTTTTCTTGCTAAGAGAACCTTAATTGTGTGTGGGACTACACTGTGCCCAGCCCTAGGTGATAGATCGTGTTTGTTCCCAGCCAAATCATGACAATTTGTGTCCTGATTTACCTGCCTCCCCTGCAGCTCCAGGAGGCCACGTGACCTAGTTCTGATTTTTTGATAGTCAAGGTTTCGGGGAAGGATTTCCCTTTCCTCACAAAAGGAGGTAGACGTGGTTGGTATAGCCACACTTTCCTCCACTCAACTTCTTCCTGCCTTGAATGTAGATGAGATGTCTGGTTATGGCAGCAGCCTTTTTGTACCATGAGATGGCAAGCGTAAAGACAACACGCTAAATATGGCAGATCGGAAGGAGCCAGAGTTCCTGATGACCTCATTGAACAGCTAGAACTGTACCAGTAGCCAACCTCTTCTAGACTTGGTCTAGGAGGAATATAAACCTCTGTTAATTAAGCACTTGTTACTTGCCCCTAGATACATTCCTGACCCATGTAGAGTATAATGGAATAGACTGGGTTGGCTGGAGCATGTGGTTGAGGGCACAGCAGTGCTACATTACCCATGCTCATCAGGGAAGGCCTGTTTGAGAATGTGTCATTGAGCTGAGACCTGAGTGTTGAGAAGGGGCCAATAAGATGGGAAATGTGTCCTTGAGTTTGGGTTGGAACAAGGATTTGAAGGGGAGAAAAGATAACGGGGGAAATCGTGTTCCGTTATGAGTTTCTAAGCTCATGGGCTCCATGTGGCACTGGAAAGCTAAAGGAACTGCCCGTGATCATTTGGGGCAACTACAAGGACAGTTTGGACCCCTGCTATGATTATGATCTGCTTGGGATATTACACCCCAGAGTCCAGGGGAATTCAGACGAAAACAGTGTGTGTGATCATGACTCACCCCCGACACATTGCCCATTACCAAGAGACTGTTATTCCTGTAGGCTGTGTGGGAAAGGGCAAGGGAAGTAGGTCTGACCAGGGACGACTGACGAGTCTGGCCTCTGGGCAGAGAATTTTCCTCATAGTCTCCTTTGGAAATGGGGTCATAGTCATGGGGCTTTGAGACCTGCTTAGTGGTGGTTGTCCAGTTGAAAAGCTTCTGTAATGTACGGATTCTCCCAAGCATGTGCTTTGATTGGCAGAAAAATAACTAGAACAACTACTACCGTTTATTGAGTCCTTACGGTGCGCCAGGCATGGTGCTAAAAATATTACAAACATTATTTTATTTAACCCTCCAACAATCTCGTGAAGCTCCATATTACCGAAGAGAAAGCTGAGACCTTAGAGAAGAATAGTAATTTTCCTGAGGTCGTATAGCTGGTAGGTTGCAAAGCAGGCCTTTTAGCCAGCCTGTCATAAATATCCCCAAGAGTAGGCTCCCCGGAATGTGCTAGGTTTTGGAAGCAGTTAATGACCTAGACCAGAATATTTGAAAATATCCTGAATCATGTTTTGTATTCCTCCTTCCTCTTTTTCTTTCCTTGTAATTATATATGTATATGGTATGAGTGTCTCTAAAACTAAAAAAAAAAAAAATTTTTTTTACTTGAGTTGTTTTACCTGCTATTTTGGGGAGAAAGGCAGTTTGATATACATGACATTTTTATTTCTGAATGAATTTGCATTGCAAGAGGCTGGAAGGACTATAGAAGGGTCAGTTAAGTATACTTGGCAGGGTGCATTCATAAATGAAACATAGTCTATTTCACTTCATAAAATTTAACATAGATATTGCTGACTTAAACAGCAAGGGCTGCTATGTATTGAATGCCTATGATGTGTCAGTGTGCTAAGTGTTTTAGCTAGATTATAATCCACTCTTCTCAGTAACTCTGTGAAGTAGGCTATTTTCCATTTTACAGATGGGAGCACTGAGGCTACTGGGGCTTCATTTGCCCAAGGTAATCACTTGTCTCGCTTGATCCTATTGTCTTTCTGCTATACAGCACTACTCCGTCATTAAATACAGCCAGATTGTATTTGTATCTTCCTGGCTTTTTTTAGTGGGAGGATTTTAAACTGCCCTGCTTCCATTCATTATTCCATTTTGTCTTTATAATCTAGTGAAAATAATATAAAAATGTATGTTAGGGGCCGGCCCCGTGGCCGAGTGGTCGTGCTCTGCTTCAGTGGCCCGGGGTTTCATCGATTTGGGTCCTGGGCGCACACCTAGCACCGCTCATCAAGCCATGCTGAGCTGGTGTCCCACACAGCACAAACAGAAGGACCTTACAACTAGAATATACAACTATGTACTGGGGGGTTTTGGGAAGAAGAAGAAAAAGAAAAAGATTGACACATTTGTTAGCTCAGGGCCAATCTTAAAGGAAGAAGAAGAAAAAGAAAAAGATTGGCACATTTGTTAGCTCAGGGCCAATCTTAAAAAAAAATTATGGAAACATCAGGAAGACCTGATTTAATATTTATAGGCAAGTATATTCCCCCCACCCCTATATTTAAAGAAAGAATGTTTACCCAGGTAATAAAGGATTCACAGCGTACACAATAAAAAGTGAAAGTGCCCCTTTCCAGAGAAACCACTAGTAACAGTTTGCTCTGTGCATGCTCACGTGTGTTATACATAAACATAAAAATAAAGCATTTTCTTTTTAAACAAACTGGCTCACGTTGTACATTTTGTTCAGTATCTTGTTTGGATGAACCTATTCTTTTTGATGTTACGTTGCCTCTCACTATGATGTGTCATAATTGATTTAGCCATTTTTGTGTTTGTATGTATTTGGTTGTGACCGGTTTTCTTATTATAAACAATATTTTACTGCACATATCTCCTTGTACACATGTGACTATATTTGTAAAAACGATTCTTTGAAGGAGAAATTAACTGCAGCATATACTAATTTCCTTTCCTGGCAGTGGTTTAAGATAATAAGTTTCTGACTACAGCACTTTCATTGTGTCCTAACCTAACCTTATATCTGAGTTGCATGGCTGCTCCACATGGCTGTGCAAGTCACGCGTACATCAGCACCTAAACAGCCTTTCCCAGGCTGATTTGGTATTTTCTGTGAGACATAACTGAGTCATAACAGTCAGTAACCTGGTGATGCAGCCTCCTTGCCCTGCCTCTGTGGAAGGCATTGTGCCTCCCGGCAAATTTAAAAATTTGAGTTGTACAGACATGTCCCCAGCTGTGCCCAGGGGCCATATCCTTCAGAGAGTACATCACTCTCACTTTGTTCTCCACCCACCCACCAAGCAAGAAGCCAGTGGTGAGATCCAAGCATTCAGCTGACTCCTTCAGTCTTGGACTTTTCAGTCTCTAGGACCATTTTTTTAAAAATAGACATTTTTTTAAGAGAAATTTTAGGTTCACAGCAAAATTGAACTGAAGGTACAGAGATTTCCCATAGACCTCCTTGCTCTCACACTCAAAGCCTCCCCCATAATCAACATCTCCCACTAGTGTGGTACATTTGTTACAAATGATGAATCTACATTGACACATCAGTATCCCACAGAGTTCTAGAACTATTTTTCACTACAGATCTGCATGGCTTGCTTCTTACTTACTTTAAGTCTTTGCTTAAATGTTACATTCTCTGGCCACCCTATATAAAATTGCAATACCTTACCTCATTTTCTCTCTTGCACTTTATGCTTTTGCCTTGTTTTGCTTATAGCATCTTGCAATATCTAACATCTGTATATTATGTTTCATCTTTGCTTACCTCCTGTAATTTGTAAACTCAGTCACAATAAGAGTCTGTTTCCTTCACTCTTATTCTCAGTACCTGTCTTAGAGTAGACGCTCCGGAAATATTCTTGGCTTGGTGAGTAAATGAACAAACAAGTGAACTCAGGACTGCTCTCTCAAGGTTGGCGTCCTTCAACAGTCCAACCTGCCTCCTCCCTCATTGCCTTCACACACTCCACCAACCAGCCCTAGGGGTGGGGTGCTGTTGGGCTGCAGACAGGTGGGGCATCTTCACTGGGAGGGCCGTCACAGACTCTTCAGAAGCCTTTGCAGTGTTAGGAAGATTAACGCCCAAACAAATGCCTACCATTTTATTGATCACTTACTGTGTGCCAGCCCTCCATGTCAAGAGAGAGAAAAGGAGAGAGCAACAAAAGGGGCATGGGGAGAGAAAAAGGGGTAGGGAGAAAGAAAATAATGTGGGGATGGGCAGAGTAAAGGGATGGGGGAAGGACCCGGGGAGAAAGAGAAACAAAAGTGTGTTTGAGACAGGAAAAGAAAGAGAAAGGGATGATTGGGATTTGAGTTACAGAATTTAGGAAACTTGCCTAGGGCCACTATAGCTGGTTGGAGGAACGTCTGCTCCAAAGCATGTTTGACTCAGAAAAACTTAAGAGCTCTACTAGCGTGAGTTTAATTAGAATGTTTGCAGCATCCATGTTGGCATTCTTTCAAGGGAAGAGATAGAGTGACAAATGATATCTACTAGTATGGAAACATTGTAGTCAGCAAGTTGGCAATTTTAATTTTATGGAGGGTGACATAAAAGACCTTATCAGGAGTCAGAGTAGAGCTGAAGGACTGTGTTCAGCATCAGCCTTAGCTAAAAGGGTAACAGTTAGCCTCTTAAACATACTAGGTGAGCTAAAATTGTTACAGATTTAATGTAGAGTTTCCATTTGTATCAAACAGTTTGTTAAATCTTTACTAGTTTAATTTAGTAGCATACCCTTTGCCTTAAGGGTATTTGAAAAAATAGAAACTATTTAAAGCAAGTTAGGATAAGTGCAGTAAATTTACAAACACATACAAGAAAGGGAAAAGGAAACAGCTGTTGATAGTGTTAACCATAGAGAGAGAGGTTGTTTCTAGAGATACACAAGATAGTACCAAGGCCATCTGCCCTTGTTGGATAACAACTTTTTAAAAAAATCCAGTACTGTTCTGAGAGAATGCTCAAGAACTGTTTTGGGGATTAAGTACCTTTTAAGAGTGGAAGTAAAATCTTAAGACTGGCTCTTACTGGGGCCCACATTTTTATTGTGTTGAATTCTTATGTGAAGACCAGTGTCGATTTCCTCTCTTGCGCGTGCTTTCTTCCTTTAGATTCTAATGAGGATGCTGACACAACCTGTTATCTCAGGCAAATTACTTAAAACTGAGGTTTAGTTTTCTTATCTATAAAATGGGCTATCAGTATATGGAGTATTAGTATCTACCTTGCAAGTTTATTGTAATGTTTACATGAAATGTCATTTTAAAAAGGGCTTAACACAATGCTTGGCACAAAGTAGACACTAGGGAAATGTTATTTCCTTTCTTTCTCCTCAGGATAAACTTGTGCACATTTTTTTCGTGCTAAAATGGCTTTGAGTAGCAGCCTCAAAATTAAAAGTCCATTTGGCCTTTGCTATAAGCTAGCTGGGTTGTTCATGCAACTTGGGAGTTGGTGAAGAACCATTCTCTAATACAAGTGAGAACTTTGAATTCTGTTTCCAATAAGATTTCTTACAGATCAGGTGTACCTATGAGTTTACTTATGAGCTTATATGTCTCTTTCAGATGAATAGACTTGTCACTTTCCACTGACTGGCAGCAATGGCGTTTACTGAAAGAGTCAACAGCAGTGGCAACAGGTAACCGTGAAATCCATGATTCACAGATATGACGATATTTAATTCTATAATCTTTTTTAACGAATATGTTTGGTCCTTTTCGTTTTTGCAACTTATAAACTCTCTGGTGCAGGAAAATGCATGAAAATTTCAGTTTTCTCTATGTGAAGTCAGACCTCTTAGACCGGCTACATATTTTCTTCAAATCTAGTACTCTCTGAGCCTCAACTCGTTTCTTTACTATGTTGGATTTTGTGTTAGATCAGCATCCTAATTCTGTGTTCAAGAAATTGGTCTATATTGCGCTGATTTTGGAAAATGGGCACATATTCAGCATGTGCTCAAACAAATATTGTGGTGAAATCTACTTTTTCATGAGGGCCTTGAAGGAGGGAATTCTGTCAGTTACGGTTTACGACTTTCCCGTCTCCCTCCAACTCTGCACATCTAGTTAACTGCCTTCTTGTATATACTCCATGATCGTTGTTGGTTGAGGGGAGCAGATTAACATTCTGAAGCAGTTATGAAGAATAACTCATCTGATATCCAGAAGGAATTCTTAATTCCACTGGTCAGTTTTTATTTATATTAATGATATTAAAGTTTGAGATAGGTAGACTCAAACTTACTCAACAAACATTGAGTAACAGATGATGGTGCCTGTAATTCTGGACTGTTCTGGATGCTTTCCTCCTCCCTCTCCCTTTCTGGTGTATTTAGGAAATGTCCTCAATTCCAGGTGGTCCTGGTGGCGCTGTTAAACTTGGTACACTCTCCTCCCACACAGAGGAAGGCATGTCCCCCAGCCTGCAGCAGTCCACATTCTCCTAGAGCCTGGGGGAAACCGGTCATCTGTCTTTAGGCTTGTTCATAATGTTCAGTTACACATAAGCTTTACATTTTTATGTAGTTAAATATCTTGTCCTTTATGGATTCTGGTTTTGATTGGGCTTAGAAAGGTCTTTCCTACTCCAAGATTGTGAAAATAATGTCATGTGTTCTCTGCTGGCACTTGAATGGTTTCATTTTTTTGTATTTAAATCAGAACTTGTATGCTGGTGGCCTATGTGACAGATCTGGTCAACAGATGGGTTAGTTTGGCCCTGCACAGTGTTCTAAAAAGTATATATCTGCCAATGTTTTTTGCATAACAATCTAGACTTTGATCTTCTCTTGAAAAATTTCAAGTTGAACAACATTGGGCTTGTATTGCCCTATAGATACACTTAGATAGAATTGAATAGCTGGTGCTCTTTTAGGCAAAGTGTGAGCTTTCTAATTCAGAACTTCCCAAGTGGTATGCCATCAATACTCTTCAGGTGTGTCGAGGTGCTGAGCCTCAGCCCACAGGTTGACCAGAACTCCCACCTGATTTCCTCCTGCAGACATCTGCTTTGTCACCTTGCCCCGGGAAGACTGGATCTAAAAAAATTTGGGAAAGCACGAATGCTTTCTAGTTCACTACAGTTCCCACACAGCTGGATTCACACATTTAGTTAGCTGCTTAGCCTTCTTAACTTTGATCAATTTTAGATGTTTGATTTTTTAGTATTTTGGTCCATCTGTAATTAATTTTAGCACAAAGTATGTGTTGTAAATTTCCATATTAATAAGAAAGTTAAAAAGTCCAGGGGATGTTGGGGAGCCATCTTTTTTGTGTATGTGTCTGAGGAAGATTGACCCTGAGCTAACTAACATCTGTTGCCAATCTTCTTTTTGCTTGAGGAAGACTGTTGCTAAGCTAACATCTGTACCAATCTTCCTTTACTTTATATATGGGATGCCACCACAGCATGGCTAGGTCCACACCCAGGATCCAAACCCGTGAACCTGGGGCTGCTGAAGCAGAGCGTGGGAACTTAATCACTATGCCACTGGCCTGGCCCGGGAGCCATCTTTTTTTAAAAAGCAAAAGGCTAGCAATTGTTTCAGCATAGTTTATTGAATCCTCTGTCTTTTCTCCACTGATCTGAGTACAGTGTCTAAATTCCATCACATTCGTGAGTCTCTTGTTGAACTCTTTTGTCCCATTGATTGCCTCTTCTGGCAGTGGTGGCATACTGTTTCACTGTTTTTTTTAATCAGATCCTAATATTCAGGGAGATTCTTTGTCATTACTGTTCATTTTTAGAATTTTCATAGCTATTCACATCTGATCACGGTTCCGTGTGTACCCTGAAGTCATTTGTCATTTTCTAGAAAAGTTATTGTTGGCATTTTGACTGAGGTCCCTTTGAATTCATCAATTAGGGAGAGTTGAATTCTATAGAGTATGAAGACCGGGTCTTCCTACAGAAAGAATATAAATATCAGATTGGTGAGAATTTAAGATTTTTGTGGAGGTATGATTCCACAGAAATTTCTGCTTATTGAATGCAGTATAATTTCTAGTAGAAGAAGACAGCATTATCAGTGGCAAGATTAAAAAGATACTTTGTACTCTCTTATTTACATGTGTCTATCGTTGTTGTTAATTATTGTTAGGTTAGGTGGGTAACTTTGTAGCCCTTTGTAGTCACAGTCTAGCAATCACAGAACTGTTTTTATTCTTTGTTACGTTTATCTTTCCAGCGCCTCACCTCCCTGGTGTGCTCCTTTTAATTTTAATATCCAGTCTAAGTGATAAGCTAGGGGAATCCTACAAGGAGCTCTATTTTTTATATATACCAATAGCTCACTTGTTTAAATCTTTAATTATGATAGGTGTTTAATCTTTTCGTAGTACAGAAAAAAACCAAGAAACTCATGTGGAACTGATCCAGGACTAGTGCATATTTTAAAGGAAACAGATGTGTATTTCGTCTGCAGCTCTAATCTCGCATACGAAATAGAAGTCTGGGTGTGAACCCTTAGTTTGCTCAGGGCTAGCAGAAGTCATGAGCGTGGACAGAATGTTCATGTCATGTGTAATGACGATTTTTGTTTTAGTTTTTATAAGTAATAGGCTTATTCTTTGATTTCCAAGTTTATCAGCATTAGACACTATCGAATCTGAGCTCACTTATATTCCCCCCACCTCCCTGCCCATCCCCTTTCTTTTTGTTCTTTCTGAAAATTGTTATTGGAGTATCACAAACTGAAAAGCGCAGACATTATCAGGACAGTTCAGTGCACTTTTACGAGGTGAACACACTTGTGTAACCAATCGAGTAACAAGAGCAGCTCTCCAGAAGCCCCCTCCTGTCCCCTTTCAGCCATTACCTCTCTCAAACGGTGCTGCTCTTCTGCCTTTTAACATCATGAATTTGTTTTGTCTGCTTTTGAATTTTATTTAAATGTGATCGTATAGTATCCTCATGTTTTCTATTCAGTCGTGGTGTTTATGTTATTTTTATTTCTTCTATTTCATACATTTAAATATCTTTAACATTCAAATATCCTTATAATAATATATTTTATATTAATGTACTATATTAGTTGTATATTATATAGTCAATATTAAATTTTTTTATTTTCTTCTTCCATCAACCTTCCATAGTGTAAAATAACATAATTATCCTTACTCTTCCTTCCACTTCTCTCTCTTCTACCCTCCAGCTATTAGCTCTGCTTTTAGTTTTAGATTGTCCAGATTGATAGCACATTTTAGTTTATAATTATCTGTGCTCTTGCAAGCTTTGTCTTTAAATGGATAATAAAAGTTGAAAAACCAATAAGCATTATTTTATGTTATTTTGATTGAGAAGCAGAATAGTGTTTAGGGTTTCATTTCTCCTCTCTGGGTTCAAAGTCAACCCAAGCACCACTTGAAAGAGAAGATTCATATTGATCAGGACAAATGAAGCCTTATCTTTAGCTGAGGAAATTGTTCAAATTCATGCCACATTTTAAATTGCTTCATCTTTGAAGGGTGTTTTTATTTTTTTCTGGAGTTTTTAATTACCATTCTTTTTTCTTGTTGAAAGAGAGAACATACTTTTTTGCCATTTCACTAACATGTTCCCCCTCTTACTCTTTGATACCCATTGCTTGAATTCTCTTATTTTCTTTTTGGAATCCTGAAACTAAAATTAATTTTTACAAAGTGTGTGCTAAATTACATTCTGCTGAAATTGGGCGCAGGTAAGTGAAGCCAGAGAATAAAGGTGGGATACATTCTGGGAAAACTTTACTTGATTGTGGGAAAACATGTTATGATAAAATATAAAAATGAAAGGAATTTTATTTTAGGCTGCATTGCCAGATTTGTGGGACATGCGTTTTCTGCCATTGAGTGTGAGTGCTTCTTTAAGAACGTTTGGGCTCTTCGGGAAGATTTGAGGGAGTGACTTTCACGGACGTGAATCATATTATACTGTAGTCCTGGAAGCTCTCCATTGCTGGGAGAGTCTGAAATAAAGTTAACTCTCCTAATTGAGAAGCGTCCTCAATTAGTGAGGAAGCTACAAGGTGTTAAGCTGATTAACACGTATTAGACAGATTTTCCTTGTGTGAGTGAATCAGGGGCCCAATCTCCAGATGCTTACTGGAGAGATTAATGGTTGTGGGCCGTGTTTTCCTGAAACAGCAATTGGCCTGGGCATTGTAAATAATCCACACCTGGAATTGCGAAGGTGGGAAATAAGGAGGTTTCCTGTATTTCCCAAGCAAGTTGCTTTAGGCCTGATTTACAAGTGCAATAGCATTTCTTCTACAGAACTCTTTGTTTCCCTTTATTTTAGAAAATGCTTCCTAACTGTTAAGTATGTATCGTTGTCATGTGTAGTTTAAGATGAGTCCCTCAGTTTGATGCACTTAGAAGAGTTTGGTTTCAGAGTTACCCCAGGAAATCTTTTTCAGAATTAGTTCTTCCCAAAGAGACAGCTAAATTTGGTGGTGGTGGGGGGGTGCTAAACTGTAGGAATACTGAGTAATTACCCCAGTAAAATCCAGTTGACCTATGTGTGATAGCTATATGTGTGGTAATAGCTAGCTTGAGTGTGGAGGCAGACAGCTTTGTGTTTAGAACTCTGATAGTCTGGTAATCCTTGGGCAAATTGCTCAACTTTTAAAGCCTCATTAAAATGGGGATAAGGAGAATAATGCACATAAAGTGCTTATCACAGTGCCTGATATGTCATAAATCCTCTGGAAATGATTAATGCCACCACTGGTGCTGATGGGAGGATGGGGGTTCCAGGAGTTGGTAGCTTCTATGATAATGTTTGGAAGGGAAAGGCTCTGTTCAGAGGCAGTTCTCTGGGTGGAAGGATTCCTTTGAGAGATGTCCCAGGAGGAGCATTCGTAGGAAGGAGAATGGCAGAGACCTTGAAACAAACCTTTAAAAACGAAACAACGAAGTGTGTTTACTTGCAGGGCATGTGGATACATTGACAAGTTTCACTGTGGTCTGTTTTGCATTGAATATTGGCTATGGGGTTATCCTAAATCACACAGCAAGTGTAAGGAAACACTGCTGCATGGTATTTTCTTTTCTACAAGTTGCATAGTCTTTTAAAAAAAGAAAAACTTTATTGAGGTATAATTTACTTCTGTTTTAAGTATGCAACTTAATGATTTTTAGTAAATTTACTGAGTTATGTGCCCATCTCTATAATCCAGTTTCAGAGTTGCACCCCTAATAGACGCAGCTGCCTGTTTGCACTTAATCTTGTTCCTACCCCAACCCCAGGCAACCGTTAATCTCCTTCATACTTTTGCCTGTTCTGGATATTTCACGTAAATGCAATCACATAATACATGTTTGGGTTTTTTTTGTGACTGATTTCTTTCACTTAGCATAAGGTTTTCAAGATTCACCCATGTTGTAGCGTGTATTTCAATATTTCATTCCTTTTTGTTGCCAGATAAAGTTCATTGTATGCTGCTGCCAGTGTTTTGTTTCCTGTCACCAATTGATGGACATTTGGGTTGTGTCCACTTTTTGGCTTTTATAAATAATGTTGCACGTGTGTTTTCATTTCTTTTGGGTAGATGTCTAGGAGTGGAATTGCTTGTAAGGTAGATTTGTATTTAGAGTCATCTTCAGTTATTCTAAATTCACAACTCAGTGTGCATGTGGGGCTGTTTCAGATTTGCTATGGTTTTTCTCTTTGCCGTCACCTCTGAACTCTCTACTAATACTGAGAGTAGGAAGAGAACGAATTAATACTTATTTAGTGCCTTTAGTATAATGGATACTAGTCCAGGCAGTGGGCGTTATATCGCTTTAGGTGACCCTTCGGTCCGTGGTGGTGGATAAGAGGGACGCTGAGCTGAATTGTTAAGGATTACATCAGCTTTGTAGGGATACTAATTTTGTACCATCCTGAGTGGGGAAGACCATTTCTCTTCCTTTTGGAGGACATCAGTTACAACGGTCCTTTTCTTCTGAAGCTGGATCAGGCAGCCTCCTTTGGAGTCTGTGCAACGGGGATAGAAAGAAGAGAATTTCAGTTCCAGTTTCCTCTGTGTTTCCAGGAGCCTGGAGGACGTTACTGCAGAATCTGAGTCTTGCTTTCTGAATCTCATGATAACCCTGTGAAGAGGTCAGATTAGGTGGCAATCGACCTGAGTGTACAGGAGGAAGCAAAGGCCTGGAGAAGTGAACAGCTGAATGTGTGAATCAGAGTTTAGTTACCCCAGCATAACTAGTTTGTTTTGGTTGGGAAGATTTTTAATTACTACACTAAATAACATTTAACATGTAGGGTACCGTGCAATTTCGTTTCTGCTTTTGCCCAGCACATTCTGACACCTTCGTCAGATGGTGCCTTCTTCATAACCTGCAGTGCAGAGTACCACCATTTTTGTTGCTTTAAGAATTTTTGTTGCTTTTGTTTAAAAATGGTTTTAAAATTGTAGACTTTGGATTATATATGTTTATATAGGTAAGATGTTAATAGATAAAGTGGACAGGTCTTATTAAAGCTATTGAAAGCATGAGGTGGTCCAGGACTTCTCGTTAAGGGAAAGAGAGAGTCTAAAGGGAGAGAAAGAAAGAGAGAGAGAGAGAAATCTTACGCATTGTGGCAGCAACAAAGAATTACTATCAGCCCTGATAACCTAATTTAGTATAGACTTAATCATAGTTCTTGCTTACTCTTTCTCCTTTTCTCTTCCTCACTGTAAAAGAAAATTTTTATCATAGGACTATTCAGACTTTAGTATACATAGAGAGACTATTTCATTAACTTTCAAATATCCTTTCCCCAGATTTAACATTTCTCAGTATTTAGCCACACTTTAAAAAATCTATCCTTTTTCTTTTTTTTCTCTGCTGAAGTATTTTAAAGCAAATTCCAGGCATCTATTTCTTCACTCCTGCATACCTGATGTGCATCTCTTTAAAAAATATGGATATTTCCCTACATAACTGCACACCAATCTCGTACCTAATAAAATTAACATTTTGGGTTTGTCTAGTAACCAGCCCATATCGAAACTGTCCAGATTGTTTAAAAATGTCTATTAAAGTTGTTTGTATCCTGATTTAAGCAAACTGAAGTGCATACATTGCATTAGGTTCTGTCTCTTGAGCCTTAATCTAGAAAATGTACCCGACTTATTTCAGAGGTGGAGGGTTGACTGGTTGAAGCTGAGTTGAACATGTGTCCTACATTGTGCATTTGTCTGTTTGCTTCCTCTTAATGTGTTTGACTTGTTCCTATATACCAGTGGTTCCCAACCAGGAATAGTTTTACCCCCTGGAGGGGGGAGGTTTGACAGAGTCTGGAGAGATTTTTAGTTGTTGTAATCTAGTGGGTAGAGGCCAGAGGTGCTGCTCAGCATCCTGCAATGCACAGGATGCCCCCCCACCCCCACCCCGCGAGGAGTTTTCTGGCTGCACATGTCAGTGCTGCTGAGGCTGGGGATCCCTGTGGCTCTATCTCAGGTATTTCCTGTAGAATGGAAGTTAGCTCTAAAGCTCTTTAGAGTCAAGATAAGTCTTTTTGCTAAAAATAGTTTAATAGTCCAAGACTGTGGGAATTGTTCCATGTTTTGATCTGGGTGCCGGTTACCAGGGTATGTCACTTTGTGAAAATGCGTGTGTGAGCAGAGCACTTTTAAAATGCATGTTATATTCTGATTTTTTAAAGTTAACTTGAGAAATCTTCCTAGTCCGGCTGTGTAACTTCCTCTTTTTGACTGTTGCCTCAGATTCTTAGATACGTCAAGAAATCTTTAAATCCTCTTCCTTTTTAAACTGTCGTAATATTCATTTCTTTCCGTGTAAGCATCTGGTAAAGACGGGAGAAAACGGGGTACCTTGTGACCTAATTATTGGGATGGTTGAGTGTCTGTTAGGGCCGTCCGGGTGCTGGTATAGTCCTTGCTCTGGAGGGTTGCCCTGAGACAGAGAAGACTTAAACAATGCGTAATGTTAGGCCGCTTGGCTTTCTCTGAAAGCTTAAAGGAGAAAGGAAGAAAGTCCTTCTGGATGGGGTGGCTTCAAGAGAGAAGCTCACCTTTCACAAGCAATGGGATTTGGGAAAGGGGCATTTTGGTCAGAAAGAGCCAGCAAAGGTCGGGAATGTGTTCGGGGTGTGCTGGGAGCCCTTCTGGAAGGTAGTCTTAAAGCCAACTTCTCTCCCCGTCTCTGATAAATCATCGGAAGGAAAGGCAATGAATTTTTTCTGACAGTTGGTTCTTACTGGGGGCAGGGGCTTCGTTTGCAAATGAAAGGATGGCTGTTGGAGTGGTTGAAATCACAATGGGCCCTGACTCTTTTCACATCAAAGTGTAAAAGAATCTCCAGGGGTGATAAATGGGGGCTGCAAGACTCATTACTTGTAAACAAAGCTGAGGGATGACCCCTACATTTTTTTTAATTAAAAGAAAACAGGGTTTCCCAGTGGTGAGCGTGGGGCTGCTCGTTGTTGGCATTCTGACTGCTTACCCCGGAGGAGATCTTTGTTGAGGGTGCAAGGAGGTGGCCGTGGGTTGCCCGGCCTGCCTTGACTCTCCAGTCCGGGATAAACGTGCTCTGCCCAGGGCGGCCCCCGGCTCTTCCTGCGAGGTTGGGAACCAAAGGGCTCCGGGTTCACTGTGCTTTTGTTACAACAAGGGTGACAGGGCAGGATTGCTGAGCCCTGTTCCTCTGGAGAGACTGAGGGCTTAGACTCTTTTCAAGAAAAACTCCCTTACTCCTGTGCTGTGCAGAAAGAGGTCAGTTTTTAAGTAAATTCTTAGACCTTTGTAAAGGAAGGAGTCCAAAGGCCATTGTTTTCAAATTTATGTTTAAAGTTAGTATTCCTTTTATTTGTGTAGTACAAGGCTTTGCTTATGATCAAAGCCTTTAACCAAAATGACAGTATTTGAACGCTTTACGTTCCATGTTTATGTTGAAAGCAACACTATTAAAACACTAGTATTAACAGTAAGAATCTAGCATTTTGTGGAACGAAGGCTTGGAAACCGGTCTCTAAGTTCCACCCCGCAGGTGAAGTTCCACCTTTGGTAAACTCCTTTCCTTGTGTGCCCAGCTCCCCAGCAAGCTTATCTCTTGCTGTTTTTTCACTTGGCTCCTTGGCTGCAGTCTGGCTGAGCCCTAACCAGATTTAAAACAACTGCAGATCAGTGACTGCCCTTTGTAACCCGAGTGGAACTAGTGGGTGCTAGGCACCCAAGAATTCTAATGTGTTTACTGACTTTCCAGATGTTCGGTAATCACCTCCTGAGTGTATCTTCCAAACAAGTTGTAGGACTTGAGAAAGGGGGCGAGGTCACAGCTGGAGGGGAGGGAGCACGTCCCTGGATGGTGGGTAGAGAGAAGCCATCCTCCAGCAGAGGTGCTTTCAACTGTAGATAAGAGAGTATTTAAGGCCTTGCAGTTCCCTTCGATACTGGAATGGTGAGAACATGGGAGACTCTACCGGTTATTGCTACTTTTGTGAGTTCAGATGCCAAAGCAGCTAATATTTAATGAGCACAGTGACCAGGTTCTGTGCTAATAAGTCTTCAATAGACGTGATTTCACATCAGTCTCAGAGCTCCCTATGAGTCTGTGTGTTACAGATGAAAACAGCAAAGGGATGGTTAACCGACTCATGAGTGACAGATACTCAGGTTACCTTGCTTCTGCCACCAGACACCCTAGTCCTCAACCCCCATTCCACATCGTCTCTGCAGAACCCAGAGGCAGGGAAATACTTTCTGAGCTCTGGTTTGAAACTCTGAGGCTTGGGCCCGAGATCCTCTGTAGTTAACTGTTCATTTCTGACGTTGTTAAGGAAGGACTATTAGATAAAAGGTTCTTCCTGGAAGATTGCTTCAGCATGGCTCCAGTAGTCAAAGAAACATGTGTCCTTTCTAGTGAAGGAACAAAGCTGATATCTTTATGTTGGGGTGTGGAAGGTGGGGTGAAGACAAGAAAGGATGGAGGGGGCTAGAGGTGACTAATGAGCGATGGAGGGAAAAGATGAATTAATTTAAAAATCGAGGGATGGAGGTGGTGCCTGTCCTGAGATGTCAGCATCTCCCCAGTTTGCCCCAGGCAGAGCTGGTTCATCCCCGTGCTGAGATGCTGTGTGCTCTCTCAGAGGGTGCTTTGCAGGCTGCAGAGCTTTGCACAGATGCCAGGTGGTGGCCTGGTTAGTAAATCAAGCTCTCAACGGTTAGAAGTTGTAGCCGTTCTCATTTTAGATTATCTTTTGACATCCGGCAGAAACTTACTTTCCTCCAGTGAGCGCTTGATGACTGAGATATGAAATCGTCCTTAATTTAAGAATGGAGGTGTTGATTTTCTAATGGAACAGAGTATTTAATCAATGAGAGCAGAGAATATATCTTGTCTAAAAATATAAAAATATGTGTTCCTCAGCTTGTAAAGGACAGAGTTGAGGGCAAAGGCAGTGAATGGAGTGAGATGGGAGGATGTTTTCGACAGTTGTTAATGTCATGTTACTTTTCCTTTCTGTCCTCATTCCTCCACCTGCAGTATTGACTCTGGCGAGAACACTTCCCGCAGGCTCGGCGAGGGCCTGCCCTGACGTTTTCACCTGGAGAGGCAGCCTACCTTCCAGGGAAAGAGAGTTCGCTTTGAAACCAGTGAGACCTGGCCTTGAATTCCAGCCTCACTAGGGTTGTGTAACGCTGGGCAGCTCACTCAACCGCTCCAAACTCTGCTTCCTTCGTCGGTAAAATAAAATAATAATGAGAATCATGTGAGATAATGTGTTTTTTGAAAAACCCAACAGAGTGCCTGCGCTGAGTTGGTGTTTAATAAATATTAATTTTCTTCCTTTTGTGTTGACTGCCTTTGCTAATTCTAGTGTTCTGCGCCTGGAGAATTGGAACTCCATGATGGTCCTTAAAGGCCCTCAGAGGTTTAGAAGCCTGGCCTGTGGGCGGGGTCTGCAGGGCGTGCACTGCTTCATGAAATCTTCCTGCTGCCCGAGGGCTCAGCTGGTTAGGAGACTGATTTTGGTTTGTTATTATGGAATTTATATTATTCAAAGTATAATATTGTTATTACTAATTATATATTGTTATATTATTACTCTCAATATTAGTAAATTATTAAGAGTATAATTGGATAATTTTAAATGGTAGGTGACACTATGTACTCATTTCTTAAAATCCTTATTTCATATTTCCTATTAAAGTATTACATTAAGATACAGTTTAGGATATACATCAAGATGGGTGTGTCTAACTTGTAGAGAAAGTAGATAGAATACTTTTTACCCTTTTACTTGAAGTAAATAAGAAATCATGTATTTCCTTCAGGTTGGTTTGATTTTAAATGGAGGGTCTTCTCTGTTCTCATGATAATCCAAGAATTGCTCATTCATTCAGCAAAGACTTGCAGAGAGACTTGACATCGGAGAGTCCACTAGGAACCAGGGGAAGAGGTGGGAGGGAAGGAGCTGGGGGGGAGCAGATCAGTGTGGTAGAGCCCGGCCCAGAGCTGGTATTCTAGTTACCATGTGAAGATGTTATCATCAAGTGGTTTTCATCTAATGCTTTAAGCTTTTTTCAAAGTTTACTCGCAGTCCACTGTTGTGTTGTAACTTCATAGGGATCTTATAAGGTAGGGTGGGCTTAAAGAGGTTGAATGGTTTGCTCAAGATGACAGAGTTAATAGTAAAACTGTCCTCTAAACATAGGGTGAGTTTTCTCTCACTTTCCCGGCTGCCAGGCACCACCCCTCAACACGCACACCAAGTCTATCAAAACCTCACTCATCCTTCAAGGTGAAGCTGAAATGCAACCTCTTATAAAACTCCATTCACACAAGAAGTCCATTGCTCTCTTTGTGCGCTTCCATCTTTGCCTCTACCTCTGAGCCGAATTTCAATTAATGCCTCTCTTTTCCAAATTCACCCTTCAGTACCTGCTCTGCTGTGGTGGACTCTAAGCATTTGTCCTTTACAGTGAGCACGGTGTTAAACTTGGTCAGTAGAGGGCGCTGGAGGGACATTGCTGGAGTTAGGTTGCTTCTCTTCCTGGTTGTGGTCACTGCTTTTTCTTATTCCTGCTGCACAGTCTGTCAGTGTGAGCGTGCACACTATGTGTGTGTATGTGTATATACATCCCGTGGTGCTCTGCCTCAGCCAGGTGCCTCAGAGCATGCAGTCTCTTGGCGACTTTGCAGCCCTTGCCTGGGTCCTCTTAGTGCAGACGCTGGCACGCTCAGGATCATGCTGACAGAGGCACCCAGCTCCCTCTCTGCACCTGCCATCAGCCTCAGCTCACATCCACCCCAGAGGACTGTTTCCTGCTGCTCAGCAGTGTGGACCAATTCCGGTGAACTTCAGTGCCATCCAATGGGCTGCAACCATACCTTTGCAAGTGATACTTCAATTTCAGTTTTGGGGAGGGACTCCCATTCAAAGTTTGTCCTTCATTGGATACCCTCTCTCGTTCAAGGTACCCTTTAGAGTTATTCCTCTATCAGAGCTTAACAGTTTTTATGTTAAACTTCTGTTCACATCATTGTGTAGTTTCTCTTTCCTGATTAGACCCAGACTTTTATTCTAAGACCTGTTGCTTATTTGCCTCAGTCTCCATGTTACTTCACACATCTGTGTCAATTGTAAACTTCTTTTACAGAGGCCCGTTTAATCCTTCAGCACTGTCTCTGTGCTTTGCAAATCACTGGTGATGAAGGAAAGATTGCACGTGCTGCTGTTGTAGTTACGGCTGTCAGAGGACATGCAGGATGGAGGGCAGTTATAATTGATATTTATTTGCCCTTTCTTGGAAAAACAACCCAAAGTTCTTACTTTGTTACTAACGGGTTAACGATGTTTCTGTGAAATCATGTAACTGTTGAGGCAATTACTGGTCGACCCAACTGTTGACATTTTAAGGCCTGTATGTAAAGTTTTCAGAATTTGTGTAAACAGTGATTTACTGCTACTTATTTGCCCTCATTGACCTTTTAAAAACAAATTGCTTTAGAGTACAGCAAGCTTTATAGCTAATAGTGCTTAAAAATCACCTGTATTTCACTTCTCAGGCTAAGTTGTCAATGTCATTTCGCAGGAGCGTTTTTGTCTGATTTACCCAGGGTGTTAGGCTTGGGTTAATGTTCAGGGTCTGCATACACACTTGCTAAGCCTTTTCTCTCATCAGCCTATGAGCGAAAGAGGAGGAGTGAAAGGTATAGCTGAAGAATGTTTTTTCTTCATTTGGCATTCTAAACTTGTATCTAGGAAAGCACTGTGGCCAGAAAAGCAGGAATGTTGCCTGTATTTTGAAGATAGGTGCTCCAGTATGGCTCAAAGAAAGGAAATATTGATACTTGGTATCATTATGAGTCTAATGCGCATTTCTGAATCCTTAAGCGTGAGTTGGTTCCGCCAGTCTGCTGGTTGACCCTTTACGAGGTGCGGATTTCAGTGCGGATTTCAGCTCGTGGGTGTTTCTGTATGCCTTTCCCTCTCCCTTCTCCTTTCTCTGAGCCTGTCTTCTCCATCAGGGTTTGTCTGTCATTGCCCAGTTCTTTGCACCCCTCCCCCACTCCACCAATTCTGATGACCTTTCACACTAAAGCAAGATCTCTCTCCTTTAGGAAGATAGGATACATTAAAATACCCAATTCGAAAAAATTAGAGGGTCATTATTTGTAGGAAGAAAATTTTGTTTCTTTTCAAAAGAATTTAAAGATTTTATTTTTCCTTTTTCTCCCAAAGACTCCCAGTACACAGTTGTGCGTTTCTTGTTGTGGGTCCTTCTAGTTGTGGCATGTGGGACGCCGCCTCAGTGTAGCTTGATGAGCGGTGCCATGTCCGCACCCAGGACTCGAACTGGCGAAACCCTGGGCCGCCGAAGCAGAGCTGGAGAACCTAACCACTCGGCCACGGGGAATCAGGGAGTGGGTATGATTTTTTGAAATATCATCCCAGGTGGGTGTGCTATATCCTCCCCACCTCCCCTACGTGACAGTTTCCGTAATAGATAGTGACTTGATAATCTGAGAAATACATGCAGCTTCTCTGGAATGTATATAACCCAAACAGAGGCACTCAGTGTATTATTTTACACTTCATGAAATGCTCAGTGCATCCTGTGTGCACAGTGCTGCCAGGGAAGTTGGACACACCGTGTGGACATTCCTTGCCTCCTTGCTGATGCCCCCTCTGGGACGCTCATCCTGGCTTATATGCTCCTTGCCATTCTGATCGGCCCTCTGCCTTTCACATGCTACTTCCTTTTCTCCTGCTTGATTAAAGTTGTTGTTCCTCAAATTTTTATTGCTGACTTGCTTCCTTCTTATACCACAAATTTTCTCTGCAGAGTCTCTCATCGTGGCTTCACCAACCCCAGTAGGCAACTCCTGCATCTGGCTTTCCAAAGCAGAACTTCTTCTGGAGTGCCGTCATTTCCCCCACTGATTCCTCTGCCCCCTAAATGTGAGTCAGCTTCTCCCTATCCTGACTGCATTGTTGTTCCTCAACGGGAGAATCATCATTATGCCCAGGGGGTGTCCTGTCTGTTCATTTTCCTCCTCTGCTTTAAAAACTTGCAGGACTCCTTATCCCTACATTTTAGAGTTGGATTCCCTTAAGGAGGCATTCAAACCTTCCATCCCCTGGGCCTCAGTGTTTTCTTTCTCATCTCCCATCACTCCTGTCTTCCATCAACCCTGGTGCTGAGCTGTACAGAAGTTCTCACAATTCCATATAAAGACTTTTATCTTTCAAATCCCATGCCTTGGCATATGCTATGCCTTTCTCCCACTTCTGCTTCGTTTGTCTGTTCCTTCATCTGTAAGTGCTATCAGGGAAGTACTAGGCATTACAGGTGCAGATAGGTAGGGTACCTAACTGCAGATTTGGAGAATAATTAGGGAAGACTTCTTGGAGGAAGAGGTGGCTAGGCAGAAAATTAATGTATGTTTAAGAGTTAATCAATTGGAAAATTGTATGGTGGAATGGGGAGAAGAAAAATGTATTCCAGGTAAAATGAAACATACTTGAGGGGGCTGGCCCCGTGGCCAAGTGGTTAAGTTCACATGCTCTGTTTCGGCGGCCCAGGATTTCGCTGGTTCAGATCCTGGGCAGACATGGCACTGCTCATCAGGCCACATTGAGGCGGCGTCCCACGTGCCACAACTAGAAGGACCCACAAATAAAAATATGCAATAATGTACCGGTGGGCTTTGGGGAGAAAAAGGAAAAATAAAATCTTTTTGAAAAAGGAAACATACTTGTGAAGACTTGGGTTAAAAAACAAAAAACAGGGCCCTTTTGAGGAGGTGAGTGCACTTCAGTATAGCTGGAGCATAGAGCACCAGGCCAGGAAATTATCTGATGTGCCGTGCTGAGAAATTTGACTTCAGGGCAATGGGAAGCCATCCAGGAATTTTAAGGAGGTTAATGGTTGACGTGATTTTAGAAGGTCACTTGTCCAATGCGGAATGGAGTATATATAAAGGGGCAGAAGTGAAAGCAGAACACCAGTTGGGGGACTGTTAGGTAGTCCATGGGAGAGCTGGAAAGAACCAGATGGGTTCTGGATAATTTTCGAGAAATAGCGAAAAAAGATTTGTAGGTAAGGGATGCAGAGAATGTATAAAACAGAAGAGTCAAGAATAATTCCTAATCATTCGGCTTTGTTACTGGGAGATGGTATTGCCAAGATGGGGAAGACTGAAGGTGGTATAAGTTCTTTTGGGGGGAGCTGAGGTTTGAGACACCTATGAAAATCCTTGCAAGTGGAGATGTCAAGTGGGCAATAGGTTATCAAAGAATGGAGCTCATTGGCAAAAGTCTGGCCTTAAGATACACATTTGGGGCCGGCCCGGTGGCGCAGTGATTAAGTGCGCATATTCCGCTTTGGTGTCCTGGGGTTAGCTGGTTCGGATCCTGGGTGCGGACATGGCACCGCTTGGCAAGCCATGCTGTGGTAGGTGTCCCACATATAAAGTAGAGGAAGATGGGCACGGATGTTAGCTCAGGGCCAGCCTTCCTCAGCAAAAGGAGGAGGATTGGCAGCAGTTAGCTCAGGGCTAATCTTCCTCAAAAAAAAAAAAAAAAGATACACATTTCTTCAGTAGAAATTGAATCACAGTTGTACCTGGGATTTCCCTAGGAGAGTGAGAAGATGATGATGCCTAGGAAGATGAAACTGAGTAGCAACTAAGCAAGAAGTGTCAAGGAGATTGAGAAGGCACTGCCAAAGAAGTGATACATTGGGGGGCCAAGAGAAGAGAGCTAAGGAAGACGTGTTCACAGTGCCAGGTGCTATTGACTACAGCGTCAGTCACCTCTGCTGTGCCACTTCCCTCCTCACCCTTAGGCAGGACTGGCCCCCTGCCTCTCAAAGATACAGTGTTTTATTGTTGCATTTGTTTCTTAATTTACGTATATGTTTATCTTCCTTACAAGGTTCTGTCATTGGACAGCTGATTAAGAGCTGTCATCTTTGTGTCTCCAACAGCTGGCATTGTACCTGGACTTAGGAGATATTCAATAAATAAATTAGTTAATTAAATAACTGAAAGATTAGTGAGAATTCACCTCTACCAAAGAAATGGTTATATCCTCTTAGTGATTGCCTGATCTTTGTCTCTGGATTTGGGATATGTTTTTAAATATATGAATATTCTTTCATAGCCCTCGTAGAATTTTCTGCATTCACAATGGCAGAAGTATGACATTTGACTGGTTCTTGTGATGGGCAAAGACCTCAGGAACACTTGTGACCTTACCTAGGGGCCTTACACTAAGGGAGTATGGGAAATGGCAACTCTTATAAAAATAAGCAGGTCAGTGGGTGGTAGGTAAGCTGAGGGAAAAGATTTATGAGCAACGTCCTGTTCTGGGACCACTGCTGGGGACAGAGGAGGGGGAGAAATGCTGTATAAATCACAAAGGCAGCTCAGGAAATAAAGCCTGCCATAGAAGGGTCTCAGGGGGACCCTTTATGGAGATCTTTTGCATAACACATGGGTGGAGGGGAATCCATAGGTGGTACTCTTCTTAGTCTGTGTAGGGGTTAGTGCTAGGTTGAGGTAATCCATCTCTCAGAAAGGGATCGCTGAATTGTGAAGATTAAAAGGGAGCGAAGGGGCCATTTGGTGGGGAGCAGAGGATTGTGTTCATTGGTCTCGGGTCTCTGGTGGTCCTGCCTGCGTGGAGTGCCTCCCTGGTCTTTCGGTAATCTGCATCGTCTCTGCTCTAGGTCAGGATGTGTAGGTGGGAGCCTCACATCTTGGCCAGAGGGTGGATTATTTGACTTGAGTTTGTTTTTTGTTTTTGGTCTTTTCAAAGGAAAGACACATGAATCACTCCAACGTCAGAGGATTGGATTCTACATTAGGATATACCTACAAAATGGAAAATGAAAAGGTTATTAAAAAGGATAAGATAATGCCAATGTATCAGTATGGCATGATGTGGGGTACAAATTGCAGAATAGAATCAAAGGTGTGACCCTATTTTTATGGCTAGGAATGTGGAGCTCTAGCTGTCTGGCCAAGCGTGCATAATATGGGTCTGAAAGGACATATCCCAACCCTTGCAACGTTAATTTTCTTGGAAATAGAATTATTCAAGATCCTTAGTAGGATAACTTTTTAATTTATACAGTTCAGGGTAATATTTGTTTCATGATGTACATGTATTAATTCTGTGGATTTATGATATTAAAATGAAGACATTTTCTAAAATATTATTTGAAAAAAGAAGGGATGGTCCCTCATTCTGCCACTTCCTTAAGAAAATTAGAATGTTGCTAATTCACTTATTCAGCTAATAAATATTTGTGCTCCTACTGCATTCCAGGCATTGGTCTACGCAGTCAGGATAGAGCAGCAAATAGACCTGACACGATCCTGCTTTCCTGGAGCTTATGTCCAGCATAGGGGTAGAGAAAGAGTGAACATGGAACACATCAGAGTTGTAAAGCAAGGTTGGGGCAGGTAAACAGTGTCAGGTGGATGAGGGAAAGGTGTGCCGTTTTATATCCAGTCATCAAGAAAGGCCTCTCTGATAAGGTAATATCTGATCAGAGACCTGAAGGAGTATAAACCAGACAGATGACTAGAGCTGGGGGTGGAGGAAACCTTTCAGGTGGAAGGAGCATGTACAAAGGCCCTGAGACAGTGTGTGCTTTGCAGGGTAGAGAAAGGGCAAGGCAGCCAGTGAGGCTGGAGCAGTGATAAGGGGGAGAGTAGTGGTTGGGATGAGGCCCGAGAGAGCTGGCAGGAGGCCAGATTATGGAGTGCCTTGCAGACCACTAGAAAGTTATTGAAGTGAGGCAGAAAGCCACGAGAGGGTTTTGACCAGAGGAGTAGCACTGTCTGAATGTCCTTTAAACAGGGTCACTTAGGAGCTGATGCTGTGGGTGGGCATGAGCAAAGGCAGTTTAGGGAAAACTATGCCTGCAGTGGACAGGGATTATCCTTCCCTCTCAGTTCACAAATAGATAAAGTCAGAGGTTTGGCAAAGGAACATAAAACATTACAGAGCGGGGCCCAGGTCCTGCATTTTCCTGGTTGTCACTTCACTCTCTTACATAGATGAGGGTATCTGATCTGGGAATTTCCATTCAAGTTTGTTATTAAGCATGTTATTTTATTATTATTATTATTATTTTTTGCTGAGGAACATTTGCCCTGAGCTAACATCTGTGTCAATCTTCCTTTATTTTGTGTGTGGGACGCAGCCACAGCATGGCCGATGAGTGGGATAGGTCTGCACCTGGGAACCGAACCTGTGAACCTGGGCTGCTGAAGTGGAGCACACCGAATTGAACTGCTATGCTGTGGGGCCGGCCCCTAAGCATGTTATTTTTGATAGATCTCCGATGAATGATCATGAACATGGCCCATGATGCTGTGTAGAGTGTCCAGGGATTCTGGTATCAGTCCTCTTCTTACCTGAAGATGGTGCCAAAATTCTGGGTCAGAGTGTGAGTTAGGGTCACTTTTCCCATGACAGAGTTTGGATGCCCCACACAGTGAGTTCCTGTGTTGCCAGCAGGTATGAAGCAGTGGCTTAACTTACCTGGGAACCACCTGTGCCTGTGTGTGTGCATTCATGTAGGGTACCCTTGTCTGTCACAAGGCTGGTGAATTAAAGAGTGCACTTCAGCAGAAGAGTATCAAGGGTCTGCGTGTGCAAAGCCCTGTGCTCAGTTCTTTGAGAGCTATGATAGAAATGGCAATATGATGCCTTTAAGGAGTTGACAGTCTGTTGGGTAGACAGGCAACAGCACTGATGCTGTGACAGACTTGCAGGGTGATGTGGACGTGGAAAGGAGGTGGGGAAGAATTGTGAGTGGGGGTCTGGGAAGGGCGTCATGAAGGAGGCAGCACTTGAACTAGGTATTGAAGTTTGGAGAGGAGCAGACAAGGCCTTTCATGCTTAAGGGACAGCCAGAGGAGTGATGTGGAAGGCAGTGGGTTTCGAGGATAGCCTGTTACAGCAGGATTAAAGTATTTTCAAGAGGAGAAAAAGAGGGAGGCGGTGGGTACAGTGGGACCCCTCCAGCTAAGCCTGAACTGTTCCAGGTCACTACAGCAGCCACTGGCCACAGGCGGCCGTCGAGCTCTTGAAATGTGGCTGATCTGAAGTGAGATCTTGGAAAGAGGCAGTACACACAGATTTCAAAGACTTGGTCTGGAGAAAAAAATACAAAATACCTCATCATTAACTTTATATCGATGACAAGTTAAACAAGGAAAATACTCTTTGGATAGATTGGTTTTAAATGAAACATTGTTAAAATGTACTGCGCTGGCTTCTTTTTACCTTTGTAATGTAGTAACTGGCAAATGTAAAATTACATTGGTAGCCGCCATTATATTTCTGTTGGTCATAGCTGACCTAGGCTAGGGCTGGGAGCCCTAGAAGCGGAAGTGCAAGCAGGGGGAATGGAAAGAAGGAAAGGGATGGAAGAAGACTGGGAGGGGAGAGCCGCAGGATTCACACTCGGTGGTGTGGGAGGGGCCCCAGACTCTCCTGACGCCTGGGCCTTGATGTCGCAATCAGCTCGAAGGAGTGCGCTCCTGCACGGAGGCATCGAGGGTGGAGGACGATGAGGCTTTCGTTGTGGGCCTGTTGATCACAGGCTGTACTTTCTGGAGATTAATTTGGCAGCAGAATGTGGAGCTGGCAGAGGCTGGAGGTGGGGAGACCAGTTAGGTTGGGTCCCATGCCCATCACACCTGGTTGCAGGGTGAGAGCGAGATGCCCTAGGGAAGTAACCTGCAGAACTGCCTGGTAGTTTGTGCTGAATTTTACATCGGGCTTCTCAATTCTGCCTCAAATGATCCCCTTTTGTTTTTCTTAAATTACCACACTTTTATAGTAGGGAGAAAAGGAAGTATGCCAGTTATGGTATGGCCAAAAAATTGTTATGCACATATTTACAATAGTATAGCAACTTCTCTTTTTTCTTATTAATTCTGGAAGCAGATTGATTTGGTAAAGAGCAAGGAAGTGTCCAAATAACAGGTTTGTCAAGCTTTATTTCCTAGAATCAGAACGATGATAAAGAAAGTTGGTTTTATGAAAGCCCTCCTTTTTGAGAGTCGTTTTCATTCATTTATTAAGAGCTTATTGAACATTTACTGTGTCAGGTGGAAAGTTAATATCTGTATCAAAGATGATCAAGATAAAGGTCCCTGTGTAACCAGAGGGAGAGGCACATAGAGGAATCATGAAACTGTGTGATAAATGCTCTGACAGAAGTGTCACGGGCTCAGAGAAGGCAGTGGTATGTCCTGCATAAGATCTTTCTGGTGAGAACCTGGTTATTCTGATTCATTTTCACTTTCTTTTGGGGCCTTGGGGTCATACTGTCTTGCTTGAAGCAGTTCCATGGCAGAATTCAACTTGTCTAAGTTTATTCCCACTTGAACTTTTGAGTTGTTTAAATGCAGTGATTTATATAAGACATATTCCCCTTCTTGTGGCTGTTCACCATCATGATTTTGGTTACTATGAAGTTGCTTTTCTTCAAAGATTTTAAGTGCAGATGAAGGTATTAGACAGGAAATGCCATCGAGAATTGCCAATTTTTTATTTCCTGAATGGGTGATATTTCTTCTAACAGTATTCGTATAAAATATTTTAAAGGCTAACAATGTGAAGCCACAGGAAAGCATTTAATATACACTTAAAAGAAAAAGCTGGACATAATGTTTCGGTCTTACATGACTTCGGACTTACATGTTAAATTCAGAAAAGAACTTTGGTGACTATCTTAAAAATGGGGGTCAGGCTGCAAAGAACAAGCTGTCAGGTCGTGGTGTGGGAGATTCTGCCAGTCTTTCTGGTCTCAGATTCCAGGCCCTCTTTCTTCCCTCTTTGTCCTGTGAATGCTGTTGACAGCACTGCCTGGAGTTTTACAGCAGGCTCCAGTTCCCTGTACCTTCAGCTAACTGCTGCCTCCTCCAGCCCCCTCTGTCTGCCGGAATGATTTTACTAAAACCACAACTGCTTAATAAACTCTGCTAGGCCAGCGGGCCCTAAGGAAAAACACCGCAAGTCTCTTTGCAGCCTGGTGTGCACACGGTCGCCAGTGCTTTCCCCACTTCTCGCTTGGGCTCCATGTAGTGCGAAACAGGTTTTCACTGTTTTCCCCCAAAAGCCACATCTCCCACTGCCTCTGTGTTTCTGACCATATTGGTCCCACACTTGGAGTGGTCTTCCAACACTACGTTGTTTGTTGTTTTCCTGGGAAAATCCTATTTATCCCACCTAACCTTTATTTGGTTTCAATTCAACAAACATTTGTTGAGGTCTTCCCGTGCACTGTGTGTTGGGGATACAAACCTCATTAAGACAGTCTTTTTCTCAAGGAGCTAATAATATAAGGAGGCAGGTATACGATTATTTATAAATATTCCTATGTCCTAGGGTTAGGTGTTGAAACTATAAAGACAAAACCGACAGTGATGCTTCGTGCCCCCGTGAAGCATATGTTGTTCTAATTGGGGAGACAGAAATCAAATTGTAGAAATTTATCTGTCAGAAGTACTGTGAGGGGAAAAAAGCCCTTTGATCTGAGAAAGCAAGTAACTTGGGAGAGTAGGAAAAGGAATTTAGATTAAAAAAAGGAGCGTTGGGGGCCAGCCCAGTGGCACAATGGCTAAGTTTGCACGTTCCACTTCAGTGGCTTGGGGTTCATGGGTTCGGATCCCAGGTACCGACGTGGCACCGCTTGTCAAGCCATGCTGTGGTAGGCATCCCACATATAAAGTAGAGGAAGATGAGCACGGATGTTAGTTCAGGGCCAGCCTTCTTCAGCAAAAAAGAGGAGGATTGGCAGCAGATGTTAACTCAGGGCTGATCTTCCTCAAAAAAAGGAAGTTTTGGGATTGGCATCTCTGAGGAGGTGACATTTTTAAAAAAGACATTTAAACAAGTAATTACAGTAAGGCATAATGAAGGTTAAATATCATAGGGTAAGTCAGTATAGGAGGTCTCTGTGTAGAAATGCAAATACAAGTGCATAGTTACAGTACAGCTTGATAAATGCAGTGAGAGAGGGATGCAACAAAGAGGGACACTTTGATAGTGGGAAGGACACACAAATAAAGTTTTTGCTGCCATGCAGTGGAAGGGTTTGGTGAGGGGTGGCTGCAGGGCTTTCCATGCAGAAGCACAGAGGTTTAAAACAATTTGAATTGTGTTCACAGAATTGAAAGTTGTTTGATGTTACTGAAGTTTTATAGTGCAAGGAGCCCAGAGCCAGGAAATGAGGCTGAGAAGTGAGTGGTTAGGAAGGGGACTCTGGAGCCAGAACTGGACTCAGATCTCAGCCCTTGGCATTCCCGTGCCCGATATCTAGGGCAAAGTTTACAAAAAGAAAAACTTTCTGTGCCTCAGTTTCCTCATCTGTAGAGCTGAGATATGATAGCACCAACCTCATCAGGTTATTTTAAGGGTGAAACAAATTAATACTTATAAAATGCCTGGAACAGCATCTAACGCATAGCAGGTGCCCGCAAACTGCAGGTGGTGGGAGTTGTGGACTTTGTATCATGTGGAGATAAGCCGTGACCTATTGCAGACCAAAGCAGTGTTGTTTGCAGTGGAATGACTTGGTCATGCATCTTTTTTCCCACGGATCACTTTAGAGCCAATGTGAGCATGAGTGTTGCGGGGGAGGGAGCTGGAACTGTATTTTTGTAGATTCTCTGACCTTATCTTTTCTCCTTAGTCCCTGCATATACTTGTTCCTTCACCCGTGTTCCCACATCATTTTATCTCTGTGGTGGCATTTTCCCATTGTATTTTATAGTTTGTGTGTCTCACACTAGACTAAATTCCCTCAGGGTGTTGAGGACTATGCGTTACTCATCCTTGCATGCCAGGGCCAAGAATAGTGCCTCACACCGGTACTTACTGGGCACTCGACAAGTGTTTGTTGAATTTATGTGAAAGACTTACTAGGGAGTTGCCCTAACTTATAATTCAGGAGAAAGGTCCTCCCATGGAAAAGTCTGGGCATGTTGCTATGGGAGGTGTTTTCATTCCTTCATACACCAAGTATTTATTGAGTGCCTACTGCACACGGTGCTGCGGGGGTTGCAGAGATGAATCAGCCATGTGCTCCGCCCTGGGTTGTATTGACTCTCACAGTCTTAATTGTGGGTGTGAGGGAAAAGGTACATGTTGCTGATAGGTTTAATGAGAAATAAGTTAGGAAGTGGTTTAGTTGTTAGTGGGGTTTTTGTTTAGATGTGTAATTACTTTGATCAGAGAATCTCAGAATTATTTTTTTTAATGCTGTCTTGTTGGTGGTAGCTTATTTCTCATTGTTACATTTCATTTTTATATCATGACAGAATCTGTCTAGTAAATTGCACACTGTAAAGTTTCACAGTAAGAATCCTGAGGAGAAATGATTTTGCCCATGTGGGATGGGGGATATATATCCTTGTCCTTGGACAAAATGTCTTCCTGGGCTCCTTGTTCTTGGACAATATGTTCTTGGACTTACTCCTTAATCACTGTTGGGTGTGACGTTTGATTAGAGGTACCTAGTTACAGGTTTTTATTACAGCTGTGGCTTTAAGCTTTTGGTTGTATCCATCTCTGCTTTTCTCACCATAGTCTCTGACACCTGTAGCCTACCCTACTGCCTTTTTCTTTTTTTAATAGAAAAGGCAGGTTTGTTCTGTTGTGACCGTTTATAACTCTTTGCTCAGATCATTTCTAAAGCCCAGAGCACCCTTTCTCTTTTGTCCAGTGAACTAGTTACTCCTTATTGAAAGTCTGCCTCAGGTACTCTCAATTTCAGTGGTCTTCAAACTGCTGGGATGCCCACTGCACACTTCATCCTTGGCATTCCCAATGCCCTTTGCGTGCCTCTGTTAGCACACCTGTGGCAAGTCTTGGGACACCAAAACTCCCAAATATGTGTTGATTAGATAAACTGATAGGAATAAAGCCCATGTGGTGGTGGGAGGGTGTTTAAATTACTCAGATTTTTAAGGAATGTGTTTAACTGTTCTTTTTTATCCCTGTGAAAAGTTTATTTGAAAACTCTTATTCTAAAATATCAAACCTGTCAAAGCAGTTACATTTTTTTAAAATGTCCCTTTAATATGAAAGGATGCTCAGTCATGCATAATAAGAAATGCAAATGAAAACAACACCAAGCCATCATGTCTTGTCTATCAGGGTGGTAAAAATAAGAAGTTTGACAACATGTTTTGTTGATAAGACTGTAGGGGAAAAAGTGCTGTACTTTCATATATAGCTGGTGGGCATGCAAGATGGTGGAACCCGGTGAGAGGAATTTAGCAGTAGGTAGCAAGATTACATTTGCATTAATATCCTTTGATCCAGTCAGTTCTCTTCTAGGAATTTATCCCGAAGATACACTGGCAAAAACATGAAAAAGATATCTACAATTTTATTCATTACACATTATATGTAATAGCAAAAGACTGGAAATAATCCATATATCAATAGGGAGTTGGTTTAAAAAAAAACCCTGGTACTTCAACACAATGGAGCATTTTACAACTGTAAAAGCAAATGAGGACCCTATTTTCTACTATTGTGTGATCTCTAAGATATGTTATTTTAAAAAGTAAGGTGCAGAATAGTATGTATAATTATGCTATCTTTTATTTAGCAAGGGAAGAAGAATATGAAAATGTGTATATATTTGCTTATATTAAAAGAATAAGTAATAGAAGGATAAACCAAAAACTGGTGGGGGACGAAAATAGAAGCTGAGCTTTCCTGCATGTACGTTGCTTTGTGACTCACTTTGGAACTATTAAATGTTATACATAATTACAGAACAAAAATCAAAATTGGGGAGGGGAAAACCACCCCTTTAAAAAGTTGGAAAGCAATAATGAGCAAATGAGTTTAATAGATTCTCAAGTTGGTGGTTTATCTTTACTGAGAGGAATTATGGTCAGTCCTTGCTCTGCACCGTTCCAGTATGCACAAATTTCAGCTATCGTGGTTTAGATTTAAATTTCAGTTAGCGCAGTCGTTTGGTAAAGTACATACTCTGCTTCTAGCTCCTTACTCCACGAATCACTATATAAAAAACAGATGGCATCATGATCAGTGACCAGTTGTGTCACTTCTGTTAAAGCCTGTTGGTGATTGATCACTGACTTGGTCATTTAGTTCATGCAAAGATAGCAAAGCATGTAGTTGTGTTGCCTCCCTGTCTCCCAGCGATAAACTCCTGTGACATTTCACGTAAATGAATACTTGAAAGAGGGAATTGGCCAGCAAAGATCAAAGTGCACGAAAGAAACAAAAAGTGACAACGCTGGAAGTGAAATTCTAATAGAGTATAAAGGAAGTTACAGAAGAAATAGCAGACTATGGGAATGTGCAGCCAGAGGAACACAGTGAAGGTGAACTTACTGACGTGAATAAGCAGAGTGGTCGTGATGAAAAGGATGAAGATGTCCCAGAGGAGGTGGTGCCTCAAAACCACCTCTCATTAAAGGAGCTCTCGAGATATTTCACCACATTGAAAGAGCAAACGATAAAATGTGGAAGTTGATCCATGCGTAGGAGTATGTTAGTTTGTCAAGACGTAGAAAAGATGCTCGCTTTGTGTTGTAAGTTGGAGATGAAAAGAAGGCAGGCACTGTTCAAAGAACTCCAAAAAAGCTTTTTTTTAAACAAAGATATAAAACCTTTAAATTCTCAGTGTCTAATGTTTTAAATCACAGCATATTAAATAAATATTAGTTTTACTATTTTGTTCACTTCCCTATAAACTTATAACTATAGGGACTGGCCTGGTGGTACAGCAGTTAAGTTCGTGCACTCCTCTTCAGTGGCCTGGGGTTCACTGGTTCGGATCCCGGGTGCAGACCTGTGCAACGCTTGTCAAGCCATGCTGTGGCAGGCATCCCATATATAAAGTAGAGGAAGATGGGCATGGATGTTAGCTCAGGGCCAGTCTTCCTCAGCAAAAAGAGGAGGATTGGCAGCAAATGTTAGCTCAGGGCTAATCTTCCTCAAAAATAAACAGAAAAACCCCGTTATAACTATAAGTATTTATATATGTTATTTATATAAAAATTATATATAACAACATATAACATTTATATGTTATATGTATAAAAATAATGTTATTTAAGTTATATGAACTTATGAATTATAAGTTTTTAGTGTTTTGAGAAGAATTTGTAAAGGCCATGGAACATGTGTAATTTTCCCTGCTGATTATTAAGACTGTTTTGTGCAGTTTAAGCCTTCACAGTTCTTTTTAGTCCTGGACTCTTCTGCAAAGTGAGGATTATCTCTATTTCAAGTGACTTTTAAAAAACAGTTATTTGTACATTTCTGTGATATATCTTAAAGATAAAAAGAATGACAAAGAAACCTTAAACTGTTCATAGCAAACATGTTAGCAATGATATAGGTATTATTATTGTACTAACAAGGAACAAAATTTTCAGTGTAAAAGAGAAACCAAGTCAAAGAGGTTAAGTAAAAACACTGTAATCTTAATTTAATTGAAAATATCAATGAAAACTAATGATGTTTCTTATCTTTTTAAAAATTGCATTTCCTTCTGTCTTTTTAAAAAGGCACAAAAATGGCCAACCCAGCAGCGGGGTGGGCTCCCAGACCCCCTGGTGTGGATTCTTATATACCATTTCCCACTAAGAGCAACCAGGGGTCTTTGCAGTGAAGATTGATTTTAGATCTGGGGCTCTCATCATGACCAGAAGGCACAGCGCTGTCAGGCACTGTTGGGGTGGTGGCAGAAAGTCTCCGGAAGCAACCAGAAGAATGTCCCTGGGGCCAAAGGTCAGTCAGTGGGAGCATAAAAGAATGAAAACTGCAGTGGATTGAAACACATCAAATATGTTTAAATCCATGGATTTAAAATGATACTAACAACAAAATCCATTAGTCACTTTGGAATATGGTAGGGAACCAACCGATAATTTTTAAAAATGAAAATAAAGGATAAGGTATTTAACCTAGTTTCCTGGACAGACTGGGTAATCAGATAATTGATAAGGAAAAGTTATTTACAGGAGAAAATTAGCAAATGAAGAGTGATAGCATTGGAATATTATCATTCCAATATTTGCATTCTCAACTGGGCAGGCACTGATTACAGTAGCTGATAATACCGTTAGGTTAAAAGGTGGCGAGAAACTTTTTAATGGGGTGGTTTAGGGGAGCTGGTAACACCTGAATCCGTTATTTAATGTTAAGATTTTTTAATCCTGATGTGATTAAATGGAATGCAAACAGACCACCTATGAAACAGTCTTTCCGAAAGTTTGGATGAGAATCTGATCGAGCCAGTCTATAGGAGATACAGTGAACTGAGAAACGTGTTCAAGGACACGTCCTGTGTGCCAGCAAAATCCATAATGTGAGAACTCTACAGAAAATCATCTTTTTATTTTCCGCAAGTCTCAAGAAAGGAGAATGTATGGATTATTAAGAAACCTGAAAGACATAGCAACACTGTGATGACAGGATCCTCTTTGGGTCTGAGCACACCAATGAAATCTGAAGACTAACGGGATATTTGAGGCTATTAAAGGAAAATTTTATTAATATTAATGGAAAAAATTTAGATGGGATAATAGCATTGTGGTTATGTTTTTTTAAAAAACCTTCATCTTAAAGGCTATTTAAAACTGTAAATCCCTGGTACTGGAGTTTCTTCCTACAACATAGGAAGAGGATTAGATGTCTCTTCTGTTTCTCTCTGCTCCTTATGTAATAGCCACTCCCTCTTGTTTCCTTCTCAGAGTCTTAGACTCTTACATGCAGGCAGGGGCGTTGCCTGTGGATAAGGCTTTATTTAATTGGCGCACCTCTGGGGCAGGAGCTCCAGGGCTCAGGCTGAATGGCCTGATTGACCCTAGGAAGGTGCTTGGGCTTTTTTCCTGGCCATTTGCCCCCTCCCGAGCAGAGTCTGAGCACAACAGTTCTGACCCTTGCGTCTGGGGTCTGCGGGCTTGACAGCAGTTTATAGACTGGGCTGTCAGCCTTGGCTGAGAGCCAGCCCTCTGTGTGGAAGTCCTCATTCCTCAGGAGGTGATAACTAACTAACACCCATGTGGAAACCAGAGGCAGTAACCATTGTAGAGCAGTTATGATTTAGCACCTCTTCAAGTCTGTAAGTTGTGGAAGACAGTAGGACCCATCAGGGGGAGCCACAAGCACTCCTGCTTTGGTGATGTGCAAAGAGCCTTGGTTAGCTGTTGACATCAAAGAGGTGTGAAGAAAACACAAGACCACAGGATCCATCTCCAGAGAGCTGTACGCCAGAGCTTGTGTACAACACCTCTGCTTGAAAGCCCAGGCCCTGCAAGAGCAGTTTCAGACCGCCTCCAGAGAGCGTGCTATCCGTGAACAGCGCTGCTTGCCACCAACGGTGAGTAAGGAGAGTGCAAGGGGGTGCTTGCCAAAGATGTCTTGGGTAACATGCTGTAGATGTCATCAACGTTTAATGAAAAACTAGGGCTTAAGTATTGCATGTAAGGAGTGTGAGGCTGTCCAAAACGGAGTATTTCCCAGGAACTTGATTCAGCTCTGAGAATAAATGCATGAGTGTTAGGAAAATTGTTTGGGTAGAAAATGGCTTTTTGTTCCTTTCTTATTTTATCTTGGTCTCTCAACTGTGATCTACTCATTTGAGGTTGTTGGAAATATGTAACCTACATATATGGCTCCCTGCAACTATACGTTTGTTAAAGGAGGGAGAGGCGGGGCGGGGAGGAGAGAGATGCTGTGAGTTGAAGTTGTTTCAGCCAGCTTAGCTCTTATTCTAAAATCACTTTCTCTTCATAAAGTGATTGTCGTAGATGACACCACCATCAATAGCTACTATTCCCCTTCAGACTCAGTAACGTTAGCTTTCAGCTCTGCACACTTCCTACCACCATCTTTTCTCAAGGATGGGGCTGGGCATTTCTTAACGACATCTTTAGTGTGATTTGCTAATTGGTGGGAGACCTCAGTGTTCACGGTACCTGAACCATAAGGTAAAAAAAGGACTGGAGTCCCATGTTTACTTCCAATTGCTTTTTTTATATTCTTATCTTTAGTCATTGAGATACGGTAGATGCTCTGGTCCCAGACAGCGAATTTATTTCAACTCCAAACACTCCTAGAGAAAACCAAACCAACCAGCTGTGATAATAAATCACTATATGCCTTTTGCAGAAGCCATCTAGCTGAGCTCAAAAGTGATGTCTATTTTGGGAGTGCTCTGATGAAACATAGCTAGATATCAGGAAAAATGATTTTGCAAAAGACTGTAAAAGTGATCCTATGACGATTTCCTCGAGAGTGTAACAGTAGCTTCTCCAGAGAGGTTTCATGACATAGTGAGTAAGAGCGAGGACCCTGGAGGCAGGGTGCTGGGGTTATTGCTCAGCCCCACCACTTACCAGCTGCGTGACTTCAAGAAAATTACCCAACTGTTTGGGCCTCACTGATCTGTAAAGCAGGGATGGTAATACTGTACTTGGCGTAATGGCTTATGGTGGGAGTTAATTTAATCAGGCAAAGCACTTAGAACAAAGCCAGGGATATTGTGGGCGCTCAGCAAACATTCGTAATTCATATCACTAGCAAAATTATTCCCAGTCCCTTGTTCCCCATTGTGCCCAGGCGTCAGTATCTAAGACTGCTACTAAACACCTCAGGACGTGGACTGAAGGAATATCACCGTTTTTGTGGGGAAGGTCATCTTTCTGTGGATTTCCAAGTGGAAGTTAATTTGTTAAGCATTTTAAGGCATGAGGCTAACCAGCCTGTGAGCTGGGAGCAGAGTGCCAGCTGAGAGTTCTCACCTTGACCAGCTTGAATTGGATGAGTTCTAATTGGATGAGCAGGCAGCCCCCTCTTTTCTGAGATCATAGAAACTAAAACCACTCTAAATTTTCTTAAATGAATCCTTAAACATAATGCTTAAAACTAATTGTTTAATTAGCTCAATAATTTATAGAGCTTTGATCGTGAAAAGGTTTAATTGGTTATTAGTCAACTTTTTGTTCTTCAGATTTGTTATATTTTCAAGATATTTAGGACTTAGAAAATGGAGTAACCCTTTCTCTGAGTAAGTGCTTAGGAGAAACAGATTTTTTAAAAAATCTCTCCTGTAGGGTTGCACAGGGCTTTGGTACATAATAGGTACATAATAAATGTTGATTTGATTTTGTTTGTTTTAAAGATTTTATTTTTCTTTTTTCTCCCCAAAGCCCCCCAGTACATAGTTGTATATTCTACTTGTGTGTCCTTCTAGTTGTGGCATGTGGGACGCAGCTTCAGCGTGGCTTGATGAGTGGTGCCATGTCCGTCCGTGCCCAGGGTCTGAACCGGTGAAACCCTGGGCCACTGCAGCGGAGCAAGCGAGCTTAACCACTTGGCCTTAGGGCCAGCCCGATTTTATTTTTTTTTTTTTTGAGGAAGATTAGCCCTGAGGTAACATCTGCCGCCAATCCTCCTCTTTTTGCTGAGGAAGACTGGCCCTGAGCTAACATCCGTCCGTGCCCATCTTCCTCTACTTTATATGTGGGGCACCTACCACAGCATGGCTTGCCAAGCGGTGCCGTGTCCACACCCGGGATCCGAACCCTGGGCCACTGAAGCAGAAGTGCGAACTTAACCACTGCACCACTGGGCCGGCCCCTTGATTTTGTTTTAATCTTCCTCTTTTGCACGTGAAAAACAGGTAGGAGGCAGAGCTCATAACAAATAAACCTCAAAGAAAACTCCCTTGACTTTTCAGAGGAGATTCTCAGTCCTCTAGTGGAATATAAAACTCATATCCCAAACTAGGTTTTGAGTTGTTTAGATTCAAACATTTGCTAGGAAGAAAAAGAGCACGTTTAGGACAGGCCTGGATATCGCAGAAAATGTCAGGAGTTGATGTAACCTCTTTTATGTGTGGGGAGATCGGATCTTAGTGTAATTTATAAGCTGCAATTTACTGATCATTGTGGCTTGTCTGTGTATGTATTTTTTTTTTTTCTCTCACAGAAGCAAAAAACAGCCCTGCAAAGACTGGGAAACATCTCCTCTTCCAGTTCTTAAATCCTTCTCCTTTTCTTATGTGTATTCTGGAAAATTTGAGAGTAGTTCGAAGGGGTGGGAAAGCTCCCAACACATACAGGACTGCGCCAAAACATTGTTTACAGATTAAGGTTTTAGACTGAATATTGGGGAATATTGATCTCTTGTCTTCGAGAGTTGAAGGAATTCTTAAATATTCAGTATTTTATAATGCAGTGCTTCTCAGGCTTTAGTGAGCCTAGGGATTCTGGTAAAGTGCAGATTCTGAGTTGGTGGATCTGGAGGGAACCTAAGATCCTGCGTTTCTAACCAGCATCCCACAGAGGGCTGTGGCTGCGGCCGCTGCTGCCCGCCCGGAGTAACGCTGCTGCTCGCCCGGAGTAACGAGGCTCAAAAGCAGAGCTGCTCAAACGTGGCTGCACAGTAAATTACCTGAGGGCATTTAAAAAATAACGATGCATGGGTCCCACCCCCAGAGATTAATTGGCCTGGGGTGTGGCCGGAGTGTCAGGAATTTATAAATCTCCCCGGGTAATTCTCTTGTGTAGCCAAGGTTGGGAGCCGAGGCTCAGTCTGAAGGATCTGAATTGTTTTCATTAGTTCACACCCCTGGGGAAGGACCTGTCTTCAAAGTGATGTCCTCTGTGTGTGTTAAATTATTATTGCTTTCTATTATTTTTCCCTTCTCCTTTGGACTCTATGTTTTGAAAGAGTCCTCTACTTAACAAACTACATTTAAACAATTTTGGTTGTTTTCCTGTTTTAAATTAATCAAACCATATGCAGTTGTCAGTGAGACTTCCTGGTCAGTGTGAGCTAACTTGGGTTACCACACTGAGTTGACATTAGTGCCAGAAAGGCCTGAAGCACGCTTTCCGTGGGCAAATATGTGATTTCTTTTGGACTTTTTGAAATGTTGAAAATAGTTCACTGGGCTTCACTCGCTTCATTTGTGGACCCAGGTCGGAGTCCAATGATTACGTAATGCGAGAATTCCTCAGGTTGTGCTGGTTTGGGGCCAGATCGCGTTCTTAAATTCATGTGTGGGAGGAAATCTCACCAGCTGCAACTCTAGCAGAGTTCTTCACAGTCCTCCGTATCAGTAATTATCTTCATTATCTTTTGGTTGCCCTTGTGCTGAAAACAGCAAACATTCCCCTTAATCCCACCCAACCTCCTGACTTGACATACGTGAGAGCTGGGAGCTTGTAGTAGGTAAAGAGTGAAGGTTAAGATATCAGAGAAGGCTTCGGAGAAGAGCTGCGTTGGTTGGGATTTGAATAATGGTAAGGGGTCTCCGTCTGGAGAAGAGGGGAGGGGGCACTCCAGCAAAGGGGAAATATTCTGTGCAAAGGTTGGTGGCATGAGAGAAGTGTCTGGCTGGAGGGCGGTGGGGTGATGGGGTGGGAGGGTATGGAGGGCCATTGGTAGGTGAGAAGGTGACTGAAGTTGGGTCAAATTGGGAGTGTTGGATGCCCCTGTAGGAAGTTTAGTCTTCATGCTGGAGGCAGCAGGGAATGAACATTTTCTTTCTTTCTTTTTTTTATAAGAGAGTAACATCTGATATGTATTTTAGGAATGATATATTCTATAATCTGGTAGTAGTATTGAAGGCTGAGGGGGGAGAATGAATTGGCAGAGAAATAACTTTTATTAAGCTATTGAAAGAGCCTGATGATCTGTAAAGAAGAACCTGAACTACGAGAATGGTGGGGGTTCTAGGAAGAATGAAGACTTTATGATTATTTTTAAGTTCCCTTAAGGAATTAGACCATGGAAGCGTCAGCTGTGAGCTGGTGCAATATTGACTCTACACAGAATTTGGTTAAGTTAAGGATGCATCCTGTTAGCCCTAGAGTAGTGGTTTCTAATCTTCAGTGTAAAACAGAATCACTTGGAGGATTTGTTGAAATTCTAATTCACCTCACCTCCTGGACCTCATGTACAAAGTTTCTGATTCTGAAAGTTTGGGTGGGGCCTAGAAATTTGCAAAATAATAAAGAAAAGGAGCAACAGAGGAACCCAAAGGGACAAATGTAAGACAAATAGCAAGTTGGTAAAACTTAAACCCAACCATATCAATAATTAAAATAAATGACTAAACATTTCAATTACAAGGTAGAGATCTAGCAGACTGGGTTTTACCCAGTATAATAATCTGCTTACAATAGATGCATTTCAAATACAAAAACATGCATAGGTATAAGGGAAAAGGATAGAACAAGATACACCATCAAACAGTAAGCATAAGAAAGCCAGATGGCTGTGTCAGATTCAAGAGGCCAGAAGTAGAACTGATGGATGAGGGCTTCAGAGAAGCCAGTTTTAGCTCTATGGAGCACAGAACTTTCCAGTGCTCATCACTGGCTGGCAGCAGAAGGGGCCCCTTAGTAATTACAACCCATGTCCCTGGTGATATGCAAACAGGCCAGTCTAGGTAGAGAAAAAGCATTCTTTCTTGCATGGAGAAGTGGATTAGATGATGTCGATCTCCTTTCTGGAGCTAAGATTTAATTATAGTTTATTTTTTATGATAATTGTGACTTTCTTGTTTTTTATGACTATGAAAGCAGTATGTGTTCATTTAGAAAATTTTTAAATGCCCAGAATTAGATAAGTCATTTGATCCTTCCATCCAAGAATATCTACAGTGAGCATTTTGGTACAGAGGCCTAGTCGATCTTTTTATTATGCATATTTCAATTTTGATGAAGTGGGATTCCTAATAAATGCATTGTGTTACAATTGCTTTTTTTAACCTTATACTATATTATAATATTTTTCCATGGGTTTAAATATTTTGGTAAAACAGGAGGGTGAAAACATATTCAACCAAGGGGGAGAAAAGGCAATTAAAGACTAGTTGTATAAATTTAAAAAAATAGAGAAGTATTTCAAGTGAAGACCTCCCCACTCCTGCACTTTCACTGTCTCAAGAGACTTCTAGGATTTTGGTGGCGATAACATGTGAAGAAACAGCAAGGAAAAGGAGTGAGTGCCTGATCTTTGGTTTGGGTGACTGGTGACTCGTGGATAGCCAAGGGGAGAGGGATGGGTTGGAGTTGGGGTCAGTCAGATTAATTCTGGCCCTGTTGAGATTGCGTTGCTGGGGGTCACTGCCCAGCCAGGGGCCATTTCTCTGGCTGACTTTGTCTCCTCCCCTCACCTGCTTGCCTGTCCTTTTTTAAAGGCGTCATTTTCCCACCCTGCACCCTACCTGCATACTGATTATTGTGTATGCTCACTGGTTTTTGCTAGTCAAAAACCTAAGGAGGCAGATCTTGTTTTAAGAGGTTTATAGGGGGGCCGGCCCCATGGCCGAAGGGTTAAATTTGTGTGCTCTGCTTTGGCAGCCCAGGGTTTCACTGGTTTGGATCCTGGGTGAGGACCTATCATTGCTCATCAGGCCATGCTGAGGCAGCACCACACATGCCACAATTAGAAGGACCTACAACTAGAATATACAACTATGTACTGGGGGGCTTTGGGGATAAGAAGAAGAAGAAGAAAAAGAAGATTGGCAACATATGTTAGCTCATGTGGCAATCTTTTAAAAAAAAAAAAAAGGAGGTTTATAGGGCCAGCCCACAGTGTAGTGGTTAAGTTCAGCAAGCTCCACTTCAGCAGCCCAGGTTTGCGGGTTCAGATCCCAGGCATGGACTTACACCACTCATCAGCCGTGCTGTGGTGTTGACCCACATACAAAGTGGAGGAAGATTGCCACACATGTTAGCTCAGGGCTAATCTTTCTCAAGGGAATAAAAAGGTTTATAAAGATAATGGAATTTTTAGTTTTATGTTACTCACATCCCTCCTGCTAATTGGAAGCCCTCTTTAAATTCTGCCTTCTGCTTCTATTCCCACGAATGCAACCAGCTAAAGCCCTCCTCCCCCCGATCTTTTCCCAGCCCTTCTTGTCTCCTTCCTCTATGGAGAAACCGCCTTTGCAGACCTGAGCTCAGGCTGAATGATAGGTGTCTCTTGGCATCTCTAGGGTGACACATTTTTCATTAAGTGAAAGATCCATTTTGGACAATCTCCCAAGTACTCTTTTCTACTCAGGAAAGTGTTTGGGGTATAGTTAGGCTTTTGGAGAGTCACTGATGATAGTGTCCAAGAGTGTACAGATTGAGAGAGAAGTGAAGTTTTCTAGCATTTTATACTGGATCCTGGATGTGTGAGCAGAAAGAATTATAAAATAAAATGAGTTGCCCCCCAAAAGAGCAGTATCCTAAAGTCCGTGTTGGAGAGCTTTAAGGAAGGTGGTTACTGGCATCTCAAAGGAAGCAGACTGCTCTTTGTTTAGAAAGTTCAGCTGTGATGGCAGAAGGAGATTGGGCAGTAGCGTTTAAGGAGAGGAGATTGGTAAGTGGGAGAAATGGCTGATTCTAGCACTGGGATAGAGAAAATGGAAGATGAGTCTGGAGCATCTTGCAGTACCAGAAAGTAAGGAAGTGCTCAGAAGACAAAAGTGTGGGAACAAGTCAAAGGACCAAGGAGCTAACCGGAAAGAGCTACCAACGGCCAAGGCTGGAACAATTTGGGCAATAAAATAAATCATGTAGTATCGGATTATAACCCAAAGCATAAAATAAATATCCACGAGGCCATAAGTAAATGATTGACTAAATTAATAAGTGGAGAAGAAGCAAGGCTTTCTGACAGAAGAATTTAAAATAATATATATAGACGCTAAAACCCTGCACGAGGTGGAGTGTAAATCCCCCCCTCCCTCCTTTGAAGAGAAAAACATCAGACAAACCCAGATAGGGGGACATTCTACAGGATGCCTGGCCTGAACTCAAAACTGTTAAGGTCATGAAAAACAAGGAAAGACTGAGCACCTGTCGCAGACACAGTTCAATGTGCAATGCCCTGGATTGGATCTCGGAACAGAAAGAGGACATTGATGGAAAAACTGGTAAAATCAGGGGCTGGCCCCGTGGCCAAGCGGTTAAATTCGTGTGCTCTGCTGCAGGCGGCCCAGTGTTTTGTTGGTTCGAATCCTGGGCGCGGACATGGCACTGCTCATCAGGCCACGCTGGGGCAGCGTCCCACATGCCACAACTAGAAGGACCCACAACAAAGAATAATACAACTATGTACCGGGGGGCTTTGGGGAGAAAAAGGAAAAAAAAAAAAAATCGTTATAAAAAAAAAAAAACTGGTAAAATCAAAATAAAGTCTGGCCTTTAGTTCATAGCAATATACCAATGTTGATTTCTCAGTTTTGACAAATGACGAATGGCACTATAAGATGTGAAAATGGGGAAACTGACTGGGGAGGTACATGGGAATTCTTTGCAACTTTTCTGTAAGTCTAAAAATATTCCAAAATAAAAAGTCTATTAAAAAGAGTGTGTGTGTGTGTGTGTGTGTGTGTGTGTTGGGATGGGGGCTTGGGGGAAACTTGTCTGTAGGCTGAGAGTAAGTAATTGGTATGGATGGGCAGGGGTATTGGGAGGGTAAGGAGGGATGTTTTATCAATGCATGAGAGAAGGCGATAGAGAAAAGTGTAGACCAGAAGTAGAGAAAAAAACATTCAGTGAAGAAAGAAGTGAAGTGGGGAGTAGTCTTTAAACATCTTTACTTGTGTACCCCCTACCAGAATGTTGAAAAATTGCAGGTCTTCATTCTCAGACCTATCAACAGAGTCATATCAAAGACAATCTGGCTTCTGATTGCTGATCCATCTCATTTCATAATTCTAATATATATCTAGATAGGGAAGGCCTAGGGTCTTGCTACAGGGTGGTAAACAAGATGTCTTTAATTGGAATCACCCAAGAATATTTCTTTTCTTCTTCTTCATTTTTTTTTTTTTAATACTTCTTCGTTTGAGCTCAGTTACTCTCTCCTTCTGTGTAGAACTGTTCCTTTGGGGCCTCAGAGGCATTTACATCCTGGAGCGATGTACGCTTTTAAGATTGATTTAGGATAGATAAGAGGCCTGCTTTTCTTGTTCAAGTAGCGAAAGGCAAGTGGGAAGTGAAAGGAAAGCCTGAACCCTGGTTTTAGGAAAGGGGACATGTGGAAATTAAGGACCTAGAAATAGTTTGACAAACCTTTGCTCTCATACCTCTTGAGAATTTCCATGTATCTCAGTTGGAAGACCGTGGTAGACGATCTAACTGGTGTGGACTAGTGCCTGGGGAAGAAGAGAACTTTCTCAGGACCAGCGAGAGGAGGATGCTTTGTGTTGAGGTCACAGCTCATGGGGAAGCCAGTTAATTTCCAGCGATGCTTGTTATGCTGTTTTCTCTGCTGTCTCTGTTGTCCAAGGATTCCTTATGTTTTTTCTCCTCCACGTCTCTCCTCTTTTCCTGTGTCTGATTTATTCACGGTCTTCCAGTGGCAACCTTGAGCACCATTCTTTTGGTGAAGTGATTTTGCATTAAACAATGTTCCACTGAAATACAGTAACAATTCTTAGGAGATTTGACCTGTAACTTTTAGACCAGAAATGCTATTAAAGAGTAGAATCATTAAATACCATTGTGGTACAAATGCATACATTGAGTGAGGTACTTTACAGTTCTGACTAAGGCAACCTGTTTACATTTTTTTTTAACTAAGGTATGTTAGAAAGATTTTGCCTTCTATCTCTTAAATTTAAAAACATGTTTAAATATAAATATACATTTTTAAACATATATCTGTCTATATTTTGCCAAATAAGTGATGGAACACTTAAAAGATTATTATGTTTTCACTCTTGGTTAACAATACTAGTGCACACTTGTGTTTGTACTTAAGATGTGTTATATATGTCCTATAGTGTCGCCACTACATATGTGCAAGTGTCATTTATAAAGCTCATTAATTTAAAGAGCTAATAAAAAGGTACTCCTGCGATTCAAGAACACATTTTGGATAGTAAAATAGTCTGTTCCATTCACCTTATAAATTCTGCCCTATATATTTTGTACCTTGCTTTTTTGGTTTTAGCATCATTGGTCACCGTAGGATTAATGAATTCAGAAAATGTAGAACTGATTAGCATATTCTTGCTGTACTGAGACTATGTTATTTTGTTGTATAGATGATGTTTTGCTGTCATATAACATCTTTCCATTATTTTCATTAGAAATTCTTCACTGCCTGGGCAGTGACTAAAACAGCCCTAAGTTTTTTAAGGGGCAGTGAAGAGTGACAGGGATCTTACCCCTTATTTGTGAGATAAGTTGGGTCTATTAGCTGGTCCGGTTCGAGCATCCTCTGGGGCCCAGCGATTCTTCACCTGAAGTCTACAGAGCCTCGGTGGGTCCCTGAGTGCGCTCCGGGGGATCATGAACCACATCAAAGTATAACAAATGTTGTATGTATGGGCCTATAGCCTCAAACGTCATCCGAAAGCCAAAGAATTCTGTGCCCCCCAAAATAAGAATGTCTTTCTGTTCAGTTTCACTGCTGAAGAGACTGTGGGTCGGATACAACGACGTTTTCTAAACACTTGGAAATAATAACGCCCATGTTGGTATTGCAGTTCTTTGTCAGCCACATGCAGTATCCAATTCCAGAATAATTTCTCCTGCGCTTTCCTCTAGTATTTTTAGATCTATTACAAATCTAGTGTAATCCCACTTCTGTTTCAAATTACCCTCACTAATTTACATTAAAACGATCGTGAGAGCCCAGGGAATCTCAAGTGCAGCCCTGATCTGCTGTTGATTCTGTATTTTCTTTTGGGTAAACATCTGCTAGTATTCTTTTATTTCCTCATCTTTAAATAGTGTCAGAACAATTAACACAGTTCACAGAGAAAAAGTGTAACCTTAATATTAATGATGTTCATTTCTAGCTTGTGGTAAATGGAAAATTTGTGAGTAAATGCTATTATGAAATATGTTTCAGCTTCGTTATATCTAGTGAATTTGTTTAAAGCATAAATGATCATAGTTGGTATTTAGAACAACAAGAGAGAAATGGGGGAAATAGCAAGCAAAAAATTGTTGAGAGTAAACTTCTGCCTTATACGTTGTTTCCTGGAAGGTTTATCACTCTACTTTTGCAAAAGAATATATGTGTCCAGTGATATTTTATTGTCTGATAGATCTCGTATAAATGAAAATAAATTTTGTCCAAGCATGATCCTTAAAGTGGTTGAGGGATTATAAATCAATACCAAGTCAAAGTCTCTTTACATTATTTTCTAAGTATGTGTGATCTAGGTAAGTGGTTCTCACAAATAAGCAGACAAGTATTAGCTGGAGAGTTTGCTGCAATGCATATCCCTGACCTCACCCCACAGGATTTTGATTCAGTAGTTCTGGAGTCTGTGTTTTTAACATATGCCCCAGGTGATCTAACCACCTTTGGCCAACACTGATCTAGGTGCTAAGAGGTTACATGGGAATAGCTATAATATAAGAATATTACCTTTAACACAAGAGGAGCCATGATGAATATGGAGAGCTGAGGGAGACATGTAAGTATTAGCAAATGACATGGAATAAGTTGGCACCCCAAAATTATTGAGGACCCCAAAGATTTTTTGTATACGTGGATTTTTATCTATTGATACTTGCTGTATTAAAGTATTTAAAATATTAAATTCTTTAAGATAATAAACCCATTACCTGTTAACTTAAATAACATCTTTGTTTTTAAAAAAACTCTTTCCAAAATAAAAACATTAGTAAGAGGAATGGCATTATTTTACATTTATGCAGGTCTCTTTAATGTCTAGCTTAATGGAAGACAGCCGGATTCTCATTTTTGCTTCTGTATTCAATCTGTTGCAATGTCGTTTTGGTTGGAGTCTATGAAGAAGATCCAGCCTCACACAGAAAAGGGGGGAGTATTTTAATGCCTTCTTTGATATTATACCCAAACTCCACAAGTCATAGTTTCTTACAAGTTATTTACAATGTGAGATCCAGAATCATATCATTGAACTTCTTTGTTTTTTTTTTTACTTCGATGCATTAAGATCCATTGGTCTGTCTGGCACTTTCAATGGCTCTTTTACCCATGCATGATTTTATACCATTTAGAAAATATTGGTCACTAAGTTATGCAGATCTTCTAAAATTACATTCATTACTGTCCTTAACTCATGGAACGAAGTCTTTGAGTATTGGGAAACCATCAAGCTCCCAGTGGCAGATGTAAAGCTTTTCAAAATGCTTGAAAGCTCAAATTTTATCATTGGCAATAAATACTGTCCATTGTTTTCCTTGAAGAAACAGACTCACTTTGTTCATTTTTGAGAAAATGACTGCCAAATACCCAAGTCAGAATAACCACAGTTTGTCAATTGTTCTTTCAAGTAAAAATGGTAGTCCATGAAAAAACAGCTAGTTCAGCTTGCAACTCAATTACACAGTGCTATTCTAGGCGGCCATTGTACTTCCCCGGCACCAGCAGAATGCTTCATGTGTGCTTCCCATTTTGTCATGAAAGCATCAAAATGACCTGTCCTCAAGGGTCAAGATTTAATCAAAGTAGTAACTCCTGCTGATTGTTTCATTAAGGACACTCATAAAGGAAACTGGATTTTTTTTTTAACTGCTAATGTGTGGCGGTGAAGAATGCAGTGGTTACCACTTCCATTTGGTGCCACTGCCTTGATTAATGCTAAGGCGCCAGTTTTCCCACACTGCTTTTACACCATCAGTGCAAATGTCAGCACAGTGAAAAAGACAAATAACGTCTTTGTGTTATTCTAAAAATAGTGTTGACCTCTGAGAAGGTCTCGGGGACTCCCAGGGGTCCAGTAGTCGCACTTTGAGAACCACTGGTAGCGGTACAGTGCGCCTTCCTTCCACTACCCCAGTCTCCCAGCATTCTGTTTTCCTTGCCAGAGGTGAACATGTGCCTGTTTTCCAGGGCTTCTTAGCAATAGCCTGGAGGATCTCTTTGAGAAATGGGCAACATTGTCATGATTCCAGGTCGAAGGGGGGAGTCCACAGGGCGGGCATGCATTGTTTCCAGCCCCTACAGTGCGCTGCTAGTCCCCATGAGATGCTGAAGCATAGCCTGCCCCCATCTGCCCATCGAAGTATTTTCCTGCTTAGCTTTAGGCACAGTTTAAGTTGAAATGCCTTCCCTAGTCCCCTTAGGAGGACGCGACTTCGTTTGTACTTGTTATAGTTGACTCTCTTGTTGGTCTGCATCCTCCGTAATTAAAAAAAAAAATACGTCAGTTCCTTAATTACTCTTTAAGGACCCAAATGAGTTACTGTTTCCTTTGTCATCTGCGTGTTGTCCAAAAAAGGGAGGGCGTCTTGTAAATATTTGTCTCGATGTAGTGAAATCAAAACTGAAAGCGAACAAAGTAAAACAAGCGTGCCTTAGCCGCATGTCTCCTGCCTGCAAGCACGGGAATGGTCAAAGGAGCGAACGGGGTTGCTGCTGTGGCTGCGTTCCCTGCTCCCGGCGGCCTCTTGGGGCCCAGCAGGCAACAGTCAGATTGGAGCGGGAGTTCTGCGCGCCCGGGGACGGGGTGTTCCGGCCCGGCGCGTTTGTACACTGTGAGACCTGGCACGAGGGCACCAGACGGGAGCCCGCAGGCGGGGCGCGGCGGCAGCGGCGGGCGGACCGGCTGCGTCGGCGCTCGGCTCGGCGCCCCCGCCCGGCGCAGCCTGGGGCCCGGCCGGCCGAGCGCCGTGCCCATTTAAGGAGGCGGGCCGTACCACCAGAACTTTCTTGACAGGGGGTGTTCGGGCGAACTCGGACAACTTGAAGTGAGCCCACGGACGCTTTCCTTTCCCTTCTAACGCTGGCCCCAGTGCTGGCGCCGCCCGGGGGCTGCGCGCGGGCGGGCTGTGCGCTTGGGCCCCGGCGGTCCCCCTTCCCCCAAGTCGCCCCGGGGGAGCTCGCTCGCCCCGGACGTGGACGCGACGGGCCCCGGGCCGGTCCAAAGTGTAGTTCGCCTGCAGAGGCCCGGGTGCCCGGATGTCCATCAGGATTAGCGCGAGCCAATACGGTGGGAGCCCGAGGCTGTGCGGAGGCCGCCGGCTCGGAGCAGGTAGCCCGGTGGCGCGGGGAGTCTCGCTGGGAGCCGTCCCCGCCCGGCCCCGGCCGATGGTGAGCGCGGCGCGGCTGCAGGGCCGCGGGGCGAGGGCTCTGATGGACTGAAGACCTGGAGCTGTACGCAGTGAATTATGGCAGCCCAGTCAAGGTACGCCAGGCGCCGCCAGAAACTTTCCAAATCTGCTAGTGGCTCGGGGACGAGGAGGCTGCGCGGCGCGGGGAGGAGGTTGAGGTGCTGCGGCGAAGACGGGCAGGAAGCAGCTTTGTCATCGCTTTCTCATCATTCCTGATGCTGTGCCTCCTTATTTAATGTCACGTACAGAACAGTTTGGAGAACATGCCGGACAATTTCTGCACAGTAGAGGCGAGGGATTGAGTTAAAAGTTAAGATTAAAGTTAAATTTCCTCTTCCTCTTATTTTCTGAGAAGTGAAGTTGATTTAACTTGTCTGCCCTTGCCCGAATTTTCATTTAGTTTCTTTGTACCCCTCTCTTTGGTTCTCCCGATTTTTCTTCTTTTTTTTTCTTTGTGCTAATTTCTTGAGCAGGATGTTAGAAATCATTTAATGTAAAACGGTTTGTCCTGGAGAAGGTGGTTGAGAATTTGCCTGGTGGTGAAATGTACGATTCCACATGAAACGGCACAGCTTGCGTGAATCTGCTGAGTAGGCAGAGCCCGGCAATGTCCCGGGTTGAAGGGGAGAGGATGAGGAGCTGCGGTTGCTGTCACAGCGACGCTGGTGTAAGACTCGCAAGCTCTGACTTTCCGTGGTTTGTTACCTTTTCTGTAATGAGCGTTAAAGAGTGATGACAAGGCATTGGCGATTATTGTAAGATTCAGACTTGTGTGGGATTTCGTTTTAGTTGTGACAGCAGTTGGAGCTAAGGGAAACTTAGTGCTTTCTTTTTTGACTTTGTTTTACTAGAGAGCGGTTTGGTATCATATTTAAAATAATAGGAGGGCTCTTCAAGTTGATATTTGATGTAGTATGGTGACGGGAATGTCTTAGAAGGCTAAACACATTTCAGGTCTGAAGACCCAGATGGATCACCGAGAGAAAATAGGTGTTTTAATATTGAAGTTTTGGCTAGATAAGACTTTGAAATTTTTTCCTCAGAGATGGAATTTTCTAGGAAGAGAAAGAACCTCTTTATATAGAGCACCTCCTACGTGCTACCTGCTTTGTATGTTTATTTAGTCCTCTCAACTCTGGTTTTATCACCTGTCCTGTTTTGTTGGTTGTTCTAAGTAAGGGGTTCGTAAGTGGGGGGCCAAGTAGTGGGAAAACCTGGATGAGGAAAAACGTTGCATCTTTATTCTTGCCGACCTCTCCTGAAATTTAACTGCCAAAGGGTCCATGGTGTAAAACCTTAGATTGAGATAGCTTGATCAAAGAAATTAAGTAAATACTATCTAACGGAGCTCAGTAATAGAAAGCTGGCATTTGAACTCAGGTGTGAGTGACTTTAGTGCCAGAACCCTTACACTAATTAAAAATAAAATGAGATCATAGCTAAATTGGACACTGCTGTGTGCCAGGCACAGTGGCTTTAATTGGATTACCTCTTTGACTCTCTTCTCAGTCACCTCAAGAGGTAGGTATTTTTATTTCTCACACTTGTTAAGGAAACGGAGGCCCAGCCAGCCTGTTTGCTGCCTGAGATGGCACAGGTAGAGCACGGCCTGGCGCCTGAGCCGCTCTGCAGCGTTTCCTTACTTCCAGGCTGCCCTTTTAATGCTGAGGCGAGGTGTTAAAAGGGAGCCGCCAAGCCTCAGTAGAAGTGTACAAAAAGCAATTTCTGCTACAAGTGCTTTGCTACGAGATGAAAAAATCTGAGTTATCAGTGTGGTAGTTCAACCTGCCAATAATTGAAATAGGAGGACTGTACATATTCCTTTCTTCTTCCTGGCCTTCATACATGCCCTTGAACTAGGAACAGAACCACAAGGTCATGAAGTCTGTTGTTTTCTTAGTCTGCATAATGGAAGTATGTCTCACAGGTTGTAAATGTCCATTTTCTTCAGTTACAACTGGAATATGGTCCAAGCTCATTTAGACACTGTTTTGTAGGAGAGTAAGAGAGTGAATATTTGGAGAAGATCGTGGATATTTTTGCATTTCAGGGAAACCTCAAAGCTGGGCCAAGTTACCCCAAGTAGTGCTAGGAGAGACCCATCAACTATGTGTATGATCTGGGGTAGTAAAATCCTGCCCCTGTGCCACACACAGTATCTCTTTGCTGTTGAAACAATTAATTTAGATCGTTGGACTGATTGGATGTAAAGAGTCATAGCTCAGTTCGTTCTAACCACAGTAGTTTCATTGTATACTGTTTAAAATAATATGATTTTTTTAGTAGAAAAGGTAGATGGAACTGAGATGAAACTGAATTTTGTGGCACTGATAGTATATGAGCTGAGCATGACACTTTTATTATTTGGCATTCTTATAAGGTAATAGCCTTCATTTGATGTTGATGGGTGGTGTATGACTAATTTTTCATGTGAATAGGCAAGGCAGTGTATTCCTTCTCTGTAATCAGCTCCTTAAGACAAGATATTGTCTCACATTTTTTTCTTTTCTTTTTTTTTTGAGGATGATTAGCCCTGAGCTAACATCTGCTGCCAATCCTCCTCTTTTTGCTGAGGAAGACTGGCCCTGAGCTAACATCCGTGCCCATCTTCCTCTACTTTGTATGTGGGACGCCTACCACAGCATGGCTTGCCAAGCGGTGTGTGGGTCTGCACCTGTGATGTCTCACATTTTGGAGTATCCCCTGCATAAGGCAGAAGTACTTTGAATGAGAGAGGGACTACCAAAGTATTTCTTGGCTTGTGAACTTTTATAAATTGAGGTTGTATATTCCTCCCTCTCATTTTTAGAACTTAAAAGTAGGAAATTGATTGTTTTGTTTTACTTTGTGGTTGATTTCTTCTGCTAGAAATGGAAGATATTTATTGGAAAGGTCAATTGCCTATGTTTTAAAAAATTAGATTTTGGGTCAGTATTTTGAAAACATTGAATATTTAGGTCGAGTTATCAGAGCTGTGGAGAAAGGCAGTCACTTAGGAACGCAGCCTCAGTTAGAGCAGGACATGCGCTGTGCCCTGGCTCTCAGATTAGTGTGTGCTCTCTTTGGAACCTCTAAGCGCCACAGATACTTTGACTATGCTTCTTTGTGGGAGTTGTAACAAACTTGCTGTCTTTAATGTGAAATAGTTACAGATCATGGCTTTAGTTTCCAAATTCTGATCTAAAGCACATGGAGACTCTGCTTTTATAGAAGTGTACAACCTGGCATGCCCTCTTTTGAGAACTAGTAAGCCTGTGATGGCTAGGGGTGGGCATGGAATCCCAGCAGTTTGTAGATCTATCCTTTTCTATGAGGCTTAGCTTGCTTTATATTGAGGAGTGTGTTGATGGATAAAGTAGAAAGGAGAGCTTTGTCTGGTTCCCCATCTCTGCTAACTCCTTCATTGAAGCAATCCCTGAATTCTAGAAAGGACTATATACATAGCTTCAACTACTGTCAGGGATTAACCTGTTTTAAAATGCACCTTGTGCTACCAGAGAAACCCTGGCCCACCCCCACCCTGTGGGGAGGGGTGAGAAGATGGGAGTCGGGGAGTTCAACTTGCTTCTTAGGAGGCAGCATCTGGTGACTGAACACATCTCAGAAGACGGCACTTTCAGACACACTGCAAAAGGAAATTAAGTTTAGTCAACTCTCCCACAGTTATTTTGTTTGAATTTGACTAAAGTTAATGAAGTTTAAAAAAATAATAAAACATAGATTGTTCCCAAGATTATTATGAAGCCGGTTTTTGGTGGATCTCTTTGACTCTGGTGAGGGAAATTTTTCCACTGCAAAAAGCAGTGCTCTTAAATTGGTACAGAACCAGTTCTATCCTCTGCCCCTACTTCCAATTTGTAGACTACTGATTACCTTGGAAGAAAATTCATGAAAGCAAAGAAGCTCTGATTGAAATAGGAGCAGATATCGAAGAAGAATGCTATGGTATTTTGGAAAGTGCAGTTCAAGGAAGTGATTTGAAGAGGGAAATAATTTATGCAGTGTTTTGACCCAGTGAATGTCTTTATTTTTTCCCTTATGACACCACTGTAAACAGTGTCCTTGACAGAAGAGAAACACAGACAAGTCTCTTAAGTGATTTCCTTCTAGTTCATCCTGACAGCCCAGCTGAGCTTCCTGACTCAGAGACTAGGGCTTCTTCCAGATAAAGACGGAAGAAGGAATGAGTCATTTTTTTTGGTCAGCTGGTTTATGGGGATGTTCCTTGGCAAAATTAATGCAAGTGCTCTCTTGGGGTTTAGGAGATTCTATACTGTCCATGAAAAAGTATTCAGTAGCTGGTTCTGTTATACTCTTTTGAAAATGGAATTCAGCGAATGCTGCATTTGAGCAATTCAAATGTCAAGCAGAGTCAGTAATGGGAAAATGTTAATCATGGATAAGAGGGAAATCTATCTCATCTTGGTAATGTCATTTATTTGTTTTAAGCATCCACATCTATGTATCACCTGATAGCTATAAAATGGAGAAATTATAAAGCTGATTAGCTGTGTTACTGCTTTGAGGGACAACATGCAACTTGATTGCTTCTAAACATATAAACTTAGTTTTCTATTAGCAAATTTCTCCATTTCATTTATTTTCCAAGATGGGCAAATAAACATAATTCTAAAATCTCCTGTCTTCTAAAAGGGAGAGTCCTGTATGGGAGATGTAGCGAGAAGGACTACAAGCAAGTGTGTTCGGATTTTCCCTCCATACTGCTTAGAAATACAGTCTGCACCTTCAGGACAAAGTTTCTTGGCTCAGAACAACAAACATAGCAAGCTTGGGTATCATAATCTTCTTGTGGTTCACTTACGTTTTATTGATAGAGGGTGGATGCATAATGTTTACAACTTAAATGGTTATCTATGTTTTTTACTTAAGTGACAATGGGGGGAGAGCTAAAGTTGTGTTTTAGCTCTGCTTCAGATTTTTCTTAGTTCATTCTGTTATGAATATAACGTATTCATTTGCTCAAAATAATACAATGAGCAGAATGCACAATAATGTCTTGCTCAAATGTAAATGTATCAGATGAAGTTAGCTTTAGAGTTCGGAGGGAAAATAAGATTTATAACTTGTGGTGTTAATGCCCTGGAGACTCAAAAGTAAAAATTAACTTTAATACCGTCCAAGTACTGACTTTCTGTGTCTTGGCAGCGATCAGTGTTGAGAATCCTTCCCCTGTGCAAACTTTTCGCTTTTCCTATCTGTCCACACTGAGTTAAAGCTTAACCTGATGGCCGCAAAGCCAGCAGACTTGATATCCTCAAAGTCTTTTCTCTGGTGAACGAACGTCTGTTGTTTTCTTGCGTTCGTTTATTGGCTTTGTTTTTAATTTAACCAGATTGAACTCTGATCAGATTCTTAAGGGTATTACTCAAAGCAGTAATTTGATGTCAGATTTAATAAATTAAGAGGAAATCCCAGTAGTGACATCTTATCAAAAGGAACCTAAGCAAGCAGAAGGGGGAGCACACGTTGTATTCTGTTGACAGCTGAATTGTCTTTGCTTTGATATGAGGTATAATATTTCCAAAGGACACACACAGTTTGACCACAGCCTAAAAGTCCTAAGAATTGTTCTTCCTCCTTAATGGCTCATATGATGATGACTGCTTGGAGACCTGTAGGCCACATGATCCTTTGTTTGGGTGGGCTAAGGAGAGTTCAGGATGTGACTCCTGAGTCACTGGCTTGCCTTTATTTTTCCCAGAAGAATCTTGCCTTTCCTTTCAGTATTGCTTACTGCTGAATTGGCAATTAAATAAAAGAATATTTTAGGGGCATTGTGGTCTTAAGTTCAAGGTTCTCAAACTTGATTAGATGCAAGAGTCACCACTAGTGCTCCACAGCAGGCGGATTCTGCTCCCCCTTCCCCCAGAGATTCTGATTGGCAGGTCCAGGGTGGAGCTGGGGTGGAGCCCTGCTGGCTCTGAGGCCAGAGGCCCACCTACCACCCTGTGTGAAATGGGGTGTGTGAGAGAGAGAGAGATCCTATAAACTACATCGTGCAGTGCAATTACAGTTTGATTTAATATATACTCATATATATACATGTTTTTTCCCTTTTATCAAAATAGAGAAGATTTGGTGAAGAAGGTAGATAATCTACCTCTATAAATTTGTGTACGTATTACAAACTATCTTAGTGGAAATGTCCAGACGCACCTATATTTAAAAAATAAAAGGAAGGTCAAGGAGTGATACCCAATGTTTGATCCTGCAGCCCTTTCCTGATAATTGTTGCTTCTCAAGGACCTGGATATTTAATGTACCCTTTCCTTATCCACTGTGGGCTGCCTTCCAAAACTACTGACTCACTCGCTACCCCCCCTCCCCCTTTATCAGGTGGCTGTTGTTTTGTTCCCAGGGAGAAGGTGCAACTGCTAATTGGTCAGTTACATCCAAACTTTATGAAACTGAAATGAAAGTTGTTTTGTTTTTAAAAAGCACTGAGTGTACTGTTGTTGAACAACCAATATTCAACAGAAATTTAAATGGGACTCCTACTGGGAAGTAAAGGTTAAAATTATAGCAGATGTCAGTTCCTGTAACAAAATTCAGGAAACACTTTCTGGTATGTGGGTGTTGTAACTTTTCAATTCTTGGAACTTTCCTTCAGGAAACTGCCCTGTCAAAAGCAGAGCAGTGGATAAAATATGCAGCACAATTCGCAAACTGTGTCGTGCAGTGTAATTAAATTTTGATTTGGTGCATATGTTTTTGTGGTCGGGCGAGGGCTGAGACTATCATGTGACTTTCATCCTGGATAATGTGCATCTGGATAGCTTGTTAAATTGCTTCTCCCCCTCCCCCATTCTCGCTGCTTTAAAAATACAGGTGTATCTGATTTACTCTGGATGTGAATTTATGGAAAGTGATATAAAATCAACCAGTTCCCGTTGTTTCGTACAAACGTATGAAACCTGTTTCCTACCCAGCCTTGCAGAAATTACATATTTTTGTCTCATAATTGACAAATTAATATTTTACCTTAGACATTTCTAAGTAAGATGACCTATCTAGTAAGTTGGTAATTTTAGCTACTAAAACTGAGAAAAACTTGAGTCTATGATACTATTTTTTTTTTAAGGAAAACAGAGCCTTTCACTGAGTTTTAAAGAGCTCTTAAAAAAATTGGTTAAAAAGGGATATTTATTGGTACAAAGTTCTGGACAGTAACACATAGCTAAAGCTCTCATTTTGTGTTTTTTTCTAAGTAACTTTGACTTATAGCAATTGCACTTACAGGAATTATGTTTTTTTGTTATTCTTTTGTAGTCTGTGTATCTCCCTTTCCCCTTCAGTCCCCTTTCAGAATTAAACCATACTTGTGCTATCATTTCAAAAAAGCTGTGTAAGTGTAAACTTGGTACTACATGGAAGAAATTAGGCAGCAGTATTTACTAAATCTGCATAGTAAAAGGATAGAATGAAACCCCGCATCTTACATTTGTTTCAAAATGAAGTTCTGCTACCTGAAAATGTTGGAAAGAATAAACAGATTAGTGTTGTCTGCTTGTCATGCCCCATGGTTTTAGTAAAATTCAAAGTAAACCAATTAAACTTAATTTTTGTTTTTAAATGGGAACTGTGTCCAGAAGACAAAATGCTCTAGATTGGGAGTTAGAAGAGATTGAATTTGATAATTTCTATCATTTTACTGATAGTGTAGTGTTTATGTTTTAACCCTCATGACGGGCCTGTTCTCGCAAATAAACATGTTCATATTTTTGTTTTAATAGTTCTGTTTTTCTAAGGATAAAGTGAAAATCATTAGGTTTACTTAATTTGTTTAAGTTTTACTTAAGTTTAATTTGTAGGCTTTAAAAAAAACCATGACAATTCTCATGAGAAGCCTAGAATAAAACTTGGTTTGTCCCTGAGGTCACCCACCTTGCGTGGTTGGCCCCCCTTAGATGTTGGTACTGTCTATCACTTTAAAGAGAGGAGAAGCTTCCTTCACTAGGACTTGGACTATTGGGAGCTTGAGAAATGACTTTCTTTTTTTTGGCAAGTGGAGAGGGGAAGTAGTTAGCTCTAATCAGAGTGTGTTCGCTATCACCAGATCTTTTATCTCCTATGGTACTTCTCATTTTATGAAAGTTTCTTCCCAGTCCAAGGTTTTTTTTCTTTAGAACTTTGAGGTATAGTTTATATTTCAGAAAAGTTGCCCATTTCAAGTGTACAATTCAATGATTTTTAGTCACTTTACTGAGTGACGCAACCATTACTGTAAATCAGTTTTAGAACATTTTATCCCCTCAGGAAGATCCCTCATGCCCATTTATAGGTAATCCCTGTTCCCAGCCCCATGTAACCATTAATCTGCTTTCTGTCTGTGTGTTAATTTGTCCTTTGTGGGTACTTCACGTACGTGGAATCTTGTGGTTTCTTGCATCTGGCTTTTTCCATTCGAATAAATTTTTGAGGTTCATCTACGGCATAGCATGTGTCAGTAGCTCTGTCCTTTCCATTGCTGAGTAGTATTCCATTGCCTGGATTTGATAGACTGGTTATTTCCAGTGTTTTATTTTTTTTGCTGGTGGGGAGCTATTATAAATAATGCTTCTATGAATGTTTACTTGCAAGTCTTTGTGTAGACATATGTTTTCCTTTTTCTTGGTTAGATACGTAGGAGTGGAATTGCTGGGTCCTATAATAATTTTATGCTTAACTTTTGAGAAACCACTAAACTGTTTCCCAAACTATATGCCTGCCCTAGCCCGTGTTTAAGCTGATCTAATTCAGTCAACTTCTTGCAAGTTATTTACTATCTTCATAGTCAGCTTAGCTGTGAAAATAGTGGTTCCGAGATCTGGTCAATTTTGCATTTAATTATTAGAAAATACTGTGATGTTTTAAATTTTTATATGATGTAAAAAACACAACTCTTTTTTTCATCAGAGAATCCTTTATAGTATTTCTTAAATTGGTTGGGTGTTTTGAGGAAGAAACTTATATCAAGGAATGTTTGAAGAAAACCAAATTGAAATTGAGTATCAGTGCATGCTTAACTGTTGTCAAAATAGCAAATGAAACTTCCAACCCACAGTTCATAAACCCCTCAAATAGCAAAAATATATTAAATATAAATGCTTTATTTCATAACTGCAAAATGGCCCTAGAAATTATTATTTCAATGTGCTTTTTAATAAAAACGTTGAGGCAAAAATTAGGTGTTCTCATTCACTACAGCCTCACATGCAAAGATATGTTATCTAAGTAAAGCTTCTGGAAATTATCAATAAGACTTAGGTCCTGCTGGGAGAAGGCGGTGACCATGTGCCTTCAATCGGTGGTGTGCTCCAAACTTCAGGAAAAGATAGATCTATTTTATGAACAAAAATATTTCATGAAAAGCTCTGAAATTGTCTTTGGGTGCATGTGTGATGGTAGTGAAAGTGAATCATCTTTTTAGCACCCCATTGCTATTCTGTAAAAAAGCTGTGAGGTCCTGGTTCATACGTGGCTGCCTGTAAAGTGTCTCTGCCCAGCGTGCTTTCAGCTTTGTGGGCTTTGCTGCATTATGGCGTGTTATTGGAATTCACTGTTTCTGGGTATTAATTTACCTGCTTAAAGATTATATCAGTATTAATAGCTTTCTGACTGTGGCCAGTTCACATGCATGAACAGTGCTTTTATATTAGTTACTATATCATGTATTGATGAATGCCTCATTGCTCACGAAGAGCCAGCCACAGTATGTGCAGAGCTCTAAGCTGGTTCAGGCAGATGCAGTGTCTCCCTCCCCACAAGGAGAGGAGCGTATAGTTTGGTTGGGGAGACAGAAAAAAAGCAAAGAAACTGGCCAATAACACACTACAAACTGTGTTAAGTACTATGACAAAAAACAAATGAGGGCCGGCCTGGTGGTGTAGTGGTTAAGTTCTCATGCCCTACTTTGGCGGCCTGGGGTTTGCAGGTTCGGATCCCGGGCCAGGACCTGCACACAAGTCATCAAGGCATGCTGTGGTGGCATCCCACATAAAATAGACGAAGACTGGCACAGATGTTAGCGCAGCAATAATCTTCCTCAAACAAAAAGAGGAAGATTGGCAACAAATGTTAGCTTAAGGCCACTCTTCCTCACACACACAAAAACAAAAAACCCCAAAACAGAAACAAAACAAACGGGGTGCCATGACAGAGAATGATGGAGTGTGGGGAACTTGGTTCCACGTGAGCCATGAGGACCTGCCTCTGAGGAAGTTGACCTGAGGTGGAGAAAAAGCAAGTCATGACATGTTAGAATTTATCGTCCTTTCAGAATGTACGTGGAAATAAGTGATGATGGTGGCAAGGTGGCGTTTTTAAACAGGATAAATATGGTTTTAGGAAATGACCATCATGTGGCAGGTTCTCAAAATAAAAATTGTTTTTGTGGATTAATTCTACCAAACTAGCCCTGGTTTTTTTTTAAAAATTTTAATGAAGGCAAAGTGAGTTCTATAACAATATAACTTGAGCTTTTAAAATAGAGACTGTATTTTCTAAGAGTTGGCCTTAATTGGTGCATAAATATAAACAAATTAAACATGCGGAAAAGAAATTTGAGAGGACATATTTCTTAGTTTGGAAGCCATCAGAAAAGGGATGTGATGGAACGGGAGATGTCCCAGCTCCGTGAGTAGTCCTGGGGAAGTGAAGATTTAGACAGTGAAGAGGAGGTTTAGCCTGGCTATTAAATACTAAGGTTAATTTACAGAGCAACCTTTTATACATGCGAAAGGCTGCTATGGGAGGTGGGGTGCAAGATGGCCCCCATCTGTGTCAACAACAGATCTTGAAGAAATAGATAATTTATATATGTTAAGAGGTTTTTCACTGAGGATAATTAAACATGAAAATACAGTAGAAGTTGATGTTCTTTTAGTAGTATATTTAGAAATAGAAAATAGATAATCTCCTACCTTGGGTATTTTAGGAAGTAGCAGATGGTTTAGGTACTTTTTTCTCAAGGGATTCTGTGGCTTCTTGAAAAAAATGTGATCACAACAAACTACTATAGGAACTGAAAGTCCGGATCCTCTGCATGCATCGCAGCTGTGTTTGATTATGTAAAGTTGCTTCAAGGATCCTACATTCATTGTCACCTCACCTCTTTTGTACCTCTGTTTTACAGTTATTTTCAGATAAATGTATTTAGGTGTAGAGCTTTTGTGGCATAATATACGATAATTTTATGAATGTCTTGTGAATAACTAAAAGGAAGATAATGCTCTTTATTTTCAGGGTCCAGACTTAAGTGTGGGCTTGTACATTAGATCTATCTTACATTATTTCTGCATTCTTATTTTTGTCCATTCTGTTGTGGACTGAAAGATGAATAAAAGTCTCATAAACTTAATGAGTTCCTATTTCTCCTAGGATCTTCCGAAGTTTTTGCTTTACAAATGTTGATGCAATGCTTTTGATGCATACATGTTCATAATTGTTGTCTTCATTTTAAATTGCTCTCCTTATTATTAATTATTTAATACTAATTATCATTAAGGTATTAGTTTCTCATATATTCCAGAAGGTTTCTTTGAGTATTGGTGATTTTTCTTTTTTTAAGGTTAGATCTTTACACTCTTTATCCGTTGGACTTTATTTTGGTTTAAGGAGTGAGGAGGAAGGTTCTAGAATCTCCCTTTTTCAGAATCTCCTCTCTTCTTTTCTCTGCTTTCATAATTTTCATGGAGGTTTTCTCATGTGTACTTTTCAAGATCAACTTGAGTAATTTGTCAAAAAGATGGTTGTGGCCTTTTAATAGAATGATTCCTGACAAACTTATAAAACCTCATCCTGTTTTTCAGAACTATTAAAGTTTTAAACAGGGTTACTGTGTTTTTTTGTAGGTTTTCACGGAATGGAAAAGGGTAAGTCAGAGTGCCAGGGACTCCTGAATCACTAGCCAGACACCACGCATTTATCTTGGTTGCATTCGGGAACTCTCGTTTGCCTCAGTTTCTCCAGAAAGAAGTGAAAATATACATTTGCTCTCCTGCTGAGTGAATGTCTTGTTAGTCTAACTCTCTAAGGGAGGAGCCGTGTTTCTGTGGGTGTTCGCAACTGATGCTGGGCAGGAGCATTTTGGAGTCTCTGTGTTGCTGTGTATGGTTTCTCACTTGCCAGCAGATTTCTTCTTGCTTCACTTTTCCTTGACCGTAATAGATATAATTTAGGCTCTTTAAAACCTTTTTGTAGTTCGGTAAAACAAAAGCCACAATGTAGTAAAGTTAATTATAATTAAAATGAAAGAGAAAAGTCTTCCTTAATCTCAACAACTTGACCAATCAAACATTTTCCTTTTGTTCCTTTTCAGCTTTTTCTTTACACATTAAATATTTTTACATAGTCGAGTCATTCCTTATGTGTGTTTGATAAGTGATTTAGTCAATGTATAGGGGAAAGAGATGAGGTTAGGATTGCCAAGAGTCATTTTGTCTTAAATTTGAAGAGGAGCTGATGAGACTTTCAGATCTTCTATGCTTAGAAATGCTGTGGTAAGAATATATTTTTAAAAGCCAAAAATAGCCCTGTTAATATTGACTAAAGCAAGGTGTTATTTTATATATTGTGGTTGGAGGCAAGGTAATAACGGAGATAGTAACACACTGCCACTTAGGTTTAATGATGTTGGTTGTGGAAGCTACACTGAACACCACGTTTATGAGCTTCTCTCATTCATATTTACTTATAAGGCTGTCATAGTGTAGGACAAACTAGTATAGCGCATGAACTCTTAAAAATTGAAGACCTTTCCTAGAATCTTTTCTGTTCACACATGCAGGTATATGTACAGGCATGCCCACCCAGAAGGCGAACATTCTCTCAGAAGAAGTTGGAATCATACATGCAGACTGAAATCATTATTTTTAACTGTGCTTTTAAAATTTAGTTTAAAATTAGCTGGTGAAAAATTGCAATTTTTTTGTTTTTTGCTGTCAGTCTCATTTTAAAGTTGGTAAGGAAATAAACAGATTTTTGGCAGTTAACTTTGTAAATTGTAATCTAATTTGTATTTGTCTAAATTATTTTATCAGAAATAGAAAATTCAGGTACTTACATTTTTATAACATTCTTTAAAAAATTGTGCCCAAACTATAGGAGAATGAGAGCCACTGAAATTATTCATTTATTTGAGGAAACATTTCTGATTTAATTAAAAAATGGGTTTTTACCACTATATTTTCATAATTGAGCTGGTAAGAGTAGGTGGTTTTTTCAATAGGTGTTGGGAATTTAAAAAGAAAAAAATAGCGTAGTGATTTCCTGCTTATTAACTGCTTTTCTTCCAAAAACAGCTTTGGAGCACAAAAAATTTTTTGCAGAAGCAGCAATGAAAATCATGTGATGAAGATTAAGCTCTAGGCTGAACCCAGAATGTTTCTTGCTTATGGTGCCAAAATGTCTAATATTTGGAACAAGAATGGAAAACAGTGTGATTGATGAAACAAACCGTGCTTGAATAAGATGGTTTATCCTACACTTAGTCCAGTCTTTTTGGTGGGAAGGAGGAATGGTGTAAGGATCTTTAGGTTTCATAGGAAGAGAATGTGAAAAAAATGAATTCCTTGTGGGAGTATTTCTGTTGGTAAGCTTGGGCACTTTGAAGGACAGAGGCTGTCTAATTCGCTGTGTGATAATAGCAGTCATTTATAGAACATTCTGTTATGTTCTGAGCCCGGAGCCAGGAACTCGGCATATTTGATATCACTGAATCTGTAGGGCAGAGATTACCACTCCCATTGCACAGATGAAGAAACTGAGGCTCAGAGATCGACTGACCAAGGTTACACAGCCAACAAGTGCCAGCTGACGCACAGCCTCTACCAATCTACTCCAGAGTTTCATGCAGATGTCGTCTTTGTCCTTCATACAGTTACCCGTTTGGCCAGTGCTCCTTGCTTTACTACTGGAGCAAAGGCAGGATGGGGAAAAGGGAACATGATTATCTATCTGAGTGTCTTTTAACCTGACTGCGACTGTGAAAGAGGAAAAGGGAATGAGAGGAGGGAAACGTGGTATGTGTAAAATTCCTCTCAGAGTGAAGAAATGTGGGGCCAGTGTTTCCTAATGCCCAGCACTGGGAAGTACCTTTTCTCCACAACTTGGTTACCACGTGGGGACTTAAGGAAAGACTGTGCAACGACCTGAAGTTGTGGGGTATTTGGAACGCGGGGAACTCCTATGATATTGGGAAAGAGAGAGAGGATGTGTGGGTGGAATCTTCCCGGATAAAAGATGTGAAATCCTTCTTACCCCGCATCTTTCAGGATGCCATTTCCTTATTAAAAAAACTCGCTTTGGAATGAAGCAGACATCCTTCAGCCTCTTCCTTTTTAGTATGACATGCATACACCCCTTTGCCTCTGCTGCAGGACACCAGCTCGCCTTTCATGCTGTCCTTGGGTTCTCCTTTTCTCTGCTGTTCTCTTATCCTGTTCCGTATGCTGGCAGTTCTAGAGACCATTGTCTTGTGTTTAGTATTGAATTATCTTACTTCCTCCTTGGGGAGGAGAGGGTGGGAGGAGCAATGAAAGAATGGGGGGCGGGGGGAATGGACCAACGACTGTGCTGCTTTGCCCAGCACCTGGACTCCGGCTGTATATATTTATTAATAATAGCTCCCAGTTATTGAGTACTTACTGTGTGCCAGGCACTGGGCTAAGTAAGCACTGTGTTTGCATTAGCTAATTGAATTATTACAACAGCCCTAAACCTTTGGTACAGTCATCTCCATTTTAGAGAAGAGGAAACTAGAGCTTAGAGAGTTTGTGACTTACCCTGTTGGCCGTAGCTAGTAGTGACAGTCTTGAAGGTGCCAGCTATTAGGAAAGATTTCCCATGCCTGTTTTCTGCGTGCTCCATTGTGGTCTGCTGTCTCAGTAGAAAAGTAGCTCAGTGACTTGGGAATACTCATTCTCTGCAGCAGTGGTTCTACACATGGGGGGCAGGGAAAGGAGGAGGAGGAGGAGGGTATTTTAGCGCCACTCCCCTCCACCCACCCTGGGGATGTTTGGCAATGTCTGGAAACACATTTGATTGTCACAGCTGGGAGGAGGGTGTGCTACCATCATCTAAGATAGAGGCCAGGGATCCTGCTCAACATCCTCCGGTGCACAGGGCAGACCCCATCACAAAGAACGATTTGGCTCCAAATGTCCATGGTGCCGTGGTTGAGAACCCCTGCTCTGCAGGCTCCCCATAGTTCCTGAGGGTGGGGGTGTTTGTGCTTTGGAGAGCATCTGTACATTGTCAGACTCCAGCTCAATCAGTGCTGGCCCCAGATGTGAGTTATTTAGCCTGTTTGTTTAGGATACACTGTGTGCAAGACACTGCTGGGTACGGTGTGGATTACATAGCCCTATAGAAAAGGGAGAAGTGGTCAGACTTCTCATAGAAGTTAAGAAAATGGAAGAAAAACTTCCCGCACAGTGATGAGGAAAGGATTGGTTGAAGCGGAGGGGATGTGGGGTGGGCAAAGGCTTGGCTGGATACAAGCTATGACTTGGGAACCTGTAAACCTGAGTGGGGTAGATAAAAAGCACAGCAGTCTTTTCAGGGCTTAGGTGCATCTGGGGGACATTTTCAGCCCTCTCCTTTCTTGCCCACTTGAGTGCTCTCTGTTTACTGTGCTCTTGGAGTCATTAGCTCACTTAATCCTCGTAGGAATCTTAGGGAATCGGTACTGTTATTATCACCACCGCTTTGTAATAGCTGCTGTAACTGAGACTCAGAAAGGTTAAGAGACTTGCCCAAAGGATCACAGCCAGGAAGTGGCAGAGCAGGTTAAACCCTTCACTAACTCCGGAGACCGTGCTCTTAACCAGCTTACTGTGCCGCTAACCAGAGTGTCCTGTCCTGTATTGCTCAGCCGCCTCTCTGTCCGCCCCCGTGGTAGGAGACTGACAAACAGCAGTTTCCATCTGGGGCCCTTGAGTGGCCATCCAGCTGCTCTGTAGCAGGAGGGGATGGAGGGGTCAGAGGGGCGGGGGCCCATTAGCAGAACAGCTAAGGCGAGCCCTCTGAAAGAGCAGGGAAAGAGTCCTGGGTGACGCGGGCCTCAACATGCCTGGCAGGGACGGGGTTGATGGCAGCAGTGTTTTGAACCAGCTCAGGGGAGAAAATACTCAGGAAGGGAGACTGGCAGGTATAAGGGAGCCACCTATTGTGTTACAAATTTACTTGTGTCAAATACGCCTCTAAAATCTGGGCCTTTTGTGTCCTGGATAGCAGATGTAACTCAAACCACGGAAAACAGAACCATAGACTCAGGCCCTCCTTAAAGCCTGGAGCTTTCTGGCTTGGTAATTGTGCGGGGAAGGACTTGCAGGAGAAACGCTTTGAAATATGAAGAGGAAATGTGATTCTGGTGGCTCCTTTGTAGGCACTAAATCAGTACACAAAGAAGTAAGACAAGAATCAGAGATTAATTTTCCAAAACCTCTTGAACAACCTAGTTCTCAACTAGGGAAAAGCAACGAATTTTTTTTTTAAAGATGAAGGTTGGAGGAGAGAGAGTGTCTTCACAGTGGCTGCTGCGGAGATTGCCCTGAAAGCGCCCCAGACGGGAGTCTGAAACTGACTCCTGCACCTGTGCGTATGGATCTCTCCTGGATCACTTGCTGTTACTTTCTCAGAGCAAAAAGCAGAGGCCCGAGCACGATTTTAAAGGAGTGGGGTAAGGTTTTGCTCAGTGTGCGCGCACAGACAACGCTCACTCAGCATGCACGCATATGCTCCAGCTGTTTCAGTTCTGCCAACAGATGTAATCGTGTGTCTCACAAGTTCAGGAGCACTCTGCAGTTCCTTTCCTTCCAAAGATCCGCTGTACCATTTGAGAGATGAATTTGTGCTTCCAAGTGACCCCTTTCTGATAAAACTTCAAGTTTAACCAGAAGTCTCTAGATGTGTCTGATGGAAAGATGGGGAGCTCCTGGTGGGTGGCAGCCTCCCAGATCCTACCATATTTACTAGTTTATTCTTGTGGGTATTTTTACTAATATTGTATTATGAAAATTTTTGCCCATTCAGAAAAGTGGAAAAAATTTCACTGTAAAAAGCTTCGTTCTCGGATTATACCAACACTTTGTTATGCTTGTTACCATATATCTTTTCATCTCTTCATTGTTGTATCCACCCATTAATCTGTCTTTTGTGCTTCTTATGATAAGTTGCAGATACACGTCAGTGTACTTTCCCCTAAATACTTCAGCTTGTATGTCATTAAAGTTAAGTATTTATTTACGAGTTTCTTTTCTTTTACCGTAAAATTTGTAAGCAATGAAATGCACAAATCTTGAGTGTTCTGGTAGGTTCTGACAGTGCAAACATCTGTGTAACCCAAACCCCTATTAAGATATAGAACTATTGGGCCAGTCCAATGATGTGGTAGTTAAGTTTGCATGCTCCACTTAGGTGGCCTGGAGTTTGCGGGTTTGGGGTTTGGATCCTGGGCGTGGACCTACACACCATCAAGCCATGCTGTGACAGCATCCCACATGCAAACGAGAGGAAGATTGGCACAGATGTTAGCTCAAGGCCAATCTTCCTTACCAAAAAAAAAGAGAGAGAGACATGGAACTATTTTTTGGGTTATTTTTTGTTGTATATGTGGGAAGATGACTAGAAGATGAGTAAATATACACATTCCTGTTCTATTTTTCTTCCTTTCAGGGTGTCATTTCTATTTTTCTTTTTTTTCTTTATTGTAGGATGAGTTGTATGTGCTTGATAGTATCTCGTTTTGTAGAGATTATTTAGGTAATTTATTGGGGTCTCAGACCAAGACCCTTGGATTTGTGTGTATTTTCCTTTCCCTAGATTGTCTCTTCTTGAGAATGCTCCTGCATTGCTTTATTGAGTTTCTGGGATTTTGGGCCTTCCTAAGATGTATTGAACATTTCTTTTAAAATGACTTTTCCTATGACTGTCACAAACTAAAATTTCTTATGTGTCTGTGATTAGGGATAAGGTGGTTACTTTCTATAAAACAAGCAAAGCCACTTTTACAGGATATCTGAGTCTGTCTCCAAAATCATTAAAAGATACATTTTTTGGCACTAGCCCTTCCCCTAGTGAAGACACTTGGTGGGGAGTAGATACCTGTGTCCATTCTTTAAGACTTCCCTATTTTTAAGTAACAGTAAGAAGTATATGACAGAATGTAGCCCAACTACCTTCTGCTACTTTACGAGCGCGTGTGTTAGAGGGGTGCTGGGATGATGGTTATGCTGTGGAAGTTACGGGGAGGGAGGCGGGGGTCTCTCCTGAAAGAGGTGGACTTAGTTAGTGTCAGTGATCCTGCATGGCGTGGACTCAGGGCTCTCTAAGCCTCCCTTTTGGGCCAGAATGAGAGAAGTCTGGGGGTAATGGAATGTCCTCCCAAGTAACCTGGCGGTGGATCTGTAGATAACTAGGGGCCCCAAGCTGAAGTTGGGCAAGTTGTAATTTGTCAATCACATTATCTGGTTGCATGTTACCTGTTTATTTCTATTCTTTTATCCTCCAGCTTTTGGTAGAGCCTAATGTAAATGTTCCAGCCAGTTCTCTGCTGTTTCACTGTAAAGGGAATATGAGTCTGTGATTGGGCCAGAGTTGTAAGGGAAGCAGTGTTCCCCCTGAGGGCAGATGGAGTAGCAGCCTTAATTAGTGAGCGATCCCTTAGGAGGTTTTAAATTTGAAGGAATAAGGCAAAAATATGTAAGAGGTTCACTCTACCTCCATTTGAAGATCTTGGTTTAATTTTATCAAGGCTGTCAGCCTGTTTCCTTGCACTGTCAACCTGTCAGATGTCCTTTGATTTAAATAAAGGTATTCAAATCTAGTGGTGCAGTCTCCTACGAGACTTCTAAAGAATGAGGACATTTGAGGAACAGTAAGTTCTGACCTTTAATAGCAGCCACTGGCTGAATTCTTCATATTTTCCGAAAACCACACCCGCCTGCTGGAGTAGATAGCTCAGGGAGCTTGGATGGACTCACTCTGCCTTGAGAGTTTTTTAATCCCAGAGCTGTTCTTAATGTTTTCTTCTGCTCTGCCGTCTTCCTCATAGCCTGTCTTTTCCCACTTATTTCATCCTAAAATTATAAAGAATTGTAGTGTGAAGGCCGTTATTCCATTTAAGATGCAGCTGGAACTAGTGACTGGAGTGGTTTTTATGCCTCATAATCTCCCCAACTTCTACCGACACACTCTTTTCACGGCCGTCTTCAGGCTATTGACCCTTGGTCCAGGCAAGGTACTGCAGATGGAGAAACTGAGTCCTGGAGATGGCAGATCACATCATGCAGTGAGTAGCACGAGGACCTGGAGGCCGCCAGGACAGAAGAGGGGCACACTTTTCACCACTGCATTATTGCTTATCTTTCGGAATTAGAGAGTAAGTCATTAAAATTAGATAATTAGAGATAAGAATGGAGATTTTTCATCTTTTCCTTTCAAGTTGGGAGAGCTGGCAACACAGAAGTTTGCTGTTACCGAAAGACTTGTGTATTGCAAAAATGAGTTCTATCTGAAGCAGCCTGCACGCCACTCCTTCAAAATGAAACATCTCAAAATGAACTTTAAAAATTCACCCCTTATTTTTGTCAACAGTTTAGAGTCTAGTCCAAGGGTTGACCAACCTTTTCTTGTAAAGGGCTGGATGGTAAATATTTTAGGCTTTGCCGCCTGTGTGGTCTTTGTTGCAACTACTTGACTTTGCAGCTACTCAACTCTGCTGTTTTAGGACCAAAGCAGCCACAGACAATATGTAAACAAATGGGCAGGGCTGTGTTCCAATAAATCTTTATTTACAAAAACAGGCAGCTGGGCCATAGTTTGCCCACCCCAGTTCTAGTCCATTTTTTTGTTTCTGCTAACTTTGTTTAATGTACATTTTTAGGTTGAAATGTAAGCATTGATCAATGTTAAATCAAATAGAAATGTTTAAAAAATTTTTCCCTCTTTGCCACTGGTAGCCTTTTTCTCCTTTAACTTATTTTACTTATGGGTCTGAAATTTCTGGGCTAATGAGCATGTCGGGAAATTAAGGAACAGTTTGGGGTGGGGATGTTTAACTAAATGTTCCTTTTAAATTTACTACTGAACTTTTGAAATCATAGAATTGTGACTGCTGGCTCATCAAGCAGAGGGACACGTGGAGCTCCTGGAAACTGTAAAATCATTTGAGTTAGGAGGTCAGGCTGGACTGCACAGCAAGACTCCATGTGATGAGTGGGCTGGTGCTTTTGGGGAAAGGAGGAGGAAAGAGGGCTCTTGAAGAGGGATCACTTTTGCTTTTGTGATCATCTGCGGCCACAGTTACGTCCTTTTGCATTTTAAATTTGGGCATCCTCACTCTGTTCGTTGCCTAAAACTGACAGTTTTCCATGTGCTCAGTCATTAAAGATCATTGCTTCAGGCAGAGGAAAGCCTACAGGCCATTATCATTATCAGGGTATTGCTGCCCTGAAAGATCATTGAGGCACTGGGCCAGCCCCTGGAGTGGATGGCTGCAAAAGGCTGACATACGCACCAATTATTGGGGCTTCTTTGGACCCTTCCTATGAGAGAGTTGGAGTTGGGAATGTGGTCAGATGGGTGCAGACACCCCATAGTAAGTGATCGCTCTTCCATGACTTCACTGCTTTCTCAGGCAGGGCCTGGGGGCCCCTTCTGCCTTCAGACTTCTGCTCATCCTTCACACTCAGATGTCACTGCTCTTAATTATATCGTCCCAGGCTCCTCCTTTTAGACTTGGTGTTTTTCTCTGCTTCTTTAAGACTCGTAACCAATCTCTGGAATCACTCTGAGTGGTTTGTTCCCCCTCGTGTCTCTCTCCCACAAGATTGTGGAATCTTACTTCTTTTATCCTTAGGGCTAGCACAGATATTTACTGGAAACAAAGAGATTTTCTGTTTTCATTCTGTGAGGTGTAAGATCCCATAGATAAGTGCGTTGGTGATATTAAATAACCTTACATGACATAAATAATATTTAAAATGCAATTCTGTTTGAAGAAAATATCTTACAGTCAGAGGCCTTGTATAAGAATTTATCACAGTGTGTTTGGTAATTTTGAATGTTTGCTTATTGTTTCCATATAATGTGTTAGCCTCTGCTTTTCAAAGAGTTGAAAATGAAAAATTTTGAAGTATTATAAAAGAGAGCCTCTACATTCTGAAAGAGACTTCTTTCTTTTTTAACTGGACTCTCAGGTTCTAGTTTATTGACACTGAAGAGGGCGGAGAGGTGCTTTAGTAAGTTTGGTAAATACTCTTTGTTTTTATGCAAGTGAACTGCCCCTTGGCGCTGATGGGGAAAAGATGATATATTCTGCATATAAATGTTGTCAGTTGGGCCAAAATCCAGCCCAAAGAAACCTGACAAGCTTTGTAAGACTCATAACACTGCTTAGCAGAGGTCAAAATGAAGGGAGACTTCTCCAGAAGAACAATGACTTACTGTTTAGCTTGGAGGAGATGCCAATTATAGCGGGCGGTAGGAGGTGAGCTGGGGTTATGATGAAAATGAGAATATTTAGAAACACATAATTGTTGCTTGTTGCCATATAAAATACCAATACATGCTTCCAGCTTTCTTCTCCTATAATAATCTCCCTGTTCTTCCTACTTGAAATGTTTGTGGAATGAAATGGAATAGAATAATGAGACTGCCTCTAGTTTTTATGACATTAAGCTTTCTGTTGAAACAAGTGTGACACGCAATTAACCAAAAGGAGAGAGAAAACTGTAAGTGAAGGTGTAAAGGAAAAAACTGATGATTCTGTGAAAACATTTATATGAACACTTGATTTTTACATTTTCTTGTCTTTTGGGTAATGCTCAAATAAGATTAGATATCTTTGTGTTTTTATGTTCATGTGTTTCCTTGTGAAAAGATACTTTTTCGGTTGTTAGAAAGTTTCATTCTTCATATGTGTATCCACAGCTGCCTGTTTTGCCAGGTTTAAAATATAATTGGCAATGGTTTCTACCAGGAGAAGTTGTGCGTTGACTGGGGAATGGACCATCCTTGAATTTAGTATTACCTTCACGGTGAGCCTCATTAAATGGATAGAGGAGGAGCCATGCGTTGTTCAGCGACTGAAAAATGTGTTGATGCGTCTCTAGGTATTCATTTGAAGAGTCAATGTTTTCTACTATTTTCTTCCTTAGAGAAATCAATTGCAACTTGCCAGTTTCCTGATTATCCCATTGTTCCCCGCTCCTCTTATCAATACACAGTCATTGCTCTTCCTTTCATTTTCCAAGTGTAAGCCTTTTCCTGTTGCTTTTTGCTGTTGGTTAGTGAGTCTAAATGTTGAGCATTTGTTCTGGCTGAAGCTGTACTTGGTACATTGGCCTGGTTTCAAACGGTTCTTCTTATCGTATGTGGTGCAATTGGTTCTCTGGAATGTGTGTGTTAGAAGTTCATTCTTTGGGAGGGACTCTTCCTTTTGGAGTGGTAAATGCTGTACGGTTTTCCAAGCTGTTCTATAGAATGTAATTCATTCAATTTGGTGTATGTTGGGAATTATCTGGTACTTAAGCTGCTAAGTGACAAAAAATATCCACTTAGGATGTTTGATCTCTTATGATTGTAGAATTAGTCTCTTCTTAAAACAAAACAAAAACTTGCTCCTGAATAATTTCTTCAGAGTTGCTTTTTTTAATCTCCTTAGGGACATTTCAGCAGTCTCATGAGATACCGGATGTATTTGGAAATGATTTGTTTTTCTCTTGCTTTCTCTGTGGTACTTAAAAATTTGATGTATTCATCAGTTATTTAGAGCATGCTGTCCATGACTGCCTAGTTTAAAAAAAAATTACATACTATCTTTTGAAAATACTTCTGACTTCAAATTGTATGATTTTTTTTTTTTTAAGAGAAACCACTGCTTGAGTCTGCATCCATATGCAGAATTCCATCCATTCAGCCAATATTCATTTATCCTAGTGAGTTATCGCTGGGTACACAGCGAGTAGCAAGAGAGGAAAGGTGACAGGCCTTCTGCAGTGAGTGTGGGGAGCAAGACATAATTAAACGGATAAATGAACAGGCAACATAATTTTAGATAGTGATAAACAGAGATAAGGCAGGGTGAAGTGCTAGAAGCTGGTGGGGCAAAGTGGCCATTTAGATCTGGGACCTCACTGAGGAGCTGATAATTAACCTGAGATGTTAGTGACAACAGAGAGCCCGTCACCCTCAGCTCAAGGGACGGAGCATCCAGACACGGAATAGCAAGGCACAGCTCGGTCTGTTCCAGACCTGGAAAGGCCAGTGTGGTTAGTATTTGAGGAGGGACGGGGGAGGGGAAGATATCTGGGTGGTAGCAGTTACAAGGAAGTGTGGTTGGGGTGGAGCTTCATGGGCCTGGCTCTGGATTTCAGTCTTGAAGATGAAGGGAAGCCTGCGGAGGGCTTTCAGCAGCGGAGGGAGCCACATAATCTGATTTGCATTTTAAAATTCTCTCTCTGGATCTTGTATTTTCTTTGTTTTTCCCAGGATGCGTTGATAGCAACATGGGGAGATTTTTCATTGTGGGATTTCTGTTGTTAAGTCTTAGTCCTAGAGGCTAAATTGTTCTGTATTGTTGTCTGAATCTGCTGATTTAAAATTAAAGGTGTGTTTGCTATATAAGTGTTACCCAAACATTCTTTTCTTTCTCTTTTGGGGGGAAAGGGATGTGTAGTACACTTGGACTAATTAATAAGTATGGTAAACTGAAGAATAAAACCTGTATTAACTGATAAACGTATGGTGTTAGCGGAGGCAACTTCCATGGCTGGTCTAGGAAAGAGTGATGTCACCTTCCTTCTAGGTTTGAGTCATTTGATGGGTACAACATTCTGGTAAATCAGTTTTAGGTATCAGACAATGAATCATATTTTGTCATCAAATAATAAGACTGGCAGAATTCAGCAGAATTCTGGAATGTTTGGACTTGAGTAATGCTTGAATACAATCATTTCAGTCAAAGATGTACATTAGGCATTATGTTTGCTAAGCACTCTGCTCTCAGGAATAGCCCTTGCCCTTAAGGAGCTCACAGTCTGATGAGGAAATGTGTGGGCACATCTACAGTCCGTCCCATTTTCGTAAATGTCAACATGGGCAGGTTTGCAAGAACAGATGTATTCCAGAGAAGCAGTCATTCGCAGCGGGGGTTGAGAGGTGAGAGTGGAGGTCCAGGCAGAGAGAAGGGCTGTGCTTTCCCGGAGCCTCCCATTTCCTTGTGCTCAAAGGAGCAAGAGGTGAGGCAATGAGCAGGAAGAGTCTTACTCCATGGTGGTTGAGAGGTGAGTGGAAGCCAGGTGGTGAACGGCATCGCTTCACATGCCCACTCAGCAGCTTTAATCCTGGAGGCAGCAGTGCGCTCAGAAAGCTTATAAATAGGTGAATAACCAGATCAGGTTCATGATTTTTAGAAAGATCAGCGAGGCAGCTGTGCAGAGCTAGGCAGCCCAGGATGAGGACCCTGTTGGGGCTGTGCTCCGAGTGAGAAGTAAGGAAGTACACACAACATTTCATTTGAATTTGGATGCTTAATAGATTTAATGCCCAAAACTTTTTTTTTAAGTTGAGTATGAATTGAGGCAAGCATTAAAAAAAAAAAGCTTTAGACTTGCTTGTCTACCTTCTTTCTTAGTTTGTGACTGAGGATTTTTTAAATTTGCGGCTGTAATGGGACAGACTTTCACCGGCCTCACTGTTTTCAGGCATGTGATGTGGTCCTTCATAGTCAGGTGAGTGTGTATGAAGAATGGCCTAGTAATGAGGCCAAGCTCTGGTGGATCCTGGTGCATACCAGATCTGCAGGGGAAGAGCTGAGAGCTTCTGCCCGTGTTTCTGATGGGTGCCAAATAAGCCTTCCAAGGAGGGCGGTCAGCTCTGATCACTAGGGACCTTTTCAGCTAGAGGGGAGACATAAATAAATAGTCAGGTGGCAGATTTATCTCTAGGGAGCCTGTTGCCATTATGGGGTTAATTTCTGTACTTCCTTTCAATTAACTGCAGGTAACCGGCATTTTGGGAAACTCTTCTCAGAGACTGAGTTTTCTGGAAATTTGTCAGTAACATTACTATGTTCTCGTTTCATGTAACATTAAACATAGATATTTTATTAATGCCTAGCTGTGGATTGTCAAATCTTCAAGGTTGGGAGCGATTTCTTTGCGCTGGTGTGGTTTGTGTGGTTGTGCCATGATGGCGTTGCTCAGTCAGTACAGCTTTTTATTTTTGAAGCATGTCTGGAAGGCAGAGGACTTGGCGGCTGCACGTGGGAATATGTTAGTTCATCTGTCTCCTTTCCCCTCATCCCACCTCTGTTGGAGCTGTACATCCCTACCCTCACACTTCCCCCACTCCTCTCTTAAAACCAATTAAGGAGGAAGACAAATTCTTGTGCTTTTCCATCCGTAGGGTAGAAATGCCCCTAAAGATATGTGATCTGTTGAGAGAAAAAGAGTGGGTTACAGTGAGACTGCTCCATTCACACGGCGGCTGCCGGTGCCTGGGCTCCGGGACAGAGGCTCTGATGCACTACGTTATGCAGAGGGGTCTGTCGTTATTATTGAGTAACCATCTAAGACTGAGTCCCGGCCTCACAAGCAGCTTTCAGAGATTCCAGTGAGAGTTATTGCCAAAGTGATCAACACCTCAATCTTTCTTTACCCCTGGTCTTGATGTTCCTATATGTGTATGAGGCTGTTTCCTTTGTTTTTAATCAGAGCTTTCAATGACATGAACAGTAAATGAGAATACTTTCTTGGTGTGAAAAGAATGTTAAAATGCTCCCTAAACCGTGCTATCATCCACCTCCTCACACTAATCTGGTGCTCCTTCGTGCTAGTTTTCTAATGTGTATCCTTTCAGACCTTTGCTGCATATTAACGTGCACACAAAAGTTTCTGGCAGCTTCATTTTGAAGGGTAAATTAACGTGTCTCTCCTTTGAACTGAAGTGACTGATTCACGTTTGCCTAGGCAGAGCCTGTCTCAATTTAAAACTCGTAGTATGCCTTTAAGGTATGTAAAGTACCTTACAGATTGATTTAATTTTGCAAAGTTCTGTGGCAAGCAGAAGTGAGGAGCAGAGAACGCTTTACTTGGGGATGACCCCTGGGAATTCCTCCAGGAAGACAACTGTGACATGATGCTGTTTTGTCATTTCACTTGGCTGATACTTTTTCTATAAGTCAGATTGTAAGATTTTGTTTTAGGACTAAGTCTCTGATTTTTTTCTTCATATTTATGGTGTTAGGTGATGGGGGAGATATTGAGGGTGAAAACCATGGAAGAGTTAGCTGAGTGATTTTTATTTCCAGAAAGCCTGTTGCGAATTCTTTCATCTGCATAAAGCAGGAGAGGAAAAATTCTCCATTCTTTGAAGCAGCATTTATTCTGCCTTTAAACACAGAGCCACTTTGATTTCTCATGTTTAAGTTGTATTTATGAGTGATATAGTTTAATGAAAAAACTGCTTTTGTGTTTTGAAGCGTATTGACATTTTTTCCTAAAGCCAGCGTCCGAAAAATGTTTCCTGGATGTTAGACTGCAGGAATAGAGGAACATGGGAACAAAGGGCTGGAGGATGGCCGTAAAAAGTCAATAGGGGTGGCTTCCAAAATAAAAAAGTCACTTGCACAACTAGTAAGAACCCAAGCCTGCTGTCCTTTTGCCTCCGTGACTTTGTGACACATATATCACCCTCTCTGAGCCAGGGTTGCCCAACTTCTGTGAACAGACTTAACTTGTGAGTTTTATGTTGTGCATTCTCCTTGTGTGTTCAAGTCAGAATAGTGCTTCTAAAATAGTAAAAAGACTTGTTCTTTTCCAGAAGTAATGTATACTGTTGATTTTAGGATTTTCCCTTTCCTTCCCACCAAATGTCCCTTCTCTATGCCTACGAGGGTAAACACAGGAGACATTACTCTTATCCTCCAAGCGAGAGTTAAACTTTTAAACGTGAGCTCTAGAGAGAGTGGGTGCCATCTATCAGAGAAAGGTCTGTGTGGAGTGACCAGTCAAGGGTGATGAATGGGTAGTCAGCTGTGCACAGCCAGCCCCGTGGGCCAAGAGTTGCCATGGAAGCAACGAATGGCATTCAGGGATCCTGCATGACTAACCCTGATTAGCAGCAGGGCCCGTGGCTCCCGCCTGGAAGAAGGTGCGACAGGCAGATGAGGGCAGAGCCAGCCCGCTGCCCCACGCCTCAAGCCCAGCTTGGGCCTTCCTATTATTGCCTTTCCTCTTTCCACACACGCTCTTTCTTTTTCCAGTGCAAGGGGAAGAGAAAAAGGGGCATCACTCTCACTAATCCTTACAGAGCTGTGATTTCTTCATTTTATCACAGCGTTTCAACATATCCACCCAGACTGCCAAGGAGAAGTATTTGAAAAGTCCGTGTGCCCTGACAGGCCCAGCATGGGGCTGACTGAGTGACTGTGTTCAGGGGCTGACTGGGCAGCTCTGAATTCCTCAGGAGTTTCACCACCTCTCTGAGAGGGAGAGCATCCTGGCCTGTTTTAGGTTGCCAAGCTTCCCTCAGGCCGCTGAGCTGCTCCAGAGCCATGGAGCTCTGTCAGTGAAAACAGCTGTGGCGCAGCGCACCTCAGTGATGGCGTGTCCGTGTGTGTGTTCTGCAGGGCGAGTCTCCTGTGTCACTGCTCTTTCACCAGCCACTGGAAACTGAAGCTTGTGGTTTCTCCCGTTGGTCTTTCTAGTTCACTTACTCTAAAAAAAAAAATGAGGTGGAGGAGGTGGTTTGGTGCATTCTGCAGAGATCTTTTTGAGGCCTCAGTGTTGAACCTTGCAGATGGTGGACAGTGGTCTATGAGCCAAAAGAAGGAACTCGACTACTGAGAGTCAAGTTATTCCCTGTCGAAAAATGCTTTTGCAAACTTCAGATGGAACTCATGGGTGTCTGCTGGGTGGTCAGACTTTGTCCCCTCCCCCCGGGGCGCTTCCACACGTGGACTTGTCTTTGTATGCAGTCAGCTGCTTCAAATCACCATGTGACTTGATGTTTTTTCTCCCCAGGGCTGACCAGAAAGCTGGCACCGAGGCCCTAGAAACATGGCCCAGGTCAGCTGGCCAGACGGTAATGGGAGTGGAGCCCGATAGCAGGCATATGATGGCTGCTTTGGTGCAAGGTTATTTACTGCCTGTCCTTGGCAGAAATTAATGTGAAGAGCCCCTTAGCACATTAGAGATGACTTGTGAATCCAGAGATTATTATGGGGTCACTGGCCTCAAATCTGTAAATTTTAAAAAAGCTCTAAAATAGGAATTGTAGCACAGTTTTTATAACTTGAAGAGCAACTTCATGCTGTCGGCCATCCTCTCTAAAAGGGCCCTCTGTTAGGTCCTCAGGCAAGGACAGACGTGTGTGGATGCATTTAACCAAATACATATTTTACAGCTCTGAGACTGCTCTGCTGGCAGGGATAACCTGAATTGTCGATGTGTACCTCTTTGAACTAAGGAATTATGAGTGATTGTAAGTTAACGCACTTTAGTACATCTTCTTTGTCATTGCCCTGTTTAACACAGCCTGAAAGCTTTGCGAGCAGAACTGTGATTCGGGACGCAAGCTTTGGGGCCAGGCAGACCTGTGTTTGAATTTTCAGATCTACCATTTATTACCAAGTTAATCTCTGAGCCTTAGTTTTTTAACCTGGAAAATGGGGTTAATAATCCCACTCTCACAGAGTGGTTGTAAAAATTAAATAGGAGGCTGATGCGATCTGCCTAAATCAGTGCTGACTGAGGAACAGATGCTACGTGGGGGAGACCCAGGCCCACTGCTGCTGCTGCTGTCATCGTTGCTATTGTTTTTTGGTAAGCCTAAAGTGATCCGTACAACCCAGAAAGACTGCTCCTCAGAACCACTTAGAAACGTGTTAAACATGCGGATCTCGGGCCCCACATCAGATCTACTGAATCAGAAACTCTGCGGGTGCGTGTCTGCAATCTGTGTTTTTAACAAGTCCTCCAGGTGGTTCTGATTCTCACTAAATTTTGAGGTTGTCTTATCTAATGCAAAGTGCTGTGCAGACATCAGTGAAGGAGCGCTTCTAACTCTATTCCAGGTGCAACAGTGAGAAAGTCGGACGAGGTTATCCTGTGAGAGTGAGCAGGCATTTTCCCCTCTACACCGGAGAAAAAAATGGCACCTTTAATTAAATGAAGTGGTAGTCAACTTGTAATTATGCAAAGGTAATTACAGAGTTTGTGAATCGTGTAGGACATTTACTAAAATCCCCTCGTTTAAAATTCTTCCATCCTCTCCCTCTTTGCCGGCATTTTGGTTTAAAATCAATGATGTGTTAGAGGCTGCACAGTGGTTTACTCATGCTACTAATTGTATTAATGTTTTTTAAATTTACATTTCCCTTGATTTCAAAATGGAACCAAGAAAAAGAAAATACTCATGAAAAAATTTGCCTAGGAACTTTAAGAAACCATTCCTTAAGCCATTGCAAACTTGAACTAAGTAAAAGCCAGATAAACCAGAAAGCTACCCTGTGTAGTCCTGGGAGCTGTGGACCTGTCACTTCCTGTCTCTTCCGCTTCCTCTGCCCCCCCCCCCCCCCCCGCCGCCCCCACCTCCCTAGGAGCCTTGGTGAGTGAGACCCAAGAGGGAGCTGCCAACAGACAGTGTGGGTGAGAGTGAGTTTCAAGTCTAGACCTCATAAAACTCATCCTACCGGTGACACACATGATGTCTTTCCTCACCTCACTATTTTTGGGTTTTTTCAGTTAAAAAGAATGATGGTGAATAAGAAAAAAATATGTTCAAAGTTTGTCTCAAAATTGGTATAGTATTACATATGTCTGCCAATACAATCTTGGTGTGGACTTTAAAAAAATGTTTTTGAACTAATGAAGTAAAACCTTAATTAACCAGAATCCTTAATTTAATAGGATTTCCTCCCCATGGGTGGCACTCAACTTTTGGATCACATTGCAATAAGCCAGTGTTGGGAATTTAGTAAAATTGGGTTCTTCGCATTATTTCTGTAGCAGTTTCTATTATTTTGGAAGGAAATCTGGAAGCAAAGTAAAACCTAACTGATGTTGAGATAAGGCTGAGCTGATCAGTTTAGAAATACTTTAGTAATTTTAAGTCAGGGTGGCTTTCCTTAAGGATGTGTGTGGAGCTGACAAGAACATTAAGTGAGAACGCCACGCTGCCTGAGAGTTGAGGTGCTGCCATTTACACCCTCACTTTTCAGTCTGGGCCTGAGAATCCTGCTATTTGGGGTTCCCTTTTCTGAGACAAAGGTAGCAATTACTCAGAAGGTGGCAGAACTCTGCCTCATAAAGCAGAGCCAAAGGCTCTGAACATCACCCCAAGCAAATAAAGCTACAGGGACTCCACGCTTGTCCCCAGCAGAATCAGAAAAGGGAGTGCTCCTTTCCTAGGGAGAACAGGCAGGCAGGCGCCCTGGGAGCTGTTCCCCTCGCTGAGGTGCGCTGCAGGGTGGGCTGCCTGTGCCAGGTAGCTCTGGAGAAGAGAAGCCTGGGAGCTCAAGGTGCTCAGAGGATGACTGCGTGCCCCCGCTCTGCCTACACACACACTGGCTGGAAAGCAAGTTTGAAGGAGAAAGAAGTTATTTCCTCATCACCCCTCTTCCTTGGTTCCCATGGTTGTCAGTGTTACATGATGTTTCTTTGAGCCAACAAGAGGAACTACCAAAATCCTAAAATAATTGAAAGGCGGTCTTGAGGGATCATCAAGTCCTTCCTGCTACTGTCAGCCAGAAGTCTGTCTGCCTGTCCGAAACGTCAGCGATTCAGGCTCTATTAAAGAAGACTCTGTAGCCAGGTCCTGGGTTAGTTTTTTTCCTTAACTTCCATGTATGTTGACTAACATAAATTGTTCACTTTGTGCTTCTCCTAAAATCTGATATTGAGATAGGTGTCGTCTAGGAGAAGCTTTTGATAAATGGTCTAAGCAGGTCGTTCCTTGTCACGTCCTAGTGAATTCAACTAGGTTGCTTAGTCCTCCCCACCACCCTTATAGATTGAAAGGTTATGGAAACAGCAGATCATTTTTTGAATGGTTATAATTTTTTAAATGGCTCTTGCTTGTGTCTTCCAGAGTTAAATTTTTCAACAAAAGTAAGTTTATAAAAATATAAGCCTAGTAGCTGTTTTTTTTTTTTTTTTTTTTGTGATTGGCACCTGGGCTAACAACTGTTGCCAATGTTTTTTTTTTTTTCTGCTTTATCTCCCCAAACCCCACCTGTACACAGTTGTATATCTTAGTTGCACGTCGTTCTAGTTGTGGGATGTGGGACGCCGCCTCAACGTGGCCTGACGAGCAGTGCCATGTCTGTGCCCAGGATCCGAACCCTGGGCTGCTGCAGCGGAGATCGTGAACTTAACCACTCGGCCATGGAGCCAGCCCAATAGTAGCTGCTTTTAATTAAAAAATATTTAATGATTAGCTTCTGTGCGAAGTACCGTGCTTTAGCACCAGGGGAGAGATGAATACGAGAGGTTCTGTTAGGATGGAGCTCACGCTCTGGAGGAGAGGGGAGAAGAGGGGGACCAGTCAGTCTGTTCAGTCAGCCTGTGCTTGCTGGGTTTGCGGAGCCTTTCGAGTGGGTGACACTGGCATCACTGAAGAGATATGCTGGTGGCTGAAAATTGGGGATGGGCCTGTGTGGTTGAAAGAGGCAGAAGAAATTTATCTGATTAGAATGGAAACATCAAAGTCCAGGATATGCCTGAGGAGTAGTCTGGTGTGGCTGGAATATAAAGGCGGTTTGTGGGAGAATATACTTTGCAGGTAAGCTGGTCCTGGAAAAATTGGGTATCTTTCACTAAAAGGGGATTCTGGGCTGGGGATTAGAGCAAGAGGCTGCTCTTTACAGGGTACGTTTTGGGAATGGACATGACTGTCAAGTAGAATGGATGTGGCAGGCCTGCAGGGAGAGTGGGGTAATTTCTAGAGTAGATCTGCACCAGATTATGGGGGAGTTTTAATGCCAAAGCAAGGATTTAGAGTTTATTCTGCAGCAGTAAAGAGCCATCAAACGCTTGTTATTTTGAAATATGGGTAGTGACATGAGAACCAGAGCCTTAGATCGGATTTCTTTCCATGAGAAGGCTAAATCAGAGGGCCAAGATGCGAGGGAGGCAGGAGAGAAGCAAGTAGGCTCTGTCAGAGGAAATAAGAGAAGTCACGAGAGAGGAGCGAGGCCGGGAAAGGGGTGCGGGAGAGTCTGCCATGAGGGCTAGCATTTCTAAAGGTACATACAGTCTTGGCGAGACAATTGAATATTTTTCTATTTATTCAAATAACGTTGTAGGTGAGGGGGAGATTCAGTAGATACCCTGGGAGCAAGGCTATGAGGACAAAAGGCTTTTTATAGTTCTCATTTTCATTATTCTTATCTATCACTTGTGGGGGTTGGGAGGGCGCGGCCTGGCCTGTCTTGCTGACCTGAGGCAAGCACCCTTTTGATTTGTAAGCTAGCTGAAACTCCACTCTTTGGTTTCCATCTCTGTGGTTGGTTTCTCAGTGAATGCATTTTAACCCCTTTGGTGCCAGGGCTGATGATTTAGGCTGCCTTTTTATGTGGTTTAAATAGGGCAATCAGATTATAAGACTTCTCAGGAGGTAGAGCTGACATCTGAAATTGGATTTTCCCATCCTTGACATTTGAAATGAGAAATAAAAATTACCTTTTTGGGTTTACATGCCAAGACGTTCCCAGTACAGTAGGCTGAGAATAAAGTAAGTGCTGTTTTGGGTGCCTGGTAATCTTCTAATTATGAAATAAGCCTTTTGATTTTAATCTTCCAAAATGTACAGTACTGATCCAGGAAAACAGCCTTTTTAGAGCACACATCCTGCTGACTCCTTCAGATGAAAAGCTTCCACCTCTACCCTGTATTTTGCAAGCTGAAAGTAAAAATGCCGTTACTCTTGTCTGGGTTCCACCACTGCCTATAAAAGGCTGTTCCATTTGGAGTCTGTCCTGAGCCATGCAGGCCCTGGCCCAGAGTGAACGCTCAGGTTCCCGGAGCCAGGACCCGAGGCTGGAGGGTCAGAGCATGTTGACTGAGGCCTAACCTGGGAGTGGCTTGGTTGAGGGACTCACGCTTTCTTTAAATCATCTCCCTTGTCATCGCTGCTTCATGGCCTCTCCTTGCCTCCCTCACACATGCACATATGCACTGCAAAACTTGGATTCCAATAAATTTTATTGCTTTTGTTCTTTTGTGGCATCTGAAACAGCTTGTACAATGAAGACAGAAACCTGCTTCGAATTAGAGAGAAGGAAAGACGCAACCAGGAAGCTCACCAAGAGAAAGAGGCGTTTCCTGAAAAGATCCCCCTGTTTGGAGAGCCCTACAAGGTACCTGTTATATTCTAGAAAGTCTCATTTATCACCGTGTTCAACTCTGGTGAAACTGAGTTTGAGCAAGGGTTAAACTGGAAAAATAAGACAACTTCTCCCAGAGATTATTTTTGAAAACAAAATATGAAAATCCTCTGAACCTTGTTAGTCAAAGTTAACAAAGTTTGCAGTTTTCTTTTGTAATGTTATTCTCCCGTGTTTAGTAATACAGGCTTCTCAACCAGGGAAGCGAGTGTAAATTGCACATGAAATTCTATGTCACACATTAAATTGAGGTGCTTCATTTTTAATGGTATTATGTAACATGGTTTATTAAATGGTAGTTTTCCTTAGATTTTTTTTTTTCCCAGTATCTAATTCTACTGCCTTCTTTTTCTTTTTTTCAGACAGAAAAGGGCGATGAGCTATCCAGTAGGATACAGAACATGTTAGGAAACTATGAAGAAGTGAAGGAGCTCCTTAGTACCAAGTCCCACCCTCATCGCTTGGATGCTTCTGAAAACAGATTGGGAAAGCCGAGGTATCCTCTCTTTCCTGAGAAGGGGAGCAGCATTCCATCCCACTCCTTCCACACTAGTGTCCACCACCAGCCTGTTAACACTCCTGCCTCTGGACCACTTCCTGTTGGTAACATTAGTCACAATCCAAAGATGGCGCAGCCAAGAATGGAACCAATGCCAAGTCTCCATGTCAAAAGCTATGGCGCACCAGACAGCCAGCACCTGCCCCAAGATCGCCTTGGTCAGGAGGCTTACGGCTCTACTCATCACAAAAAAGGTGACCGCAGAGCTGATGGAGACCACTGTGCTTCGATGGCAGACTTGGCTCCAGAGAGGGAGCTTTCTCCCTTACTCTCCTCTTTGCCTTCTCCAGTACCCCCCTTGTCACCTATACATTCCAGCCAGCAAGCTCTTCCCAGGACGCAAGGAAGCACCAAGGTTCACAGCAGTAACAATAACAATAAAGGCTACTGCCCGGCCAAATCTCCCAAGGACCTGGCTGTCAAGGTCCGTGATAAAGACCCCCCTCCAGACGGTTTAGTGGCAGTTGCCAGCCTTGGGGTAGCCCCTCCCCAGCCACCTTCTCAGACCTTTCCCCCACCCCCGCTCCCCTCGAAAAGCATTGCAATGCAGCAGAAGCCCACAGCTTATGTCCGGCCCATGGATGGTCAAGATCAGGCTCCTAGTGAGTCTCCTGAACTGAAGCCATTGCCGGAGGACTACCGGCAACAGACCTTTGAAAAAACAGACTTAAAAGTGCCTGCCAAAGCCAAGCTCACCAAGCTGAAAATGCCTTCTCAGTCAGTTGAGGTGAGTGGAATTTCATATCTAGGGCAACTCCAGTGTGAGAAAGGATTTGAGACAGAAGTTTCTGGAGAGTGGGTGGGGAGCGGTGTCAGTGCCTTTTGGATAAGGAGATTCCTTTTGACTTTAGGATTTTGTTGACCCACAGAAAACTCAGGTCTGAGATGGATTACTGATGACAGATACTGAAATGTGATTTGCAGGAAGGTTTTTAAAACGCTCTTTTTATTGAGCCATAATTTACATACAGTGAAATGTAGAGAGATCGTTAAGATTACAGTTTGCTGTGTTTTCAAAAATGTGTATGCCTGTATAACCCACAACCCAATCACATGTTCTCAGCCACACTGTAGTGCATCCCACATAAAATAAAGGAAGATTGGCATGGATGTTAGCGCAGCGACAATCTTCCACAAGTAAAAAGAGGAAGATTGGCAACAGATGTCAGCTCAGGGCCAATCTTCCTCACCAAAAAAAAATTAATAAATAAAAAATACAGTGCTTTGGTTACTTGAAAAAGCCATAGGTGAATAACATTCTATATTATGTTTTTGACTCACTCTCAAGGGAGATGTCACCATATCCTCACTCTTCTTTTTTATTTATTTAATTTATTTTTATTTAAAAAAATTTTAAATTATTTTTTTCTTCTCCCCAAAGTCCCCCAGTACATAATTGTATATTCTAGTTGTGAGTGCCTCTGGTTGTGCTATGTGGGACGCTGCCTCAGCATGGCCTGATGAGTGGTGCCATGTCTGTGCCCAGGATCTGAACCTGTGAGACCCTGGGCAGCTGAAGTGGAGTGCATGAACCCAACCACTCGGCCAGTGGGCCAGCCCCATGTTGTTTTTTATATTTATATTTTTATTTATTTATTTACTTTTGAGGAAGATTAGCCCTGAGCTAACACCTGTTGCCAATCCTCCTCTTTTTGGTGAGGAAGACTGGCCCTGAGCTAACATCCATGCCCATCATCCTCTACTTCATATGTGGGACACCTGGCACAGCATGGCTTGAGAAGTGGTGTGTAGGTCTGCATCCAGGATCTGAACTGGTGAACCCTGGGCCACCAGAGCAGAACATGTGAACTTAACCACTGTGCCACTAGGGTGGCCCCCCCAACTCTTCTTTTTTAGGTAGTAAATAAAAAAGAACAAAACTTTAGTTTCAAAGTTTTTTTCAATTTACAGGAAACAAACCTTTAAAAATTAATACTTTGCCTTCAACTTTTTGACCTCTTGTTTTCACTTTTTTCTTTTTCTTTTTTTTTTGGTGAGGAAGATTGGCCCTGAGCTAACACCTGTTGCCAGTCTTCCTCTTCTTTTTTTCCTCTCTTCGTTCTTTTCCTTTTTTTTTTCTCCCCAAAGCCCCAGTACATAGTTGTATATCCTGGTTGTAGGTCATTCCGGTTCCTCTTTGTGGGACGCCACCACAGCATGGCTTGATGAGTGGTGCTGGGTCTGTGCCCAGGATCCTAACCTGTGAACTCCAGCCGGCCCCTGCTGTATCTTTTTGAACAAAGGAAAAATTCCTTTTTCTGCTCCTTTGATAAATGGCAGCATTGTATTGAATGAGGAGAATCAGAGCACATATCCTGTCACTGAAATTCTAAATTAGCACCAGTTACTCCAAAATTCAGAGTAGTGGTGCAAAGTGAAATGTTTGAGATGCATTTTTAAAGCTTATCTGTTAAGGTAAAGTGTGTGGTTTAGTTACATCTATCATATAAATGTTCTAATCTGCGTATCCATTGCTCAAAGACTGGTGTGCACCCAGATATCAGTCTTATGTGGTGCTAGAAGGTAGAATTCCTTAAGATTTAAAAAAAAAAAAAAAAAGGACTCCAGGATCCTTTGCTGGAAACAGACTGAGGATCCCTTATCTTAAAGGAGGAAGATCTGTTCCTTTGTGGTGTCAGCTTTTGGTTTAGAAGAGGTTAGGGTTCTGTCCACCGTCAGCTCTTGAGCTTGAGTGTCTCTGAACGTCTGTAGAGTACGACTTGTTTGGAGGCTGAGGAAAAATGAGGAAGCATGAGTAAAGCAAATGGTAGAGATGACCAAGATGGCAGAGCTCTTACCTTCAACCCCAAGTTATGAAGATTCACTGCAATGAGCCATTGATTGAACATTTTGAGCTGTGGTGGGAGGTAGGGGTAGGGAGCAGAATGAAGGCAGAAAAGAATACAGTGAGATCCTCCTCCTCAAAATGGTCAGTCAGCCTGCCTTGTAATTAAGCCAGTAAAGAACTGAAATGGGATCTGCTTTGCTTTACCCATCACATAGGGTCTGCTCTGTTTTCCTAGTTTAAAAAAACGGATAAGGGGAAAATTTAACATTCTTTAAAGAATAAAACTAAGCAACTAAAAATTGCTGTAAAACAATATTCAGACAAATTAGCAAATATTTGCGTTGTCTACCAAATGCCCAACCGTATGCTTAAGAGCAGGGTGGGATGCCAAAGAAGTGTTGGTCCTGCCCCAGAAGAGATGGCAGTGTGGGGTGGAGATCAGCCCCCACGAGTGAAACAGTTAGAGAACGGGGGAGTGCAAAGTGTCCGCTCAGGGCAAGTTGCAAGTGTCAGACTTAGGACAGCAAGTCTGTGTAGATTCAGACCTTTGAGGAGAGAGGATCCTGGCTAACTTTTTGCCTTCTTGGTGAAAAGAAGATAAGCTGAGTGGAGATTTCTTCAAGGTCTTAAAGCTCCTCAGATTTAATGTATCTTTCAAACGGAGCACTGTTACATGGCCCTTGGGAGTGGGAGGATGAAACTGGCGTCAGGGCGACCTGTGTGAGGGGGAGTTAGGATCCGAGAGCTTGGAATGAAGGGGGTAAATCTGGGAAGCAAGGATACTGGTGCTCGCTGGCTAAGTTTTGGATTTGCTTTAGCTCTTTTAACTAAGATCTCACGTTTTACAGACTTACCGTTAATTTTCTGTTCACACATGCAATAAAATGGACATTTAAAAAAAAAAATCTCAATTCTTGGGGCCAGGCTTTTGGCGTACAGGTTAAGTTCGTGTGCTCCACTTCGGCGGCCCAGGGTTCACAGATTTGGATCCCAGGTCTACACACCCCTCATCAAGCCATGCTGTGGCAGGCATCCCACGTACAAAATAGAGGAAGATTGGTACAGATGTTAGCTCAGGGCCAATCTTCCTCACCAAAAAACCCCCTCAAATCTTAATATTCTGGGGAATCTAAGGAAAGTATAGAGATGAGGGACAGAAAAAGCAGAGTTACCCAGAGTAGGTAAACGGAATGTAGAAGCGGAACGTTAGCAATATCCTGGGCTAATTGTGGAGCTGGGGCAGAGGACAGAGAATGAGGGGAAGAAGAGGAGGTTGGCTGTTGGTAGAGCTTCAGGAAAGGGGATGGGGGTAGCTCAGTGGTTTTCCTTTATTTGCTTAATTTGGCCTAAGGCAAGTCAGGAGGTTTTCTGCCTTTCTGAGTGTGAGGGTTTTGTGGTTTGTTTCATTGCTCCCCCTTCCCCACTGCTTCCATGAAACAGTATTTTAAAAAATGAGCCAAAATGGGAAAGGCGTCTTGTCTGTTTGCTCTGCTTTCATCCTCAAGCCACATGAGTGTGGATTCCTTATACTACTTTCTGTCCTCTCACTTCATGGGAAATACTTGGTTTGTATATTTTAGTTGGTTTTCCTAAAAAATGATATTCTTTTCTGGGATGAGTCATTTTCACAGTTAAAGCTTAGTCTTTCCTAAAATTCTAGAGGAAAAAAATTATCAGAAGTTCAATATTCTGACAAAACAGAGGCCTGAACCACAAAAATCTGCACTCGGTTTTCTCTGGGCGTGTCAGTTTTAGTTTTGTGTCAACTAGGAGATGTATAGTAGCTTGAAATGACCCACTCAGGCCACAGCCAGGACTCGGCAATCTCGTGTGCACGCCTTCCAGCTGTAGAGTGGTCCAGAGATGGGCCTGCCCAAATGGAAGGTTGAGAGTCCTTTAGATCCCTCTCTTCTGCCTAAAGGTAAGGAATGAAAGTGAGAAACCGTGGCCTCTCTGTGTGAGTGTTCATGAACATGGACCCCAGGTGGGGAGTGAGGGTGCTTAGATATGCGATTTATGAAAACAGGCATTTTACTGAAAGAGAGAAATGGAGTAAGCCAAGATGGGTATATCAAACTGTATACTGGATTTAGACAATTAGAATTTTAAAGCTAAATATACAGCTGTCTCATTTTGCAAATAAGGCCTAGAAGGCTGAAGTCACTTCAGTTTGCTGAAATGTATAGTTAATAGCAGAGCCAGAGCTGGAACTTCCAGGTCTGTGATCTGTGTATTTTGGCTTGTTCTTCTGAATGAAGACCATTGGAGGATTTCAAGTAGGGGAGTGATCGATCTATTTCCTTTTTTGAAAAGGATCATTCTGGCTGCTGAGTAGCGGATGGCTTGGAGGGGTAAGGGTAGAAGCAGGGAGACCAGTTCGGGGGTGAGGAATGATGCCAGCCTGGCGCAGGATAGTAGCAGTGGGTGTAGTCAGAATGGACAAATTCTAGATCTGTTTGGCGGGGAACTGATAGGGCCTTGGGATTGATTGGGGGTGGGAGTGGGCCTGAGGGGAGGGGAGGTGAGGCAGCAAGGAAGGCTCATAGGTTTTTCTGCTTGAAAGGTAGGGATGGTGGGATGATACCAGCTCCTAAGACGGAGTTGACCTGGGTGATACAGGTTTGGAGGGAAAACCAACAGCTCTGGATAGATCGCATCTTAAGTTTGAGATGCCATTATATATCCAAGTGGGTACAACAACTTGAACTCATAAATAGCAGACCAGGTCAGAGAAAATGTTAAGACTGGAAATAACAAATTTGGGATGTGTTTGCATATAGTAGGTATTTAAAGCTTTGGGGTGAGTCAGATGTACCTGAGAGGGCCCTGAATCGGGCCCTTCCTGGCTCAGCTTTACCTGTGGCAAGAGGCGGTGGGGGAAAGAAATGAGGACCTGCTGAGCCTTCAGAAGCAAAAACTGAAGATCATCTTGGAAACTTGAAAATCTGTGTATAGATCAGTGGAAAGTACAGGTTTCTGTTTCTTCATCTAGGGTTTGAAGTATACATGCAAATGGTACAATTATCCTAATTTACATCCCAGATAACTCACTGGAAGCAAGCAGAATTTATTATCAATTTCATTTGCTGCTACTACTATCTCCTTATATGGTCCCACTCCATTCTGCTCTGGATAGATCTGGCTTTGAGTCCTGATGGTCTCTGATTTCTGCAGAGCGTTGCTCTTTTCCTTGTGGCCTCTCGTGACACCGTTTAGGAATGTTTTCTGTTACCAAATGCTTCCACCTAAGTTCCAAGACCGAGGTGTCACCTGCAGCTGTGAATTCATTGTTGGACCTCTTTGATTCATGGTAACTCTTAAATTGAGCCTTCCATGTTCAATAAACTACCAGCCTAACAGTGTGAATTAATCCACTGGGGGAAACTGTGTGATAGTTATTCACTTAGCATTCATATATGCAAACAATCTTTCCTACTTCTGTGATTTACCTCTCATTCTCTTAAACCATGAAAAGAGGAGCTTCCCTATTAGGAAATGATCTCACCCTTCAGGCAGCTAGCTTTCAGTGCGTCAGTGGTGTGTCTCCTGCTGATGCAGCACGCAACATACAGTTAAGAATAAGAAGCTCACTCTCTCCCATACACATCATCACTTCGGCAACTAAAAGATATTTTAACTAAAATATCTTGAGCATCTTCTGTGTGCCAGGTCTCATGCTGGGGATAGGGTTTCAATGGTGGGCAAAAATCAGATGATTCTGGTCCTCTTGGACCTTAACTGTCTTGTTGGAAACTGATATTATTCAAATAACCACTCAGATTAATGTGTAAGAACTTCGGCAAGTGCTATAAAGAAATCTATGAACAATTATAGGATCCATAAAGAGCGATTGTGACTTAGAATGAGTAAGCTCGGAGGAGGATTCTCTGAAGAAGTGCCATTTGAGTGAGACCTGAACCGTGAGTAGCAGTGACGAAAATGAGGCGTTGTCTTATTCCGTTCAGGCTGCTCTAACAAAACACCACAGACTGCCTAGCTTATAACCAACGGAAATGTATTTCTCACAGTTCTGGAGGCTGGAAGTCCAAGAGAAGGCACCAGCATGGTCACATTCTTGTGAGAACCCTCTTTCTGGTTCCCAGGTGGCATCTTGCTGTGTCCTCACATCGTGGAAGGGGCTGGGAGTCTCTCTGGAGCTTCTTTAATAAGGCACTGATCCCATTCACGAGGGCTCTACCCTCATGACTTAAGCATCTCCCAAAGGCCCCATCTCTTACTGTCATCACCTTTGGGGGTTAGGATTTCAGCATGAATTTTGGGGGCACGTAATCATTCAGACCGTAGCAGATGTGTTGGGGGTTAAGCAGCATCAATATTCCAGGCAGAGGGAACAGTATGTGCCAATGACTTATGCTACATGATATACAGAGACCATTACAACAAGTCCTCTTGGGTTATGAGCCCAGCACTGTAGAGCAAAGGGAACTTTTGCGTTCATTCTGAATCTTGGCTGCACATGCGAATTCCTTGGGAAAGCTCGTTAAAGATACAAATTGTTAAAAATAAAAATTCCTGGGCCCCACCCTACGAGACTGATTGGGCAGGTGTACAGGTCGGCTCAAGAATCTGTGTCTGTGATTCTCATGAGGTTTGTTCTAGAGCCTGGAGATGAAGACTGTTCCAGAAGAGCTGATAACAGGCCACGGGGAGTGAGGGAAGGAGGACCCCTTCCCAGTGGTTGAGGAGTTTCTCATGTGGGCCTCAGGCAAGAGGATCATTCTGGATTGATGGAGCTTTTTGTCCTAGTAGGACATGAGAAGTAGTAGTCTGAGGAAGAAACCCAGGAGTGGGGCCCCCCAGACTACACTCTGCTCTTTCTCCACTGTGCATCTTTTCCTTTCTTGTGCCCCCAACACTCTCAAGCTTGTGGGGAAAGTAAGATTCTGATACTTTCCAGCTTTCCTTGGTTTTCTAAAAATGTTTTATTACAGTAATTCTTTGATTGACAGTTTAAATTTAGTTTCCATGAGCTGGTGCTCAGTCACCGTGGGCAGACCTATATGACTTAAGTGTTTGTTAGGCAAATGATAGCAAAGCAAGAAGGTTGTCTGTGTACACAATTCCCTGGTGATGTTGGGGGTCTGGAGCAGGGTGCTTCCATTCCGCGAGAAATAGTGAATGGTTGGTAACCTGTATCTGTTTAGAGGCTGGCTGCATTTTAGACCCTAAAATGTCTAAATATGGAAGTTAAAAAGTAGTAGCAAGTGACTGACAGATTTTAGAGCAGAAGCTGCAGACAGCCAGGCTGAGGGCTAGATGGGGCCTGCACACAATTTTGTTTTGCCTGTATTATGTGTTTTCTTTTTCTTTTCCTTTGAGCCAATATTTACAAACTGGAGAATTCTGGTGAAAAAATCACATTTTCAGTTTTACCAACTAGAGCTCGGTAGAAGCTGCCACCTTTAATTTCCTGATTCTGGCAATTTTTTGAGTTTGAAGAAACACTTCAAACTCTGAAGGAAACATTTTAAATAATAAAGGCAAAATATTTTGAAAAGCTCTAAAATTGCTAGAAATGAGTTAGTGCAAAGAATAGAATTGCCTATAACAGCCCAAGAAAGGAAAGCTTACAGTCGAATCTTGAAAATCTTTTTGGATGGGATTAATTGCAGTTGTTTTCTTTGTACGTTTTAGTTTCTATTCCTCTCAAAATGCCAGGAGTACATTTGGTACCAGGATAAGAAATTCCTGTTCCTCTTCGTTGTTTTCACACTTGAGATGTTTGTGGAGAGTTATTGGATCCCCCCTGGGTCCCTCATGCTGTGCCTTTGCCAAGACGTAGACATTGGACTCTTTAGAATCTTTCCAGGCTGTGCGCTCTCCCAGGCTCTCACGTCGCCACCCGAGTCACTTCAGCTCTTCTCTAGATTAATTGTGTTTTATTTTGAGCCAACTGATACTCTTCAGGGACGGAAAACCAGATATTCCAAGGGGAGTCCTGTCGATGACTGAGTTAGCAGTTTTGATTTGGGCTGTTTTGGTGGAGGTGACCAATGCTCATGAGATGTTTAAACAGAATTCCTTTTAAGAGGATCCTGAATCATGTTATCATAGCAAGTTTATTTTTTGGCCTTGTATTTCCCTTCTCTAATTGCCGAGATCTATTTGAAAATCGTTATTTTCCAGGGTTAACTTGGAACGTTCATGTTTTCCAAGAGCTTTATAAGCAGCTATTTTTACATTGATATTGTTCCTTTCTTTAATGTTGAAATCGCTGGGCTCGCCACCCCCACCCGCCCGCCGAGGTTCAGGATCCACACACACCGTTAGTTTTCTCTTGAACTTCGTTTCTTCCCTATTTAAGCTTGGCCTACTTTCTTTCTGCATCTTTTTTTCCTAACCCTGTGGTAATTTGTCAAGCCCATTCTAATCTCCTTAATCCCTCTGGCTGAAGGGTTTTGAGGTTTAATGTTTTAATCTAGGGGCCTCATTATTTAAGTAATTAGAGGTCCTGTTTCTAGCTCTGTCCCTTAGATAAATCACCTCAGGTTTTTTTGTTCCAATTTACAAATAGTTCATATTGCACAAGAGTTTGAAGCTTTGAATTGAACTGCATGAATTAAGAAAGCATTCTCTGTTGTTCACATTTCTTGCAGTCGTTCTTAGAAACTTGGGCATTATGGATTCTCCTATTCCTTTACAGAATTTTATTCTGTAATCAGAGTTTCTTATGTTACTTCCAACATTTTTTTGTGCTTGAGAACATGTTAACATGTGAAAAATTTTTTCCTATTACCAAGTAATCTGGACATTCTTACAAAATGTTAAATCTTTCCTGTCAGAAACAATTTGGTTGTAGAAGGATTCACATTTTTACATTCTGGGTTTCTGCCTTTTCAGTCAACAATATTTGAACATCCACTATATACACCAGGAGCTAATGGCAGAGAAAGTGTGACAAATACAGTGTGATCAGTATAAAAAAAGTGATGTGGAGCTATTATTGTCATATAATGCTCCTACTGTTCTCTTGTTCACTTTATGGTGGGAGCTGTTCTAAATACTCTATGTGTATTAACTCATTAATTCTTACAACTCTGTCATGCAGTGGGCCCTATTATTATTGCTATTTTCTGAGAGACTTAGAGAGGTACAGAGAGATTCATTTGTCCAGGTTTACCCAGACCTTAATCCAGATCAAAGTAGTCTGGTTCGAGTCCACACCCTTAACTAGACACCTACGTTATGTTGCCTTTCAAAAGAGGAAGCTGTACTGGTTTTTTTAGAGTTGACTTTTGAAGTACTTTGGGTATTGATGAGAGGCTTAGGGAGGGAAGAGACATGGAGGCAAGACATGGTGGGAAGTCTAGTAGGAGTTGCTGGATTTATGGTTAAAGGATGTTCAGTAGATGCCGAGGGGAGCAGTGGGGAGATAAGCCTGCATGGCAAAAATGGAGCCAGTTTTTGAAGTTCTCTAGTTGTTTGTTGTGTAATTTATCCAAGAACCAGTCATTAATGAAAAGGAGAAATTATTTTGGCTTCATGGCAGACAGTACATCATGGTGTTACAATTCTGTGAGACCTTGGGCAAGGAATTGACCTGGCTGTGTTGTCAGTTTATTCATCTGTACAGTGGGCTGCTCCATTGAGGTAGTCCATATGAAGTGTTTTGAACAGTGCTTGGACATAATAAGAGCTCAATTGGTGGTGCTAGGAGTGATTAGAGCTAAAATTTGAACTGGGGTTTAAGGAAAAAGGTAGGATTTAGAGGGTTAGCAAAATGAGGAATTAGCAAAGGTGGAGAAGTAGGAAGACTCTGAACATATTCTTACCTTGTTTATTGGAGCATACTTGAGAAATGTAGGTGGGATCAGAACAAAGGGTCCAGGAATTCCCAGTTAAGATGTTGTGGGTGAGTACGGCTCTAAACTTTTGACTTTTAAATGTTAAACAAATGAAAAGCGTAGGGAAAGAAAGCATTAGCTTAGGGGTTACTGAGCTTTTAAAAACTGGTTTGCCGAGAGGGGGACACCACCGCCCTCAGCGGTTCCCACCTCCCACCCCTGCCTGATGGGTGGCCGGCATAGGGGCCGCAGGCTCGCTCCTGAAGAGCAGCTTTCCTGGAGCCTGGCAATCCCTGGTGCAATGTTTCACTTCACAGAAGCTCATGCAGTTGGAAATATTTTACTGCCTTCTCCACCGCCTTTAAGTTTCCAAAGCACTTGTTTGTTTGTTTCTCTCTCGATTGTCACAGCAACCTTGTGCCTTAGGCAGGGCAGTTGGCACGAATCAGAATCACCGTTTCCCATGCGATAGAACTGAATCTCTGAGAAGTTTAATGATTAAAGCTGGTCACTGGCAAGATGGAGGCATGAAACCAAGACCCCTTGGCTCCCAGTTCTGGTACTCTTTCTACCAAAAAACATGGTTTCTGTGGAGTAAATCATTTGTGTAATCATTTATTTAAAGCGTTGAGTTCTCTGTTCTTACGGCCTTGCCTTCCTGTCGGCGCCTGATAAATCATGCAGATGTTGGGCGGTACAGAGGATTCAAAGGAGAGGAGGATTAGAACTCAGACTCAGTTTTGCTTGCAGTGGCCATGTGGCTTGCTCTGAGGCCTTTAGCTTTGCTTCTGCCCTTTAGAGAGGAGGCCCCCACTTCTCTCCACCCGCCATGACTCAGCGAGGTGTTCTTCCTCTTGCTCTTCCACCTGCGCATCCTTTTTAGGGTTTTAATACCCTTATTAATTAATAAATTAATACTTTAAGGTGGTAAACGTTTCTGCCATCATTTGTCTCCTTCCTAACGGTCTGTAGTTACATTCAGGCCTTTCCTAGCTGAAAGGGCAAAACAAACCTTTCCTTGCCCCTGTGTCTTACTCTCCTTCCTTCCTTCTTGTTCCTTTCACAGCCAGATCTCTGGAGACAGAAGTAGGTAAACACTCTGTGCTGCTTCCTCTCCTCCCGTTCACTCTCTGAACCCGTTGCAGGCTGGCTTGTGTCTTCACCGCGCCTCTGTCCCTCCCCCGTGGACTCCTGATGGACGAAGTCCAGGAGCGCTTTGACCCCAGCCTGCTTGACTTCTCTGTGGCTTTGACTCCGTTGGCCACCATCCCCGTGGACACTGCCCTCCTTTCTTGTCTGGTTTTTCTCCTGCCTCTTCGGGTGTCCCTTCATCTCCTTTGAGGCTGCCCTTCCCGCCCCTTCCCCAGGGCTCTTCCCTGACCATCTTCTCTCCTTCTTTCCCTGGTGGTCTCATCTGCACGTACGGTTTCAGCTACTGAAATACTGATAATCACTAAATTGATTTTTCCAGCCTAAAGCTCCAGAAAGTTTTCTGAGTGCTAGATCCTTCTATCCAGCTGCCTACTGGGCTTTTCTTATAGATGTTGCCCCGGCACGTCAAATTCAACCTGTCTACAGCGGATTTCAGTCCGTCCGCCTTCCCCCGTACCTCTTCAACACGCAAAACCTTCTTCTCCTTCCTCCTGGTCACCAGTCTCAATTCCTTTCTGTCCCCTGCTTTATCCATTTGGCAACCCAATCCTATGGATATTACTTTGTAAGTATCTGTTGAAACCTTTTTCTTTGTTCCTCACTGCCCCTTCTTTGGTTCAGATTTTTATCACTTTCTTGAACTATTACTCCTTCTTTCTAACCTGTCTTTCCTGCCTCTCCTTCTCTTCAAACTGTCTGCCACACTCGTCCACCAGAGGGTGATTTTATTATGTGAAAACTGGATCAAGTCATCCTAGTTTACGAATCCTTCGGTAAAAGTCCACGTATCTCCATGCCTTTCTTGACAGGCCTCATCCCTGTCTCTCCAGGTTTGGGTTACGGCTCTCCTGCTGGTGCTTCCTTGTCCCCACTGCAGACTTTCCCCTCTGTGCTCCTGGTGCCAGGACCTCTGTCTCAGCACTTCTCCTTGGTATCATCCTGTGTCTTCCTCCAGCGGATAGACATTTGGAGGGCAGGATCATTTCTCTCACACGCTTGTTTGTCTTTTATATTTACGCACAAGTGAGGACTGGGGCAAAACAGAGACTTTCCTGCACTGTGCTGGAGGAGTTCTTACCCAATTCACTTTGCCGTTGAGTCTGAAAGACAATCTCTTATAAATGTTAGAGCAGATGGGGGAAAAACAATTTGAGGTGGGACTAAATTTCCTATTTAGGACACTTGGGTGGGAAGCAGGCACTAAATTTAACAGTTTTTTAAAGGAATCGTTTGACTTACCATTTTCAGCCTAAGTATTTCCCAGGTCATTTGAGGCATTCTTATGTGTGGATTTGAAAATAAACAGCCTAATCTGATCATTAGGCATTCTTAGTAGTGTTCCAGCCTCATAATTGCTGTGCTTTTCAGTATTGAGTTTAGAGATTAATCAGGTGGTTTTATGTACTAGAAAAGTTGTAAAGTAATGATTTTTGTGTATCTGTGGTGTATGCAAGGGCTTTCCTCCGTATTAAATAAGGCATGAGATTTCCTTTAGTATATTTTGGGTTTTTAAAAAATGTAAGTGGTCCATAGAATAAAATTGCCGTTAATCTTGAAAAAGGATTCTCAGTTTTAAATATTTTTGCCATTGAATGAATCCCGTTTTGGGGAATGAGCCGACCATTTTGGGTCAGGACGTTAACTCTTCTAGTGCTAGGGTATCATTAATTGGTATCCTAGTAACTTAAGAATTATTGACCCTGAAAATGCCCGACTGGCAACCTGCGTTTAATTTTCTAGTATGATTAATTATCTTGCTGTAGAGGGTAACACAGAGATGCCAGGGCCCTTTAGACCCTTATATTCTCTCAAGATTCCAGTGCACTCGTTGCTAAGACCAGGGAAAACACTAGTCTGTTGTTCTGAACCTAATTGAGCCCTTTATTATGTTATGACTCACCTATAGTTCAGAGCTTTATTCCAGGCCAGTCACGTAGGATAACTACCCTGTGGTTTGTTCTGCTCACTTGGTTCGAGTCTCTGGTGATCTGTCAGGCCGCACGTGCCAATCTGCTGGAGCAGGTTTTGGCAGGAGCTTGTGCGGCAAAGAGGAGGCCATCACAGCACAGCAGCAAGGCTGCCTCATACTCTGTCCCCCGAGGCAGACGGCCTTTTCAGAATCTCTTTGGGGGACCTGAAGATGTCCATAATGTATATGGAGCTACGTGGAGCATAAAAAGAGACTCTTCTCTTCACAGTGCGTGTGTGTCCCAGTCTCTTATTTCTCCGTTTGGGAGGGAAGGAAGCATAAAGCTAACATGGGAGAGTGCTCACCCACAGAGGGACAGTGCCTTCTACGGTGTGTTGATTTAGTTGCCAACATCTAAAAATGAGTAGATTTCACATTGAAATCTGGATCTTGGGGTTTTTTTCTTTTCTTAAAAAACTGGAAGCGTTGGCAACATAGGACTTGCATTCCTGCTAAGCAACAACCGGCTGGCCCCTTAGACAGGGCACACACTCCGTGCGGCCCGGGCCTCGCTGGCCTTTGGGGAGATCCAAGGGATGAGAACCCAGACACGCAAAAGACTTATCTTTTCAGAAGGATTTATGATGAAATATGTTTAATGGTAGCTAGTAGAAGTAAAAAGCAATTGATTTTCAAACTTTTAAAAGAAATTTTGTAAAGTTAAGTCCTACTTTGCTCCTTTATCTTTTGCCCTTGTTTCCAAATATGGAGATGTTTTCCTATAAGCTTTTAAATGTGTCATTCAGGCACTTATTCATATTTTAGTTAAAAAAACCCACAGGGGCCGGCCCCATGGCCGAGTGGTTAAGTTCGTGCGCTCCGCTTCGGCAGCCCAGTGTTTTGTTGGTTCAGATCCTGGGCGGGGACATGGCACCGCTCATCAGGCCACGCTGAGGCGGCGTCCCACATGCCACAACTAGAAGGACCCACAACTAAAAATATACAACTATGTACTAGGGGGATTTGGAGAGAAGAAGAAGAAAAACCCAGCTATAATGTTAGCCTACTTAACAACTCTTTTTTTTTTTTTTTTTTTTTTTTTACGTTTTTGCCACTACCCAAAATCGTGGAACGTGGATTCTTAATCTTCTTGTCACCAAGTAGAAATGTGCTCACTTAATTTTCTTATGTGTCTAATGAGGAGAGGGATAGTCATTGATGTTCTTTTCACCTCTAAAATATTATGGTTCTTTTTTAAAAAGAAGTTTGAATTCTTAGCATTTGAACTCAGATTCTGTTTCCTATGCCAAGTCCAGTAGCATATCCTTTAATACCTTTTATTCTAAATTACTTTTCTTGTTTTTGTAGCAAATAATAGGAAGCCGGTTTTTGACACCCATTCAGCAAACAAGAGCTACTTTCCTTCCTTTGATCTTAGCAACATACTTTTTTTTGCGAGGTACCAACAGCCTTTATTGGTTGCAAGGGCAAGTGGAAAAGAGGAAGGGGTGTGTCAGCTCCAGCTCCTGGGTGGCTCCAGAGACTCCACCCCCAAAAGGTGATCTTAGCAATATTGATCCTGTAGTTATATGGACAACTCATGTATTAAGTTTTATAGGGTGCAGGGTTTCTACAGGGTACAAGTTTCTACGCTTGTGCCAGTATACAAGTATACTTAATTAGGACAGGGTATGATTGAAGAACTGGAGCATGACTGTTTGGAGAATTTCCAAACTGTTCTTTCTTGTTGGATGTCATTTTTTCGTCTAGCTGTATCATTGCAGAGAGTTTTGATGTGTTAATAGTTATTTATAACTAGGGATGAATAATTAGTATATAATAGAACACGTAACCCATGGCATGCTAAAAACTCTTTGGGTGTTGGAGGGAAGGAAGATATATTTTGTTTGTTTTTATTTGCTTTTTGGCTAATTAGATGGGACTTTTAAGTGTTATAAGTAGTGGTTAAGAGCATGGATTTTGCATTATGGAAGGTTTGGGTTTGAATCTTGTCTTCACTTCGTATTAGCTGTTAGCCCACAGGCAAATTAGTTAAAAATTACTGCTCTAACCTAAGTTTCTTATCTGTAAAATAGAAATTATAATAGAATCTTCCTCATAAGGTGATTCTCAGATTTAAATCAGAAAACGTACCTGAAACCCTTAGATCAGTGACTGGCATGTAGTAGATGTTTAATAAATAGCTGCTGTATCTATATCATTATTATCATGGTTATTTTAACACTGTCAAAATGTCTGAGTAAATGTAATAGATTCGCCTCTTTGCCTTGGCTTAGAATCTGAAATTTGGGTTTATAGTTTTGAATGTTAAGTCTTTGAAGAAATAGAAATGGGAGTTGATGTTTCTAACGGGTGGCGCTTTGGAATCAGGATACCTGGGTTCATTTTCTTCCACTTTTACATGGCACAGTTCTACCTGAGCCACAGGGCTGTTGGAAAGATGAATGGGATATATTTGCCTAGCATATAGTAGACTGCGAGATGTCCCACCTCTGTTGATGTGCATGAATGTAAAAGCAAACTCTCAGCGTAGGAAAATTATATATTACCCATCTTAAATTTGTCCTTATTGGCTTTACAACTATGTGTAGAGGTCACCGAGATCCTAAGAAGTGTCCTAATGTTTTGGGTTCATTTGAGAGCTCAGTTGTTTTGGTGAAGTAATGAAATTCTGTGTCATAGGTTTAATTTTACTCAAGATTTAAAATATAATGCTTTTTTAAATAAGAGACTTGAGTAAGTATTTTGTGCCACTAATAAAGTGTTGGGTGCCTGCTGTATTTTCAGAATTTCAGAATTGTATTAGTTGCTGTGAGAACTATGTGGGGCTAGTTCCAGCCTGTGAAGAGCTTTCACTTGTACTAGCGCATCAAGACACATATGGAAAAAGAATTATGGTACTGAACCGCAGATCAGATAGTGTTAATTTTGTGGTCTGGGTTACCAGTCCAATAAGGACAGGTGTGAGTAGGCATATTTTCATGTAATTCGTGAAGGCTTCCTGAATCTGATAAAGAGGATGAGCGACGCTTGTTTAAGCTAATCAAGTAGGATGAGTTTATGAGGTAGGGGTTTCACCACAACTTTGCTTACAAAAAAAGTCAACAAAGTGTCCCAAAACATCCATTCAGCTTTTGGGTCAAATAGTATTATTAGTATGTGAACTTCTGAAAGACTATAGGGGCATCAGTCTCTATTTTATGTATCTTAACGTGAGTTAGAAAAAATATATATACCACCACATCAAACCCAGGGTTTCGTAAATATTGTTACTTAGGATGAGGCCAAGTAAAAAAGTGAGCTGATCATGAGTTGATTTAAAGAAAATAGTACAGGTAGTATTACAGTATGATATCATTCTCAAGATAGTGTGCAAATGACTGAAGTTTGGGTAAAGTGGTTTTTAGACTATACTTTGATTCCTGAAGGAAAGAATTTATAAAGTTCGGTTAGAGATGGGGCAGTGTGATAGAAGAAAAAAAAAATTTGAGGCCTGGAGGTGACTTAAAACGTTTCCTTGTCTTTGCCAGTGAAGGACCTCTTCATGCTTGAAGAACTTTCCTCAGTTCAGAGCTAAATTTTCTCCATTATTTTCTTCTCCCCTTCCTCCACACCCTCCGTTCAACTGGTGCTTAATAAATGTTTCTATTACTGGCAGCTGCTACTGCTGCTAATACCATACTGTAGGAATTTTTCTTGAGTGAGGAATATCTTTCAGGAGACTTGTGATAATACTGTTGGAAATTCATTTCTGACTGTGCCAGCAGGTTGTCCTGCAAGTTATTTGGTATGTAGGATTTGAGGAGACTGGGGCTGGACTCTGAACATTTTCAGAGGTGAAAACAGTATGAGGGCCGTAGGTTTTCTTCAGGATGTCAGAATAGGGTAGAGTATCACTACGTGGTGATGAAGATATAGCTGATTTTGCTGAGAAGATTACAGCCTGTGTTTTATTTCCCTTGCTCACAGACCTAATAATTATTTATTGATTGGCACTGTGGGATAGATCATGGCATTCATCCTTAAGAGCAGGTCTCATGCCAGAAGCCTCAGGATGGAGAAATTCTCAATAATGCTCTAGTAGTTGGTTAAGTAAACCCCAGGGTTTGGCTTTCTAGTGGCCCTTCAGTGACCTGTGGAGTCTGTAAGGGGGTGATCATGGAGAAGGGCAGTGCGGACATAACCAGCTCTTGCTTTCCCCTCCTAGCCCTGGAACTTTTCTCAGGGGAAGGTTTCTTGTGCTCTCTCCTTGTCCAATAAATGGCTCTACTGGGGTATCCTGGAGGCAGTCTCAACTGAACCCTCAAGGCTTATCAGCACTCGCCTGGTGGACAGCACCGCAGCCCCTGCCCTGGCTCCCTCCAGCCTCCTAGCCCCCAGGGCCCAGGATCCCAGCCTCTGCAAATTACCATGTTTTCCCCACATTAATTAACTCAGATTTATTAGAAACATATTGCAGACACAAGTGTCCAGTAGGTCATGGCCTCTTCAGAGGTTGAGAGACTTTGGCTGTTTAAGGATAAATCAGAGGGAGGTGCGAACAAGGATTGTACTATGCAGTTATTAAAGGTATAACATTTGTTGTCATTCCTTCCTTCAGCATTCCCTTCCCCCTTCCAGAGGCAGTTTTCATAGACATAAAAGTTGGGATTGGGTGATAGTGTGGAGAAGTGGGAAAAGTTTAGTAGAATGGAATAAAGAGGGAAAAAGACTGAGATTTTTGTGTCATTGTAACATAATATAATAATAAAAATGATGTCCATGTTTTATTGAGAATGTACTGTGTACATACTGTGTACTGTGTTTAAGCTCTTCCCATGCAGTGAGCTTAATAGCTGGTCCCCGGCAGAGCCATGGCTGAAAGCTGTGTGTCTGACTCAGAACCTTGCTCATAAGCACTACCCTGAACCTACCAGAACCACTGCGGGTGACTTGGAGGAATTTGAGATTTTTGAGAATTCCTCAGTTTTCAAAATCTACTCCAGTTTCTCTCATAAACAGCAAAAAAGAGCCTGCCTTCACAAGAATTAGTGTGTGCGTCCGGGCAAATAGTGAGTGGTAAGCTGCGGTGAGAAGTGGTTTCTGGGGTGTTGGAGTCACGTTTGTGGCTAAGCAGGATTACAAATCCATGCATGTTATGGGATTTCAGGGCTCTCGTTAAATCCACGATGTCAAGGACCTTTTGGATGTATTTTTAGTGGCCCTAAGTATCGCCCAGGCTTTTCTGCTTCTATAAACTCCAGGTAGAGACTTGATGAGAGCAGCAGGTCAGCCTGCCCTTCGTAGCTGAAACTCAGTGCCTATAGAATGTCTTTGAAAACATGTGTTTCTAATATGTCAAAATTGGTTTGGCCAAAAAGAAAATCGTAGCCTGATTTGTTTAAAGGAACAAAAATATCTACAGGCCAAAGTTTGAATGCACAGAGCATGGTTCAATTCTTAGTTGACTTTTATGTATTTTCTTACTCTGATTTTTATTTCCTGTCGATGTGCTAGATAAAAAGTAAAATTATATGCAGAACATCATACTACCCATTAAAAGTTTTGTTTTTTGTTAGGTTTTTTTCTTATGTATAAAATTACAGTGTTATGAACTACTTTAATGAGTAATTTCAGTAAAATACTAAGATGACTGTGTTGAGGGATAAATAAAAAGAACTGAGGACACTTAAGACCGTTTGTTTTGAAATTCATAATGTTGGGTTTACTTAAATGAATTTTTTTTCTCTAGACTTTTTGGGTTCCTTTGCCATTGACGTATGTGTCTGTCTGTATGTTTGTTTATGAGGTTGGGCTGTAGTGTGAGCATGAAGATTGGCCTACCTACTCCATGAATAAATTGCCCTTATATCGTATCTTACTAATACGTATTTACACATAATACATGGTGATGGAATTAGTTATGTAGGAAATTGTGAACTAAATGGGATTTTTAGTTCAGACACGTCCTCAGGTATAAGCATGCAGGCACACTACTTATTAGGCGGGGTTTAATAGAAACTCCCACTGGTGTCTTAAATATTTTGCTTATGTACTATCAGCTGCCTTAAATCCTGTAGATTTTTATATCCATCTTGAAAGCTTAAGGAAAGAGTAAGGATTAAACCACTGTGGGGGTCTTCCCATCCCTGGTGTTGCAGGGAGATGGGAAGAGTGGAGGATTGCCCATTTCATAGAGATGTATGTTTTTAAACTCTGAGCATGGTGCTTTGCACAAGTCAAAACTGCCAAAGGGACAGATGTTGCCAATTTCGAATGTACAGGGGGAAGGCAAATATTGCTAAGCAACAGTGTACTTGAGAGAGCATTTTTAGGAGCAGAGCCAGGGGAGTTGTGCCTGGGAGCACTCGCCGCTTCTTATGGCTCAGTACAAGGGAAGAGATTAAAAGTTCTTTCCTGTCAGGGCCGCCATTGCAGCCGCCAGCACGAAAGACAGTGACCTAGTGGCACCGATTAGGGCTGGCAAGGGGATGTATGAAAACAGGAAAGCTTTTTTGCCATGTAGGAAGGCAGTAAGACATGTTCACGGAGGTAAGTGCCCCACAGTGCACAGCAGCCCCACAGTAAGTATGAGTAAGTGCAAGCCTGAAGATAGGTGGGGAAGACGGCAGAGAGTGAGGCCTCCCAAGAAACCCTCCCTCTCTCTTCCCGCCACCTTTTCTCTCCCTCCCTCCTCCCCTTCCTTGCTGTTCTCCCTCCCTCCTCCCCTCCCTCCTTTTCTTCTCTTTTGCCTCCTCTGTTAGAGGCTGACATCAGAGAAGGATCAGAGGACCCTCTGTAGTTCAGTGCTGCTGTGTACATGACCTTATAAACAAGGTAAATAAGCTTTCCAGCCACAGGTATTCGGCCCCTCCCATGTCCCCTCCCTTGGTATACACTTGATAGGTAACAGACAGGTGGTGTGGTGTGGCTTTTTTTTTTCTTTGGCTGCCACTAGAGGCTTGGAATACCTCTTGAGATTTGCATGGTTGTTGGTTTGGATTATGGATTTTCCTTTCTCTCCCTGTCTCTTTCTTTCTAATGAAATAATAGAGTAGGAGTAGAGAGAGTATAATGTTATAGTTTCGTGTGTGTACAAAATCACAGCATATTTCTGACAATGCATTTTAAAGAAATTAAAAAATAAAAATTTTTTAAGTATACCATTCCATACCACTTAGATACTTTGTCCATCTTTCAAGCTCTGGTCTTGAACTTCTAGATCGTTGGCAGTTGCTTTTTTCTTTTGTCTTCCTAAAGTCAGGGTACAAATTGAAGCTATTGGCAGTTTAAAAGCTTGAACGTGTGTGTGGATACACATGTGCATTCTCTCATCCCCTCCAGCCCCTGCCCTCCCCCCCTTCCCTCTCTCTGCATCTCTCTCCCCACTCCTCCTTGGCTTTTGTTGGTTTGTTTTTGTTTTTCAGCAGACAAATGGAATTTCAGTCAAGTTTAAAACATTGTGGAGCTCCTACCCAAGTTTTAACGTTTAAGTAGTGCTGATTTCCACTGGTGTAAGACTGTTTCAAAGTAATCTTACTCCAGTGCAGGCAGGTGTAGTAGATAAATTTTAATGTTCTTATAGCTTTATGATTCTCATTAACTCAGCGTGGTTTGTGGTCACATAGTCTGTATATCTGGGGTATGAATTTATGTGATGAAAGGCTGGTTAGAGAAGATGATAACGTTTCCATTTTTCCCCCTTGGAAGATAGAGTTTGTTTACCTTAAGGTTAAGCAGCAGTCCATCTTCTGTCAACCAGGAGAGAGCTGAGAAATGGGGCAGAAGTAACAAGAAAGGAGAGAGAGCCCTCAGGTTGTTGTGGTGCAAACTCTTCCTTGATTGACTTGAATTTAGTTATATCTTTTGGCTTTTTTTTAGTAGGAACTACGTCATAAAATGAGTCGGGGACATGTTACCCCCAGACTTACGGAGCAATAGAGTTTTCTAGTGACTTACATCCCTCACGGTTAATTTTTTTAAAGAAACTGGTCTGTTTCGTCCCACAGAAAGCTTTTGACACAATTTTATTAAGGAAACAACTTTTTGACATTGAGATGCCTTGTAAGAGTTTTACCTAAAAGAGATAATAAGACAGAAGACACCTGCTCAAGAGCCAATCTAAAACTTTTTAGGTTCATTTAATGCTGCTTGGTAGACAGCATTATTGTGGCCATATAAATAATACTGCTTATTTTTACAGATTGGGCTATCTACCAATTAAAGAACTTCAAGTAGAAAGGATTTTTTTCTTTTTTTTTTTTTGCTTTTTCTCTCCAAATCCCCCCAGTACGTGGTTGTATATTTTAGTTGTTGGTCCTTCTAGTTGTGGCAGGATCTTTTTTTTTTTTTTTATGGCGTGTGCCCCTCCCGCAAACTGGCAGTGTGATACTGACAGTGTCGGGGAAGAAGTGAAGCAGGCTCCAGGAGCACTTCCGCAGCGGGCCGTGCGCCGCGTGTTTGCAGCAGTCAGGAGGGTATGCAGCAGTCAGGAGGGCCGCAGTTGGGTTTATGTAGAGCTGAGGTAGAATTTCCCTCTGCAGGTTTGACCCTCCCATCTTTAAAGGCAATCTCCAAGGGGAGTTGCTTTTGTTGTTACTGTTGGAATGATGGCCTGTTTTTCATGTTCTCTCTTCTCTGGCACCTAGATTCTGTATTCTAGAAAAGTTTAGAAGGAAAGGGAGAACAGGAACGACAGTAAATGTAAGAAGATTGGCAGTTAGGACAAATGTGGTTGCGTTGGAGTCTTGGGCTAAGGGCTCTGGATTAAAATCAAAAGAGTAATTTTAAAACTTCTTGATTGCATGTGTGCGTCAGTGTGAGGGGATGAGAAGAGAGAAGGGCTGAGAGAAATATATTGAGATAGAGGAAGATGTGAGGAGAGTCACTGCTTCATGTTTCCTAAAGGGGCATAAAGCTACTCTTCCCTACTATAAATTCCCTACTATATATTTTAGAATTGTGGGTACATATAATATGAAAGCTTAAAATGCTTTAAATTCAGCAGGTATTAGAGTACACTTATTTTACAAAGATAATTTTCTCCTTGGCACATATTAAATACCTATTTAAAATAAATTCAAGAGTAACTCTTTTATGTGTATTTATCTACCCTGCCCCTTGTGTATGTGACTAAATATTTATTTAAAGCTTTGTTATTAAACATATTTTCACTTTTATCAGTTCAGTAAATCAGTTTATAAGATGAACTTTGCCGGAAGTCCGATGCAATTTGTCTGTACTTTCAGACCAAACTTACAAAGATAATGCAAGAAAAGGAAAAGATTATTGTCTACCTGAGATTCAGTGGAATTAGTAACCTTTGTGTTTTTTTCTCAAAAATGAAGGACTGAATCTGGTGTTTAATAGATTATAGAAAAGCAAAATAGTCTCTTAAATGCAGGTGCTCTTGGATGATAGGATTAAATAAGTGATTTATAACTATTCATAATATTATCATATTAAATGAGTGGTACTTTCCCAGAATAATCTTTGGCCTTTTTTCTAGACCCTGGCAAGTAACTTGGTTGTTTGTTACCCAACATTAAAGCCAAAAAAAGGGCTCGTTCAGCATTACGATGGAAAGGGCAAGGCCATCTTTCTTTGCCTCCTCTCCTGTGTTTGTTGTCGTCTCAGTAATCCCCAGGGTAGTTTGAAGCTCAGATTGTTTCCTCAGAGTATATTTGCCTCTAGCCTACCTGTTAGTAATTTTTTTTTTTTTTTTTTTTTCCTTTTCCTTGAGTTCTGTTTTTCGTTTTTAAAAATCAAGGATTCCTGGAGACAGACAGGCAACCAACACCTAGCCCAGAGGGAACTGTTGAGATTACTGCTGGAATAAACCCAGGATAAAATCTTTATGTCCTCTCAGACAAAGCATGGATTAAATGGTTTATCTTATTTATATGACTTCAGTTTCTTTCAACCTCATCCAGAAACTGATGGAAAGTTTTTTTCCTGCTGCCTCTATAGTCTGAGCTTATGCCCAGCTATGAAAAAAAATGTCCAGGCGCCCTATGAAACATAGAATTAGACATGGATCCTGCACCTTATTTGCCATTTAACTTTGATAGACACATACACTCAAAGAAGGAGCAGTAATACAGGTTTATGTATCTATAAATCCAGACATGGTTGACAAAGTAATTTAGTAGTGTTGTTTTAGACCCAGAACCATCAGTTAATGTGATTTGTGTGAGAGCAACTCGTGTGTGTGTGTGTGTGTGTGTGTGTGTGTGTGTGTTTGTGAGGGAGGGGGGCGAATGGGGATGGAGTAAGCATAGTCACAAAACACTGCACACCGCAGTTTAACAGCTTCCCTGCAGTGATATATTTTAATTGAAAGACTACTCATGATTTGCAAATTAATGTACCCTCTCAAAAACAAAAATTGAATCCTTCTTAAAAAAAACACTCTAAAGGTTGTTTTAGTGAGTAGAATTGGTTGTGGAAGGGGAGACAGATCATATAGTTGGGGATATTTGAAAGAACTTGTCAGTTTATTATCACTGGAATGGAACCAGTGTCTAGACTTGTCCTTTGTGATCCTTTTTTTTAAAGCAGTGCCTTTTTAGCCAGTCTCACTAAATCATTCATGGCTGCTACACCCACAATGGGCTTCATGGGGTCTCATGTGATTTTTCATCAAAGGCACAGTGTTTTAGAATCTCAGACCATTGGGAATTTCTGATTCCTTATTACATGGTGAATGGTAATGGTTCACAGTCAAAAGTTAGAAAGTTGGTGAATATCTGAGATCAGACATATTTACTGTTAAGCAGTGGTAAGTTTTTTACATTTGTTTTTCATCCAGGTACTTTGTGTTTAAGTCAATTTAAATCTATCTCAGGTATACCCCACCTCTCTTAATTTGTACACCAAGAAGCTAGTTGACATATGTCATAAATAATATCTACTGAAGACATTTCTGCATATGATACACCAACATAAATAGTATTTTTTTAAAAAATAGGAACTATTTCATGTGACTGTACAGAAGCCTTGAAAACATTAAAATTTACAGTCATGTGATCTCATGAAATATAGTAGTAATAAAATAAATGAAACCAGCACTTTTATTACTCATTTCATATTCATTTGTATATTTATATCGAGTAAGTGCTTACAATTATATATGTGGAGAACAGCTACTCACTGTTCTTATTTTCATTTATTTAAATTGGATCTTACGAACTAGATCCTAGGTTTTGTAACTAAAAGATGCCTTCTTTTAATAGAGATCAAAACAGAATTTCCAGAATATTTTAAGTAGTTCAATTAATACAAATTATGAGCTTTTATAAGTATTTATATACTTTGGAAAAATAATCTTTATGGCACTAATTAAAGCAAATTACTTCACTGGTGAAGTCAAAATGACTGGAAAAGAAAAATAAACTCTAATTGTTCACATCAATCTTTAAAGCGCTGTGAGTTCGAAATACTTCTTCCTCTAAGATTTTGTAAGTTTTAATAATGATATTTTGGGGTTTTTTTCTTTTCATTTTGAGCCCATTTTTGCTTTAGTTGGTGAAAGACAGACTAGAAGATAATACATTTTGCCTATAAAAGAGCAGTTTACCTAATGGTGAATTTTTAAAATATTAGGGATATTAGCTCTTACTTAATAAGTGAATTGGGGTGCTAGCACGTCTTCCAAGCTTCCAGCATTCTCTTTCAGTGATTATCCTGGAGCACTTCTTGACCTCCTGTCTCAAGGAGACACGTGCCCTTCCCTTACCCACCCAAGCCTGCCTGATGTACCCACTTCCCCACCAATCGTGATCTCATGTTACTGTCACATCTGAAACTTTGCTCTCTGAGCCATTCTTGTGCCCAAACTGCACATAGGCAACTAACTATTCCTTGGGTGAAAAACGTCTAATTGGATTGGCGCTGATGGAATTTAGTTATAAGAAATAGTACTTTTTTTTTTTTTGAATTGAGGATTTCTGTGTCTTAAAAAATATCGTTCTTTGAAGTTGCCTGGAGTTTTACAAATGTGAGAAACACACCTTGCTTCCAATATATAGAAAAACATGGAGAATTCAGTATGAAATACTCCACAATTGGCTGGCTCATGTTTTTTCAGTTTTGTTGGAGACGCCATGAGATGACAAAATCAAATTAATTCATTTCATAAATATTTACTTGCATATCTGTGTTAGTCCAGAATGATGCTAAGGCCCTGGGAGATACAGAGAGGAGTAAACCCCAGTCCTATGCTGGGGGAAGCCAGGCTGGGGAGACAGAGCAGCGGGGGTTACCATTCAGAGTTGAAGGTGAGTGGGGAGCCAAGGGGAAGGAAGACTTTCAGAAAAGGGCAGCCAGGGCTTGCTACCACTCCCTCTTTTCTAGATCTTCCACTATGAGCAGAATTGCTTGGTATTTCCACAATAAATTTTTGTGGGACAGTAAATATAGGTGACCTATAGATTCCTCATTATTTAGAATAATCTTCTCCTTTATCAATCTCTTTCCCTTTCTTGAAAAATTTATTTGGAGAACTATAGAGATTTCTGCGGTTAGCGTAACGTTAATTGTGATAGGTAGCCTTCACGCCTGGCAAACAGTTAGGAGTTAAAAAGAGGCTTCCTGGGAACATGAGAGTAATTCTTTGCTACACAATCTATAGCCCCCCCCCCCCCCCCAATTTGTACTATAAATGTGCCCATAAAGCTGTCCAGGGATTTTAAGAATTCTTATCCTAAAATACTGGGTGTGGAAATAGACGTTTAGATAGTTGCCCAAAGGGGATGATGCTTCTGAAGAAGTAATACTGCCAGCTCCTTTATCCTTTTCCAGCCGAAGTAGGCACACCCAGGCAGTGTTTGCGTGTTGTTGGAGTAGGCTGAGCTCTTTGGGTAATTTATTGTGTATTCACAGAATAAAATTAAGTTTATGTCAAAACCTTGCTCAGGCAGGCCTTTTGGTTCCTTCGCTAAGCTTTCTCTTGGCAAGGCTGGTTATGGCGTCTTAATGATCAATGCTTGAATTTATTTGTGTGGCATTAGCTTTAATGTGTATTGTCTTATTTCTCTCTCAAACAATCCTATCAGGATTTGTATATTTCAGATGCATCTGCTCAGTATTTAAGTGTGACTGATTAAAAAAGAGAGAGAACCCAAAAAATGCACCTTTTTCAAGGACTTTGTAGTCTAGTTTGGGAAATGAGTGAATTAGCCAGCAAGCACTGGGCCGGCACCTGACAGCAAGTCCCAGGCTTCCCCGGGAGCACCTCCCAGGCTCTGAGGGAAGGCTGACTGGAAATTGGTGAACGGTGCGTTGTGCCAAGTCTTAGATGGGGCAAGCCCAGGGCACCAACGACGAAGCTGGGGACAGATTTACACAGGTGTGTGTTTGGGAGAAGGAAGGTTACACAGAGGAAGGCTAGTGGAAAGTAAACACGAATGTGGCAGAAGACATTTGGCTGTACTCTGAGTAAAAATTTTTATCCCTGTTTTTTTTTTAATCTCAATCTAATTTTTGTGTTTTTACTTATGAATAGATAATATATTTTGTGATTCAGAATTTAAAAGGTAAAAAGATACACGGTGAAAATCTTCCCACTCCTCTATGCTGCAGCCACCCAGTTCTCCTTTCTACGAGTAATTGATGTCATAGGTTCTTTGTCATAGCTGCATAGTATTTCTGTGTAAAGGACACGTACCAGTTTTCTTAGCCAGTTACCTCTGGAGGAGCTTTTAGCTTGTTTCCAGTGTCTTTTTGCAAACCAGGCTGAAGTGAGTAACATTGTACGTGTCTTTTTGTGCACGTAGGGGTTAGCTAGAAGGCAGGTTGCTGGGGCACAGTATGGGACATTAGAGTTTGGTGGCAGTTGCCAAATTGTTGTCTTCAGAGGTTGTGCCGCTTTACCCTCCCACTCACCACCGTGTTCACGGGCCTGTTTCCCCACGCCTGTTGCATAGACACAGTGTTATTCTCAGTCTTTCTTTTTTGTTTTGCCAATCTGATATGTGAAAAACAGTTTCCAAGAGTAATCTTAATGTTTTTAAGGAGAAAGCAATGCAAAATAATTTCCTTTTGGCTCCTACTGTGTTTGTTTCCATGTAACTTGTTAATTAAGATGTTGTCTTACAACTCAGACAAGCTACAGTGTTTAGTAAGTCTCTAAAGCTCTAAAAATTGGAAGTTTATTTTCATATTCTGAGTCTGAAAACATACCAGCAAATGTTCATTGGTTGCCCGTGTGGCAGGCAGCGTGCGATTGGTGATTCAGCAAGGTGGGACTGGCTCCTTTCATGGAGCTTACGATCTAGAAGAAGCAGACATGAGACACCATGAGGTGCTTTGACAGGAAAGCACAGACAGCTGTGGGAGCCCACACACAGTTTTGGGAGTGAGGGAATCAGGCAGTGTTTTCCAAAAGATGTTTTTTAATTTGCAACCTGAAGTTGAGGCAGAAGTTATCCTGACACTGGTGAGAGAGGGAAAAATGTGATTTGTCTAGCTAGATGGGGGTAGGTGAGCAACAAGTAGACACAGTCAGGTGCCTCATAGTGATGTGTCAGTCAACGACGGACCTCGTATGCAGCGCTCCCATGAAATTAGTGCCGTATGACCTAGGTGTGTAGGAGGCTATACCATCCAGGTGTGTGTAAGTGCACTCTATGATGTTTGCACAATGACGAATCGCCTAATGATGCATTTCTCAGAATGTATCCCCGTTGCTAAGTGATGTATGATTGTACTACAGACTGAATCATAACCCAAAAGGTGACATACATTTGAAGAAAAACAGTGTGGGCATTTGTTTTAATCTTTTAAAAATTAAACTGATAGAGAACCTGTTGGGCTTTCTTTAAAAGCTGTCACGGTATTAAAAAATGTCTTGATAACATTGGTACCGTGTATTATTTCACGTATCAGTGCCTTTTGATAGTTTGTAAAGTTTCACATTTGACCTTCATACTAACCCTGTGCAGTTAGGTTTGCTAATATTATCCCTTATCACCATGAGGAAATAGTCCCAAAGGAGTTGAATCCTCTCCAGGATTGCAGAACCAGTCCTCAGCAAAGCCAGAAGTAGAATCCAAGATCTTTTGGCTTCCTTTGTCAGCATGCTGCGTCTGTGCTCTCTGCAGTTCCTGGTTAGTGATAACTAAGCCTTTCTGAGAACAGCGTTGTTATAAAAGTGCTGCTCTGTTGAAACTTGAGAGACTTAAAACACAATAACGTAAGAGCCTCCTGGTCTCAGTGGTGAGGTGTATTTCTTCTGTCCGCCTCTTTTTAGCTTATTTGAAACAAACTGTGCCACGCTTAGGAGACATTTACTAACATATTTTATTTTGGTATCGGTGCATTTCCTTATGATTACACAATGTCATTCCAAGAGGAGTGAGAAATCACTTGCTGCCTTTTCTGGTCTGAAGCACCGTCGTAGTAAGAGGCAGTTAAATCTGAATGCCAAAATGCTTCCTTGTACAAACAAAAGGAAAACATTGCTCTTTAAAAAATGGCTTGGGGCATACATAGGACAACTGGGATCATATCCCCCCCTGAAAATGCTGATATGTTTGTTTATGGTTTTTGGAGAGGTGGTATAACAAGAAGCCAGGAGCAGTCACTTGAGAGCCCTGTGTGACCTTGGATGTGTAACTTAATTCTCTAGAATTCAGTCCCATTTTAAAAACTGGGGTAATACTTAGCACAAAGGTTGATGTGGGAATTAAATACAGCATTATACAAAATTCCTTATGAGATTTTTGTTTCAGTTTTGAGTTTCTGTAATAAGGATGTACCTACAGTTGGTGGGGACATTTAGTGCAGTAGCTTTTCCCCTCGCCAAGCTACTGATGGTGCATTTTACAGTAGAAGGTATAAAATGGAGGAAATAATAAAATGTAAAGAGTTTAATGCAGTGTCAAGTACAATATGTATTCAGTAAGTAGCTGCTGTCATTTTTTTTTAATTGAATAGAATTTTGACCCCAGTGGGGAAGGGAAGTCTCTGCTGGGAGGTCTGTCTACATACAGGACACCAGATCTGAGAGGGAGCCACAGGAAGGCAGGAGGGGAGAGCTGGTCTCCTCTGGGAACCCAACAGTGAGACAACGTGAGATTGTGGTTGTGAGTGCTCACGTCCGTGTCTACACCGTTGAAGGAGAGTCGGACGGGGAAGGACCTGCAAACAAGAGCTTCTTGATCCACGCAGCTAGTGTGGATTTTTACTGTTGTTGCTTTTCATCATCGGTTGTTCTTTGAGGAAGTCTCACCCAAGGATCTTCATCCTTAACTGGCTGTGCTTCAGAGAGGCTGACTGTTTACACTTTGGCCACAGTGTTGGGGAGAGCCTGACTTCTCGGAGCAGGAGTGGCCGGACTCAGCTGGATTCCCTGTGAGGACAGTGGATTTTAAGGAAGGGATTAGGCCATTGTGGTTTGTTGAACCGCTCCTCCCTTTTTGGAAAGTCTCCTTCCAGTAGCAGACTTGGAGGTGCCGAATTGTACTGTATTAAGCAAGACAGGCTGTCCTTACAGATCTTTCTCTGCAAACACATCGGAAATACCTGTGCCCTACTCTAAGAGTCTGTCATTTGGGTCAGGGGAAGATGGAGCATAAAATGGGCTCATTTTATACAGACTATCTTGTAACCTCTCCTCTTTTAATATAGTTTTAAAACATGTGTTGGTACACACAAAAGTATTTAGGGGTAAAAGGGCATTAACTCTAACTCTAACTCAATCTCAAACAGTTTGGTGTAGATCTGTAGGGGTGGGGAGTGGGAGAGGAAAATATAAAGCAAATGTGGTGGAATGCCAACATTTGAGGAATCTGGGTGAAGGGTTTGTGGGAATTCCTTTTACTATTTTTGCAATTTTTCTGTAAGTATGAAGTGATTTCTAAAGAAAAAGTTGAAAATCTCTTGAACACCTTTCCATGCAGGCATGTATGTTTACATTATTGTTTTAAATCTGTATAACATACTGCTGTATGGATGCTCTATAAAGGGCGTTAGTGAGACTCCTGTTGTTGGGCATTTGGTCACTTCTAGTTATTTGTCATCATAGACAGTGCTGCTTGGAGATTTTTAAATGTGGTACATCCTCACGTATTTGGAATGGAATCCCCACAATCCCCTTTGAAATACTTCCATGTCCAGAATGGACCTGATAGGAAAATGCACAGTAGATTAACCAATTCATGCTTGAACCTAAGACCTTATTTAGAATTTTAAATGGGTTAAATGGTGACTGTTTAGCGATATTTATCTTACCATGATACTAATAAGTAATAAGCTATAGAAAAATCTCTAGTCCTGGTTCATCTCATGTAATCAACCTTTAGAAAAAAATGAATCTTCTAGTGACATGAAACATCTTGGCTAAGTGTTGAGTGATTATGAAGATCAGAAAGTCTTTTAGTGTCCTGAAGCTGTAGCTTTCTGACTTCATTTTGTTGGAAGCAGTGGGCAGATCTTTTTTTGCCCACATTCCAGTGTGCTTCACTGTTTCCTTGATTGCCAGATAGTTTAATTGGATTCCCGGTCTCATTCCAGCAACAGACAGGAGGAGGGCACTATCTGACCAGAGTCAGTAGTCATGTGCCCTGTTCTGTTGATTCACTTTCAACTTCTAGTTGTTATTTTTCCTAATGATGATGTGAAAAATCGAAACACATGTAATATATCACATTTTACTGTCAGGTCAAAACAGCATTTGTTTCTGTTTCTGACATTCGTGCGAAAATGCTTGGTTACTAACATTTGGTCCAGTTTTTAGGCATCCCTTAATGGTTCTGAAAAACAGGAAGCAGGTAAGCAGGTGTAGATGTTGACAGCCCTACTGCCTAAAGACAGGTCCAAGAGGACCAGCAGGTAAACTACTTCCTAACTTCCAGACCCTACCTCAAATATGACCAAGTGCAAACATTTCAGTAAAATCATTTCCATGAAATTTATGTGTTTTAAAACTAGACCCAGGCAGTTCAAATTGCATTTGAATTTTGACATGTCCCTTAGATTCATTTCCAGGACAGTGTGAATCTTGTATGCTCTTTTCTTCCCTTTTCCTTCCCTACAGTAAACTGGAATGAGGGGAATGGTGGATTAATAAACCCCAGATCAGGAATTGGCAACCAATGCCATATCAGATTACACTCAAATTAGACATGTGAGTGGGGCAAAGAACCGTTTTCCGTCTGCTCTCTAGCTGTGAGGCAGCTATTGGACCAAACTGACTGGGGAGACCAGCGCTTTGTGCACAGCAGTGGCATTAACGGGAGGGTGTGTGGTATAGAACTCATCCAGGGTGTTTGGCTCATGAATTGACACAGAGGAGAAGTTGCTATTCCATTGAAAACCGTGAAGTCGTGAGATTTGTTTCATCTCTTTAGTACTTTAGGAAAAGTACTTATTTTTAGGTTTAACTTTTCCATTTTTTTTGCACTTAAAAATATAAAGACTATGAAAATAACATTTCCTAGACACACTCTGTGGTGGGAATACCAGCAGCTGTCATTTGTTTAGCTGGGGATAAGGAAGAGGTATAAATAGTGGCTCTTTCCTCCAAGACACTAGGTAATCTCCTCTCTCCTTAGTCTCTTTCTCTGGGGAAATATTTGGGTGTGTGTATATATGTGCACGTATAAGATGAAAAGGCTGACTTGAAGTAGGGCTAGAGACATTTAACTTTAAAATAAATTTTCGATGGGTTAGAATATTACAAAAAAATCTTTCCTTGATTGGATGTCGGCCTCTTTACTGTGGGTCCCTAAGGTGTTCAGATGATTGCCATCTTTGGGTTCATTTAACTCAGCTCACTGGACAGATGTTGCTATGAAGCAGAAAACAGTGGCACTGGTTTTTTCTCTTTCTGCCTCTACTTTGTTATATGTCTTGTTCCCCTAGATTTCAAATGTACTAATATTCTTTAATATACACATTTTCCATTGGAAACTTTTGACCTGAGGGTCATTATTAGTCTGCCATTGTCTCCAGCGGAACCCTTTCCTTCACGATTAAGTTGATTAATCTCTTTGGTCTTATTTCATCCAGAATGTGAAATTCCTAATACTTAGATAGTGAAACGTGGGCCCTGAGGTGATTCAGCTTGCGAGAGTGTCACTGTATTAATACCAGTTTCTGCTAGTACCATCGTTCTAGTTGTTGATTTATGTGCTCACCCTTTCTTTCTTGCTTTTCACCTTCAGCAGACCTACTCCAATGAAGCCCATTGTGTTGAAGAGATTCTGAAGGTGAGTTCTTTGTTACCATTTCTCACTTGAAGAAATATTTAAGTAGACAGGCCTATATCCATTCTCTGTGACTTTAATGAGCAGATGCCATTCCAAATCCCTTTAAACAGTTTCCCCCTCACACTTCCAAAAGCAAAATGAACCGGAAGAGTAACAAGGGGAGTCTTAGGATATTATTGAACTCTCTCACAGATTTTATTAATTAAAATGAAGTCTACAAACTGTGAGCGTTTGGACCAGAGTTTTAAGACATTTCTGTCAAGTTTTTCTGATCGTCCATAGAGACTCAGGAGAGTTGCTCACCTCCCAGAGAGGAAGCGTCCTGTGTTGGTGTGGTGCAGGAGGCCCCAGGGCTTAGACAGTGCTTGGTTTGCCTCTCGGTGTTCTGTACGTAACTCCCCGTGTGTGTAGCCTCATCTGCAATGAGACTGTGAAGTTTTAGAGGGATAAACAGAAAAACAGTAGAAAGTTCTTTAGTTCTTTAGTCCCTACCTTAAAGGGTTATTTCTTGTTTGAAATCATGCCATGAACATTTGTGCTCCTACAGATACATCATTGAATCCATTATTCATTTGTTCAGTTTCTCTTGCACAAGGATGACAAATTCCTTCTACAATTCAGTTCCAAGAAAAAAAAAATTCTCATGAATCTAGCATGCTTTCTTTTTATCAGAGAAGAGTTATGTAAACTGTTATGTTTCCCATTTTGGCTTTAATTTCCAGGAAATCTAGAGCTAAATTTAATGCTCAAATACAGTAATTGTGATAACTGAGAGTTCTGTTTCTTTCTCATTCCTCCTCTATGAGTTTTAATTATCTTCCACATCAGTTTTAATGATATTCTTGCTTCATCTTTTACTATATTTCTGGGGTTGTTTTTTTGAAGTAGAGATATATGTGACACATGTACCTCCTAATTTGTAACTCCACTGCTCACTTTTTTTCCTCAAAATAATTGCTTACCCAATTTTTTCCTTTAATTTTTTATGGTAAAGTATTAAGTAAGGTGGTGCTGAGGCCAGTAATTAAGTGTATTAGTTACCTTCTGACTTGTGAAATTTTTGACAAAAGTAGTTTCTAACCAGATGTTTGGAAAACAATTCCATTATTTTTGTCTTACAATCTTTTCTCCTCTACTTTTGTGGTTAGGATTTTCTGAGAAAGAAATACCTCTAAGGAAACGTACTTTGTACTGCTAAAAATTGAGAAATTTTTGTCACCCAGCAAGTAAGATTCATAATAAACAAGATATCTTGATCAGGCTTTTGTTTCATCTTCTCCCTCTGGTATTTCTGAAATTCTTTGGTGTGATGAGTCATAAAAATAACAAATGACTTAGTTATAAAATGTGCCCTTAGCGTTTTCTCTGAAATTGTGTGTGATTTGTTCTATAGTTACTTCAAAAGTAAATGCTACAATATAGATTAGTTGTCTTCCGCGTGTGTTGGATGCTTCTCTTAGGTTTTGATGTGAGTTAAATATACACCTGTGGCATCATTTATCAGGGTTATGGTATTAGCATCAGACAAGCATTTTTAACTTGATAAACTCACCTGTCCTCCCCTCTCTCACCCAGCATCGCTTTGGTGAGTTCTTGCTTACCTGGAAATGCTTGAAAATAAATGGTTAATGTAAGCAACAGGTGAGTATTTTCATTTGGAAATCATAAACAGGGAAAGTAAATAGAAGGACGTCCTGGCCTGAAGAGGGCCTGGGCCTTTGCATAGTGGGGACCCAGAGTCTATCCCCTTCTCTTCTGTTTGTGGCCTCAGTTAAGTCGTGTGCTTGCTGGGCCTCAGTTTCCTCATCAGTAAAATGAAGGCCCTCGGCTAGATGATGACCTCTAGGATCCATTCCAGCTCTTACTCTCTGATGCCGATCCAGATGCTTTCCTTTGCGTCATGGTTCTTGTTCTTACCTTGTACCAGCAATTTATGAAGATTGCCAGGAATCCTAACACAAATCTTTCTCATGGGCGTTAGAGGCAGTAAATAGTTCTCTAACGGAGAAAATCAATCACGGAAGATATTGTTTGGTTCTCTGGGGGAAATATGAAGGGTGGAAGTGTTTTAATGAAGGGGAAGTGGTGGCCTATAACTCCTACAGGCTGGTGGGGTAAGAAGATAGCAGACAGACACTGCTAGAAACCAGGAATCGATCACGCACAAGGGTCCAGATAGGACAACATGCCCTGAGTGGGTGTATGGAAGCAGCTCAGGTTTTCTACTTCAGTGGCATGGCCTTGACAGCCCCTTCGGGGAATTAGTGCAGTACTCGTAGACATTACTTGGGTACAACATTCCAATGACACTGGTACATTGAGTGGTAGCACTAGTATTTATCTGTTCATTCATTCATTTACTCAACAATATCTATTAAGCCTCAGATACTTTTCTAGTCACTGGGGATGCAACATGAGTAAGAGTCCTTGCTCTTGTGGAGATTCTAGTAGGGGAGATAAAGATAAAATAAGACGTCAGATATTGATAGTGCTATGAGTCATATAGCAGGCGCGTGAACAGGGAACTGGGAAGAGGACAGAGTGCAAAAGCCTCAAGGCGGGAACAGGTTGGTGTGTTAGAGGAACAGTGGGTACTGGACACTGTATCTAGAGAAAAAAGAGCAAGGTGGAGAGCGGAGTGAAGACAGCAGCTGCAGCACCTAGAGGCCAGGACTGAGGCAGGTGGCGAGTGATGTACTCCCTCACGTGCTAAGTTATTGTTAAGGTAGGGATCGAATTCATGGCCTTGCGATCTGGGCAGCCTCCTCTCCTTATGGCCCTAATCCTCCTAAGGCGTAAGTCCCTCTAGTAAGCTAGGCATTTAGGGAAGTATATAAATTCTTTCAGGCTGCTGGCAAACCACTTAGAGCCTGAAAGACTTTATGCACTTTCCAACGGCCGGTTTAATAGCTGGGACAGCCTTAGGCCTTGAGAGTACAATGGATGTTTTCGGGGAATAATTGGTGACTAAAAGTCAGAGATACCATTGGGATTCTACAGAGATTATTGGAAAACATAAGGGTGATACCCTCAAACACTTTTTCAATTAATTGTTACGTGTTTTCACATTCTAGCATTATAATGGTCCCATTCCTTAAAGTACAGTCAAATAAATAAAACAGCAGGGGCTTCTCTGTGGTGCAGGATTGAAATTCCTTAAAAACTGGACTTTTAATTAAAAGTTGTAGTGCTTTTAATTTATTACCTGCTTTCTATGCACCATGCACCCAAGCACTTTACATCAGTTGCCCTTACAACACTGAGAAAGAAGTGGTCCTTCTCTACCTCTTGCTGAGAACTGAGGCTCAGGGTGTTCAGACAGCTTGTGCTGACGCTGCTAAGGTAGGATTTCAGTCTGGGTCTCTGGCTCCAGAGCTGTTATTACTCTTTCCATTATATTTTAGCACAGAATTCCTCTTTTGTACTGAACAAAGCAGTTGGCTTGTTGGTAGACAAGGGCCTGATTTCATATTGAACAAAAATTACTCAAGACAGCCAGCATCAGTTACTCTGTGACTATGCCAGGTCATTTATGTCTATCCTGGGGCTAGAGCAAGCCAGGGAGTGGCTGTGGGGAAAGGCGAGAAGGTGTGCACCGAGATGGGAGTAGAAATACTTGCTGGAGCTCCATCCCTAGTTGTTGCAAAGATCAGACGGCATTTCTGTGCTAATAGAGATGCTGGTCAGCACTTTGAAAAGAGCAAAGTGTTATAGCACACGGTGTGTTACACAGGTCGGGTCCTACAGCGTGCAGGGGGTCGCCAGCTTGCTGGTAGAGAGTTGCCTGTCGATCTTTAAGACAGTTTTGTAGGCAGGTCTGACACGTGGGAACAGACTTCCTTCTCTTGGTCCAGGAAGACAAAGGGGCCCATACCGTGTGCCCTCAGCTGTCAGCTTCCTCAGGGACCCAGTCTAGTCATTTTGGACCTCAGTTTTCTCATCTGTAAAAGGAAGGGGTTGGAGTTAATGATCCCAATGTGATTTTAGCTCTTTAACAAAGTGTGTGCACGCGCGCACGTTTGCAATTTGACACCTTTCATCTGACACTGTTCTCCGCTAGTTTTGTAGCAAAGCAGAATATAATTCATGCATGTCCTTAGAAAAGAAAGAATTTATGTCAAGATAAATATATTAATTTGTAAGCTTTAGAGAGATCCTACCTTATGAAAATAGTGAATAGAAATTAAATTTCTGTTAATGGAAAAGGAAGGTAATGTTTTAAGGTCCTCTCCTCCAAAGAGTTGTTGTGCACTAATAGTGTGTATCAGGGAACGGTCAAATCCATTAGAACTCTCCCAAGTGGAACAAGTGACTGAATTACTTGTTTGCTTAAGTCAAACAGGAAAGTTCTTCTTCCTTTGAACTTAAATAATTCCAGGAAATGCAGTAAATGAAGCTGAGGGAGAAGGAGAGCGTGGAGTGGAGGCTCAGTTTTCGGAGTTACATAAGCTCTGTAACACCTATTACCGTTTACACGCTTGATAATATTCACTGTTACGACCATTCCTGTTCCACATTCTTGTTTTCTTCTTCGGACTGATTTCTTTTCAGTTTTGTAAGTTGGAGATCTTCAGCTTTTGAACATAGCCCATTAAGTAGGAGTTTTTTAGAAAGTAAATGAAATAACTTCTAAGATTTCACTTTTCATTCCATTCTACATTGTTTAAAAAATTAACTTAAGTAGCAATAAATGTTTATAATTTACTTTTTCTTCCCTTTCCAAATCTCTTTCTAGGAAATGACCCATTCATGGCCGCCTCCTTTGACAGCAATACATACGCCCAGTACAGCCGAGCCTTCCAAATTTCCTTTTCCCACAAAGGTAATTCCTTACAAGTGTAGCAGGCACTGCATCCACACCAGTGAGAAGTCAGAAATATGGCTGGGAGCCAGAATAATCAAGTACTACTTGTTGAAATCTTTGAAGATTAGGTTAAAATTGCAATTAATTTAGCTTCTAAAGTGCATCATAAGGCTTTCAAATGCTTTATTCTCCAAATTATGTAAGAACATCTTGCATAATTTGGAAGTTTTATAGCTTATGAAAGCATTCAGGCCTTTTAATAAATTCTCTCACTTGAGGGTCCTTACTTAGAGCTGGGAAAACAGAGGTACAGGGAAATTAAGTGAGGTAGGTTATCTGATTCCTAGTTCAGAATTTAGATATACACATACATACACATATCTTACACTTCTCATGCCTCCTAAAGTTTCTTAAGGTTTAATGTGATCCTCTACATTAGTGCTGGTTTTAATAACAAGCGAATCAACTACTGACTTGCATGTTTCCATTGAAGTATTTGTGAACAATGTATTAAAAACACTGCCTTTTCTTTTTTTTTTTTTTGTTTATACTTTTGGATAACCTTTAGAATATAAAAATATTGCCTTTGGATCTGTGTTTAGTCTAGCCTGGTGTATGTGTGCACATTGTGTTATAGTTATTTCTTTCCATGATACTGTTTTCAAAAGAGGTTGTATCTACCCAAACCAAAATTTGCCATGTTAGATACTTTACATATTTTCTAATGATAGTCGTTGTTGTTTTTTTAAGATTTTATTTTTCCTTCTTCTCCCTAAAGCCCCCCGGTACGTAGTTGTATATTCTTAGCTGTGGGTCCTTCTGGTTGTGGCACGTGGGACGCTGCCTCAGCGTGACCAGATAAGTGGTGCTAGGTCTCTGCCCAGGATCCGAACGGGTGAAACGCTGGGCCGCCAAAGCAGAGTGTGGGAAATTAACCACTAGGCCATGGTGCCGGCCCCTTGATAGTTGTTTTTTTTTTTAAAGGTGACTCATTATTACTGGTTTTAAAGTAAAAACATTATACTTTGTTAAAAAACAAAACAAAACAAAAAACTTTTCTCAACACCAAAGGAAAAATTAACTCTACGAAAGAACAGAAACCATAAAACATATTTTATGAGAAAATTAGATTTAACAGTGTCCATCAGATTTAGCAGTGATGCAACCTTAGACATGTAAACCTTAGCATTTTAATAACAAGAGATTTTTATGTTTCTTTCTAGGATTCTCAGCACATTAGTTCTGCAACCCAAAACCAAAGTAAGTAAGTATGTGGAACTGATTATTGCACTGGACAACAAAGCATGGTTTTTACTGTTTTCATATAAAAAACATTAATGAAAAATGCCCCAGCAGAGATGAGGGCTTCCTTTGTTGCCTGAAGAAGAAGGGATGACAAACGCAAAGCTGCTCTTCAGGTGGAATTTCAGATTGTGGCAAAGAGTTAGTGAAGACAACTTAGTAAAGTACTTAACAAATGCGACCTAGTGTATTACCTGACACCTCGGAAATATCTTAATTGTGATTCTCAAAGCATTGTAACTCGGGAATCGTATTTAAAAATAGGTTGGGGTATTTTGTGTAGTTCTTGTATTTTTTAACAAAAGTAAGAAATTTTTATAAGGAATAGAGCATACAGCTTCTTCAGTCCTTCTGTATGTATTTGCCATGTAATTCTCTTTTGGTCCCTTTTCATGGATTGTAAATATTTGAGGATTCAGAGGGAAACAGAAGAAGGCTAACTGGATCCAGCTTTTTCTTTTCATCAGTAACTCCTCCGGGGGCCGGCCCGGTGGCGCAGCGGTTAAGTGCGCACGTTCCGCTTTGGTGGCCCGGGCTTTGCTGGTTCATATCCCAGGTGCAGACCTACGCACTGCTTGTCAAGCCATGCTGTGGCAGGCGTCCCACATATAAAGTAGAGGAAGATGGGCACGGATGTTAGCTCAGGGCCAGTCTTCTTCAGCAGAAAGAGGAGGATTGCCAGCAGATGTTAGCTCAGAGCTAATCTTCCTCAAAGAAAATAAATTAATTAAGAAAACCCTTGGCTCAATAAATTCTTGGTGTCCCAACTACATGCAAGTCATTGTAAGCCTTACAAAAATGACTAGGGTATTTGCAATCGTTTAGTTCATCAATACATGGTGAGTGCCAAAGTTATGCAATGTTAGTCTTCACAGGGTAGGAAGACCAAAGTAGGGTGTATGGTGTGCATGTGTGAGCGTGTGTGTGTGTATGATGGCAAAAGGTTGCTCATAGATATTCCCTGGAGGTGACTCTTCCTTCAGATCTCCCCACCTTGTTCTTTTCCCCTCACTTATATTTTTCCCTTGGTTATTCTATTGTTTAAAGTGCAAGGATTTGAAGAGAGTGAAAAATATGAGAAAAGCCAGAAACAGAGTATCCTTCTAGAGCAGGGGAGGGCACACTACAGTCTGAGAGTCAAACCTGTTCTGCAGCTAGTTTTGTAAAGAAGGTTTTATTAGGACACAGCCATGCCCATTCATTTATTATTACACTGCAAGGTATAGTATGCAAAGCCTAGAATATTTACTAACTGACCTTTACAGTAAAAGTTTGCCATCCCCTGCTCTAGAGATACTGAATAATATCTTGCAAAGAACTCGTAACTAAATTTCTCCCAAATGTAGGGAAATAAACCTGGCCATCTTGCCCCACAGTATTGTATAAGTAGCAAGGTAAAATTAACAGAAATTGATGGCTTCTTGGAGAGATTGGGAGATCCTTTTGTTCTCAGCATCTTGGCACCCTATCCAAAGACACATAACAGGTGGAATGACACAAGACTGCAGGTGGATCACCAGCTCAGCTGTGGACAGGGCTGCTGTGTGCCCATTTACTGCCTGCTCACCCCCCACTCCCCCATTTACTCGGGCTGCCAGTCATGCAGATCATATGCCTTCCACTGTGTTACTCATGGTTTGCCTCATTGCTAACTCCTCATTCAGAAAGACTCTTTAATCCTTTAAACTGTTAGATTTCCCTTTAGCAAAATAGAGTCGAAGATGAAGTGGTAAGCACTTTCTTGGCCAAGGATGGGTGGCTGTCTTGACCTGTGGAATAGTGTGGACCAGTTCCTTCGGATGCTGGAAGGTCTCCTCTAGGTCTCGGCTTACCAGATGCTTACCCTGGAGTCTTTCATGCTGCTGCCGCTGTGTCTGTTGGTGTTCTGGGGAACCTTGTGAGAATCTCTGTGAGAATATGGCTTTGTGGGGCCTACTTGGACCCTAGTGGGGTCTAGCTTCATGTTGGATGAAGAGGGAGTGGTGTATGTGCAGTTACAGCTTTCGGAAAAGTAGAGTTTCACATATGTTTCTCAAAGTGTCCCCAGCAAGAGAATTCAAATTTCTTGAAAAGTGATTTTAAGCTTTTGGAGTCTGTAGAGAATGAAGTATAAGGATTTTGCTTGTATGCCCCAGTGTTTATGTCCACATGTGCAAAAGCATGGCTGCCTAAGTTTAACCAGAGCCTTGCGGAGCTCAGGGCCTGTCAGGATGACTGTCTCGGGTCCCTGTGAGGGGCCAGAAGGGTGACCAGTCCCTCTAATGTGTAGTCCTGGCCCCAGCTGACTAGCCCGAAGGGGAAGCAATTTAAAATATCATGTAAGAGGTGCTGCCACCATGAGGATAAAGTGATTAATTACAGATCTTCGAGGGACCCCACATGCCATTCATGGGGAATATCACTCCCCCTGTCTGACAGGCACCCATGTTTCTATTTCACTTCGAGTTCTGCTGTAAGTCCCTGTGACCTCATGCCATGACAGATTCAGCAGCCTCCCAACTGGTTCGTCACCTCCGGGTTATGCCAGGCAGCACCAGCAGGTTAATCTTTCTGAGGAATTGCTGTGTTGTGTCCCTGTTTAGACTTTTGGTGATATTCATTGCCCAAAAAATAAAGTCGTAACTTCCCACCCTGCCATTCAGAGCCCTCTACAGTTTGATTTCCACCTGTCTTCCATGCTGTCTACCACATCTCTGCACCCGAGCCTTACCCTTCCCGAACGTGCTATTTAAACTCCTCCTCCTTCTGTATCTTCGCTCACATTGTCTCTTCTGCATAAAGGCCTTCCCTACCTCCTCTCCCTCCTGCCAGCAGTTATTCTGTTAAAATCTCACCCATCCTTTGTGACGCAATTCATTTTGTTCCTTTTCTAATTTGCTACCTTTAGTCATTACCAACACAGTGACCATTCTCCAGGTTCCTGGGACAGTTAATTTTGTAGGATTGATTTGCATACTTATCTCACACTGCCCAGGGTTGTAGATATTTGCACACCTGTCTCATGTCCCTCGGTCAACTGTAAGCTCATCGAGGACAGGGTCTGATGCCTTGAACATCCTGGTATCTACTAGGCAGTCTATAAACAGCTGTTGAGTAAATGAATGGGGGGGGTGTTGAATAATGGAGGGTCAGGTGCCGCCCAAGGCCAGGGGCTGTAGAAAGGGCGCGCTCACACATCCCAGATAGATGGGCAGTCGAGCCGGGGGTAATAGCAGCCCTGTCCCGGTGCGTCCAGGGGAGCCCCACTGACCGACATCAAGGAAGGGGCACGGGAAGAGTGTCTGTCTGTGAAGGGTTTGTCAGTTCTGAGCAGCCCTCTCTCTAGAGTCACACAAACATTATTTTATAGTGGTGAGCTTATCCAAGTGCCGTGGAACACTCTGGGTGACAGAGTGTAAGTTTACTCAGTGTTTAGATGAAATGGGGGGGCAGCAAAAAAAGGGGAAATTTATAACTAACAGTCTAATGAATATGTCATTGTGCTGCTCTGATCGTTTTTCCCTCCTCCACAGAACAATATGATACATCTTCAAAAACCCACACTAATTCTCAGCAGGGAACGTCGTAAGTAAAACACTTTTGTTTATTAAAAGCTTATGTTATAACATTGTAATTTTCCATGTAAATCTAGTGCTCAGATTTTTCCCCTTGCTTTCAAGTAATGACGTTCATAAAATACTGTTGCACTGTGAAGGGAAGAAATGACCTACATTTATGTTTGGATTAAGTTCTCCTGTTGAGGGTTTCGGCACCATAGGAGAGTTTGCTAAAGGGTTTTCTGAAAAGAAAGGCATTCGAGCCATTATTTACATATTAACTGTGGAAAATAGAAGGTTTTAGCTTTATAAATTTTAGTCTTAAATAACTTTAGTTTTTGGAAACAAATTTTGGGGGATGTGCACAATTTAGGATTTTCTGCCACTTTTTTGGCCTAGTTTTACTTAATAATGAATGAGTCCTATTGCCCAGCTGTTCTTTATTAAGGCCAAGTCAGTCCAGATAGATTTTGGGTTTTTGGAACAGTTTAAACTACATAATAAAGATTTTTAAATCAGCATTTTAACCCAATTTGTCATTTCTTGATGGTATTGAACTAATATTTCCTTTCATACAACTAGAAGTGGTTTTTAAGGGCTGAGTGAGGAGGCCTCTCTCTCCTCCAGTAACTAACTAGGTCCTACCGTGGAGTTGTTAGTCCCGGAGGACTTCGGGACACCAGCTTGCTGCTGTTTTCTGGGCACGATATTCATCCCATGTGTCTGGAATGGGGCATTGCTGTGCACTGACTGTTTTGCAGACCGTGTAACTGAGGCAGAGAGGTTATTTTGTGTCGTCTCCACGACTGACTGTGGGGCTGGGTTCACTCCGCTTCCCACGGCAGCTCCTCCACGCAGTGAGCTTTCATTTCTCTGTGGCAAAATCACAAGAAAAAAGAACAGTGTCATGAGAGGTTTTTAAAAAGATAAGTTTATTATAGTTTGAAAGATGGACTTTTGTGTGTGCATAATAAAAGTCTGTGTCATTTGTGGGACTGGCAGATGGTGAATTTTTGCTTGTTTTTCTTTTCCTTTTTAGAAAAAAGTAAACCTTATGTCAGTGATCCCTTTTTCTTTTCTGCCTTTTTTTTCCTTTTCTCCCTTCTCTCTTTCTAAAAAACTTTGAGTGACTCCGGAATTCTGACAGTCTAGAGTCACTGACTTAGCTTACATTTAAGAAGGAGGAGGTTTGTTAAACCAGTTGATGGCTGATGGAGAATAGAAACGAGAGATCCCAGGACCGCAGCTGGAATGCCTCTGTGGAAGCTCTATAACTTCCGCAGGGTGTTACACCTTGTGCTCTTTGTAATGGGTGGTGATAAAGCCCTTCAGACCGAAAGGGCCCTGGCCGATGTCTTTGGGGGCAGCGAGGGAGGGGGAGTTGAAGAGCTTGCATCCCCCTTCCTAATAACCATAGAGGGAGGAGCTGTCTGAGGAGCAGAGTGGGCGGAGGTGGCTGTGTCCCTGGGCCTGTGGGTAGAGGAAGAAAGGCAACTGGGTCTGATTTAGGCCTGAGAGGTAGGTGTTGATAAGTGCAAAATGAAATGCACCTCCAGGAAAAAGGAATCCCTTTCATGGAGATTGGGTGAAAGCAGTGTCCCAGTTAATTTGTGAAGTGCAGTCATTGTTTCCAGTTTCATGTGGCACATCTCTTAGTGCTTGCGGGTCACTTTGCTCTGGTGTCAACATTAGAGTTCTTTGACATGCAGTTAAACCATGTGAGTGGCATGCGGAGTGCCAGGGAGATAGCTAACACACTTTGAATCTCAGGGAAAAAAATTGTTAGTTACAGGGTCATTTGTAACTTTGGTTTTAAAAATCATTCTAGGTCTTAATGCTTTTTCTCTCAGAGCTACTAGTACTTGGGAATCCTTAGAAAAGTGGAGGAGCAGATATGAAAGGAAAAAAAGACGGGGCCTAAGCACTAGAGAATAAGCTTGTGGAGGGTCTGTGTTAACCCTTACGTCCGTCCAGAGTTGGGGCAGGGGGTGTTAGCCAGATGATGGAAGGATGTAGGTGTGAAAGAAACATGTGCTGAATCCATTACTTGTAATCTCTCTACTTGAAGCTCTAGTTAGTTCTCAAATGACGAATTCTTTCTGCCAAGCTCTGCAGGCAAGCGAATAGCTAGGCTGTCAGTGCTATTTGCCCTTAAGTTTAGGGGAGGGCATGTTGGTTTAAGGGCTCCTGGCTTTGGAATCCTCTTCCTTTCCAAGGCTTAGATCTATTGAGTTCTTAGGGCCAAGTATAAAGTATTTCCTTTTTCTATCCAGTTATGATGTCCTTTATATAATTGTGTACAGTTCCCTTTCCATGCAGCCAGATAGTTCACTGGTATCAGGGCTTTCGTCAGCCACTCAAAAGGGGTAATGTGTTAATGTTTTAGAAACTGAAAAGTAGTTGATAGGTATCATTGTGGCTAACTTTCTCCCCTCCCACTCCCTACCCCCAAATTGCCAAGTTTTTGCTGAAAGATGCCCTCCTTTATTTTTCTTGTTTTTGCCTCAGCAATTGTCAGTACCTATTTAGACTAAGAGTCAGAAATTAGCCATTATAGCACTTTGAAAAGTCGATTGCTTCGTGGAAAGTTTCTTTTGAAGTGAGGGAAATATCTGGACGGGAAGGCTGGGATTGGGATCGTCCCACAAGTGTGACGAGAAGGAATGGTGCACAGTTAATAAAGGCTGGGAAGAGTCCGATATGTTTTTAAATGAGCCTAAGTTTTCATCTTTTACTCCAGACGGTCTTGATTGTTAAATATCTTGTAAAGAAGTAAGGGAGACCCATTCTCTCAGTTTATTGTGGTTTAACATCATCACATCAGGACATGGGTCAGCTGAAACGTCCAAGAATTAAGTCTGAAGAAGTGGCTTACTTGTACCAGTTCACGTAAGTCATATTTAGCCTAAGGAAGTTCACAGTTCTTCAGCTCTCCAGAAAACAAGGAGCAAGCATTTGTGCCGGCAGTCACACATTGGTGGGTCTGCATTAAACCTTCAGCATCACAGACTGTAAACGGAGATCTGATTCTTAATAATAATTCTCAGTACTCAATACCAGGTGTTCCTGGAAAAGGATGCACTTTATTTTCACTCCCAACTTATCTAATCAAGCGACTGAGAATCCAGGTTTATTGGTGTTCATAATTATTTTAGTAGCCTAGATATATTAGGAAGTAGTGTTGTTTTTTTTTTTTCCAGGAGAAAAGATAGAGGTGTAAAATGAAAGAGAATAAGAAGTGAGTTCGTGTTAACCATGCTATGGAGAAATGAGAATTTTTAAGACTGAATATTGAAGAATTTCTCTTAAGTGAAAGCAAACAGGAAGAATCAATCTGTGCAACTTTTTAAAAAAATCTGCTTATTTCAGAATTATAGTCAATAGGGCACATTAAACTATTATTTAGAAAATTTTGAACCTCCCAAATGTGGACTCAGCTCTTTTCCTCGTCTGCAGTGTGCTACGACTAGCTCATGGTAGAATTCTAGTCTCTTGGAGTAGTCAGTTTAGCTCTTAGACTTCTAGCTTTAGTAGACGGCGTTCTAGGATCTCACACAAGATAATATTTGACCTAACATTGTATACAAGTTCATGCTGGAAACTTGGTAATGTTGAGGGGATATTCTGCTGAGACTATAAAATGAAGCGTATTTTAAATAATTATAAAAATACTGCAAAGGCGCTGGAGGATTGTCCTCTTCAAAGTACAGTCATGTGTTGCTTAACAATGGGGATATATTCTGAGAGATGCGTCATTAGGCGATTTTGTCGTTGTGCAAACATCATAGAGTGTACTTACACAAACCTAGATGGTATAGCCTACTACACACCTAGGCTATATGGTACTAATCTTATGGGACCGTCATTGTATATGCGGTCCATTGTTGACCAAAAACGTCGTTATGTGAAACATGACTGTATTCACCCTAGAGCTATACTTTCTCAAATGAAATAGCCATGACTTGAACTACTTTGGGTGTACCCCTTTAGGATAATATATGCTACCACACATGGTCTTAGACTAAAGGTCAAATACAATGGACAAGAAGAATAGATTTATCAAGTGCCTATTTATAATAGGTAAGTGTTAAGTAATGAGTTTATGTTCTACAAAAGAAAAATCACTTTCATCATTCCTTAACATGCTTTTGACCCCAATTATATAATATTCTCTGGGCTTGGCTCCAGGTGACTTGGAGATATTTCCAAAACTTGCCTCCATTCACCCGTTTAGTGCATAATTACTGAACACGTGCTGTGTGCCTGGTGCTGCTTTAGGTACTTGGGGAAGCAGTGGCTAGTAAGACAAAATTCTTGTCTTCCGCTTCTTGTAACTAAATGCAGGTGGCATGTAATAGGAGCTATCTGATGTGATGGTGACAGGCTTGCAGGAGGAGCTTTTTGGGGGGTGGTGATACTTCTGGGAGGGAGGTCAGGAAAGGTCTCCCAGAGGAGGTGACATTTGATCTGGAGGCAGAGAGTGCTTGCCACCTTTAAAGGGGCTTGATTATGCTGCAGGCTCTGAAGGCTGTTGAAAACATCAGGGAGTAATTCTTATTGGAAGTGTCTGCTTTGAAGTAGTTCATTTGCATATGCAATACATGGTTCTAAGGGAACCCTTAAGGGTCCTTTTAAGTCTCACTTTTAATCATGACTGATTAAAATAAGTGACCCTAGACTAATTTAGACATGGATTAAAAGATCAAATAAGAGATGTTTTAATTTGCTAAGAATCTGTTAGCCTTATTAAACCAACAAGATGTGGCCTACTTCTATAAGAATTTACTCACTGGCTCGCTCACTTGCTCTCCCCCCGCCCCCATAGGCTTCCTACCCCTTGAGAAAATATATATTTGAGTTGTCTCCCTCCTCTAGACTATAAGTGTGCAAGAGCAGGGATTTCTCTCTGCTTACTTGTATCCATAGAGTCTAGAGCAGAGCCTGGCATATAAAGTAAGCACTCAGAATAAATGGGGAAGGAAAAAGATTACACATAAGCGTGATTAAATACCTATAAGCAATATTTGATAGACATGATTTTCAGCAATTTTTCTAGATTTTGTTTCTAGTGTCCAATATGTCACTCTTACACTAGTTATATATCTGTCATACGATTTAATCTTATTTCTTAACTTCAAATTTTCCCTCACTTATACTCTTGTGGTTTTTCTCAAGTCTTTATTTGACCTCAAATATCTTCACTTCATCCGTGGAGTTGAAATAGTCTTTTCTGCCTCTGGCAACAATGTTTACCTTATCACCCGGAAGCTCACTTACTACAGTAAATTATGTATTGAGTTACTTTCCCCTCTGCTGTGTTAGTCTGTGGTCTCCTGTAGACGGCCTCTTCGTGAAGTTGAATTCATGCCAACTGCCTCACCATTTGGAGAGTTCCCCTTATGCAGTCGGCCCTCCGCATCCGCGGGTTCCATATCCTGGCATTCAGCCAACCAGGGACTGAAGGGCCTATGATGGTTGCATCTGTACTGAACCTGTACAGACTTTTTCTTTATTCCCTAAACAATACAGTATAGCAATTATTTACATAGTATTTACGTTGTATTGGGTGTCATGAGTAACCTAGAGATGATTTAAAGTATAGGGGAGGACGTGCACAGGTTATATGTGAACACTACACCATTTTATAGAAAGTACTTGAGCATCTGCAGATACTGAGGGACGACTATTTGTTGTGTCACAACTACTTACCGTCTGCTTTTTCATTTTCTCATTTGTTGTATGTGGAGCCCTCTTCAATAATTTGTAGCCTCTCACCATCTCTTACAAAGGTTTTGCAGCCCTTATTTTTGCTCTTTATCAAAAAAGTAGTCAAAGCTGATTTAATTTAAATTTTGAGAATTATTTTTCTGTTTTGGAGCCTGACCTCTTTCTTTTTCCCTGCACTCCATCGCCTCTTCTGCCCCCAAATCAGCGTTAAGTTTGTCAGATTGTGCAGGTTTACACATTCTCACATGCTCATTAGTGGTTTCTTAAAAGTATTCCTTTACTTGCCATTTTAAGCACACCTAATACCAGGGTTGTGACTTATTAATTGCAAATAATTACTGTGAGCTTGCCTCTACTTGCTTTTTCCCAAATAAAACATATGGCCTGATTGTAGGAAACATTAAGTCAAGATATCAGTGTATTTAAATAGTTTTGGGGTTCTGAATTGAGATGTTACAGGATATTGGCAGTGAAAGCTTTGGGCAAGCCCAGTTCAAAGGCATGGAAAAGGAATAAAGGCTTGTCTTGTGTGTCTTCACACGGTGACAATTGGACTCTGAGTCACTGAGGCGTGCCTGCCGGAACGTGTACTCGATCGGCTCTTTAAGCTTTGCAGAACAGCTGCCTCAAGAAAGCATTTCTACAAAGGGGTTTGAGGATTGTTTGTAACCTTGAAGTAAAAAGTTTGCCAACCAATAACGTAAAATGTGGTTAAACCTACATGGTAGTTCAAAGTGTTGCTTTACCTGAGCGTTTGGCTGCTTTTGAACAGTGCCAAGGTAGGCCATATGGTGCCATATGCTTTGAAATAACTCGTTTGCCTTGGCGTTTGGAAATGAAACGAGTTATTTGACCAGTTCACGAAGTATAGAAGGTTTAAAATTCATTTATTTTTATAAGGGAAAAATAGTATGTTCCATTTTATTCCAACAGGATAGTTATTATTTTCTTTTAAATCAAAGTCTGCGTCAGTGGATTCCGGAACATAGATTCCGTCAGTTAGGTTTTGTAACCATTGTGTGGGCAGAGCGAGGGCATCGTATCAGGTGGAATGGCTTTTGTGTCCCAGCTCCAGCACGCACCAGCTTCATGATCTTAGGCAAGTGAGGTGGCCGTGTTGAGCCCACTTCCTCCTCCTTGAAACGTGAGGGGATGATCCGAGGCAGCTTGCAGGGTTGTGAGCAAAGACAGTGCCTGTGAAATTCTGATCTCACAGTGGGCACAGCTCTGTGGTACTGTCACTGACTCAGCAAAAGAGTACTGTTCATTCAGCCAGCTTTTTAGGGTACCTGGCAAGTTCTTGATACAGAAGATAGGAAGGTGAAAATGACTTGATCCTGCCCCAGAACAACTTCCAGTTGACCTTGTCCTTTGGGCCTTATGTTCTCTTGACGTGGATTTTATTGGTGTGAATGAGGCTGGGTCTAAGAGATTGCCTTCTCTTTAGTGGGTGCAGAGGTGCTCACCCAGATGTGCTGTAGTTAACTTTGCCCTTCTTCATCTTCAAGGACCAGTTCTTCCACATACAATACGTAGAGTGTAGCATAGTATGGTGTAGTAATGTGCTTGGCCTCAACTATAATTGTGGGACAAGTAGGGGATTTTAGCAGCTGATTCTTGTACAGTTTTTTCCCTTATCTCTAAAAAGAAAACCTTTACCTGTCATCAGGTTACATTTTTCCCAACTATATAGATTCTTTTTTAATCACAGTGGCATTTGTGATTAATTTTCTATATAAGCAAAACTTAGTTATGGTTTTTAAGTAATTTTTTTCTCTTAAGAGAGCGATAATACATGTTATCAAAAACTTCAGAAGATATCTTTCTTTCCCCCACTAATAGCATGCTGTTTTCTGTTGAGCTACCCATCTCTGCTGATAAAATGAACCATGGTTTCTGGAAGATTCTGTAGTTACTATTGGCTAGATTGGCAAACAGACAATACACTATGTCTGCTGGTTCTTATGTCAAATAAAATATACCCATGAATTTTGATTAAATGAAATAACCATGTATTAGTCCCTAGGACATCCTACATAAGTGATAGATTTTGCTTGACCCTATTGGTGCATCTTTTCTTTTTGAGTGAGTGTTTCTTTGGAAATATCTTTAGTAATCTTCCTTCAGAGGTCACTGTCCCTCAATTCTTTAGGTCCTGAATAAGTTTTGTACTTATAGGCTTATTTTGTTATTGCTACCTAACTCTCTGAAGGGAAAATTTTCAGAATCTGGGACAGCGTTTTTAAGGTCCCTGTTTCTTCCCTAAGAGCAAGTAGAGCTAACAGTTAGAACATACTTTCCGACTTACTTTAGGAGAGGATATTCATGGAAGCTAGGCCTTCAGTAGCTAGGCAAACAACCTACAGGGTAGTTGGTCCTCTGCTTGCAACAGGAAGCCTGGTTGGATTACATGATCATTGATGTTTCAGGAAATGACAGCAGATCAATTTTATACAAAACAAATCCAAAGACTAAGAAACAAAGAGCTCCATTTACTGTGGTTTTGTTGTTGTTGGTTAATATTGAATACGCTTTGCCAGATTTTTTTCTGGTTTTGTTATAGCTAACATTTAGTCCAAAGATAAATCTTTTATCTTTTGCTTGTGTGTACCCCAGCCAAGCCATTTAGCAGTAAACCTGTTGAGTGACTTTTTCTTGTACACCATTATGATTGCTACTTCCAAGTCCTACATCGGAAGGCTGTGCTTTCTAGCCTTGCTAAAATATGAATTCAGCTTCCATTAGGTAAATATTGAGCAAGATCTGCATTTACAAGTAGCTTTCAGTTTTTGTATTTTTTAGAAACTTATCACAGGATGTTTTTAGTACATTTGTTGGTGAAAATAGTTCCTTGGCAGAATTACAACATTGCATGTCCACAGTCATTAGGAAAGAGCTAAGTTTCCTCATTTATTTTCTTTAGGAAATACAGTGATTTTACAAAGGATTCCCAAAATAATCATGTTTGCTTACTTCAATGGCAGGTAGTGAGTTTGCAGTAAAAATTGTTGGTAGATTATTGAAGAGGTATTTTTAGAAATACTGAAGGATTGTAACCTCTAATATAATTTGCTTTTTGGAGCATCAATAATACTCAAGCAGATTTTTTTTCTTTTCTCTTATAACATTTCCTCAAGTAGTCATGCTCATAATTTTGGGGGAAGTGGGAGGGATCAATTACTGATTTAGTCCTTAGATGTTTAGGTATCTCCACGGAAGAAGGTAAAGGGGAGGAGATGGGAAGGGGCTGAGAGTTTAGTAAACATGTACAGATTGGGAAATGTTTGCTTTTAATATTTAGGTTCATCATAAATGAGAATGCCTAGAGATGAATATTAATATATAACTTTGAGGAGGTGAACTGAGTTTTTATTTTCACCAGAATGATAACAGTAAGGTTAAACATTTTCTAGACACAATATCATTTGTATTACTACTCTTTCCACTGATTAGTTGTCAGGCAGACAAAACAATATTTTTGTGTGTGAAAAATAAAGTTCAGTATTAATAATGTCCCTTGGACAAAACTGTAAGATAACTGTTTGCACTAGTTGGTGACAGATGCCTTGATAGCTTCATACATCTCACTATGTATTTAATTCATAAAGAGCACTTTTTAAGAGCCTGGCACTGTTTCAAGCACTTTACAAATATTCATTCACCCAATATTAATTCATTTAATGGTTAATCATTTATTCTAGTTGTTAGAGACTATAGAAGAAAATAATTTGAGTGTATTGTGTATATTTTCTCTCTGTCTGTCTCTCTGTTGTTGTTGGTGGTGTTTTGTTTGTGTGCACCTAAGAACTTTAGTCTCGGGGTGGGTAACAAACCCCTCTCTCATGGTGGTTCTGCTTTTAGTGCTTAGAATGTGTGAAAGATACAGTTTTGAGATGGTAAGGAGGTTGGACTGAACTAGTTTCTGTGCTGTAATGGTAAAACTTACATTTCCAGGAAAATAAAGCATTTGATAAATAAATAAAACTTGTACCTATCTCATCCCTCTGTTGTATCTTTAAGCATATTTTTTATTTATATGCTAAAAGAGGTTATTAGGAATTATTTTAAGTTCTACACCGTCTCTGTCCCTGCCCCTTCCAGCATGCTCGAAGATGACCTTCAGCTCAGCGACAGTGAGGACAGTGACGGCGAACAAGTAAGTTTTGTCCACCTCATAATACCGGGAAGCCTTTTAAATCCGTCTAACGTTTCTGAGCTGCTGATCCTAACCTGTTGTTTGTTCTTTCCTGGTCCTCCTTCCCTTACTGTGAATGCCTAGACCCCAGAGAAGCCTCCTTCCACCTCTGCACCTCCAAGGTACCGTGTGCGGGGTTCTCCCTGTCTGTGCAAAACGTTTGCTCTTTTTTAACGGATGGGAAAAATACAGCCTTATTTAGTGCTTTCCTAGCTTCTTCAAGGAGATGGAGGGTCACAGTTAAAAGGAAGTACCTGTTTTAATATTTTGGGAGCTTCAATCAGCCGTAAAGAGGTTGTTAACTCTACGGAAGAGAACGAGTCCCTGCACCCACCTAAGTCCTCAGGTGGTAGGTTTAAAATCTGTGCATTTAAAAAGAAGCTTAAATCACTTTCAACGGTATTATGTAACCAGTATTTGAAAAAGTTATACTGAAGAGCCCAATGTTTTTATGAAAGTGACAAGTACTATAAAGCTGAATTACTTCTAGAAATTGTTTCCCGTAGTGCCCGTTTCTTAGTTATATGAATTTTCTATTTGTTCCAGCTGCTTTAAAAAATGACCTGCAATACATTTTAGTGTGATGGGAAATGGCACTGATTTTACTTTGTAAACAGCTAACCATATTTGAGAAAGTGTGATGGTTTAATTTTTGGAAATAGGAACTATCTGAGCTACCTTTATAATATTTTCTTCTGGTGCTGAATTTAGTGATTTAATATGCCAGTGCCTGCCCTCCATGAACAAAGAGTTAAATTACACTGTGGCTGTTTTCCTCCCTGGAGGTGTGGTCATCCATTCTGAGACAAGCTCAGCAATAAAATCCTGCCTTTCATAGAGGTGATGTTGTAGTTAATGTGGAGAAAGATCATGTAATTATGTGAGATCTTATGGATTCACAAGCTCTGCTTATTTATTTATATCCCATTTCAGTAATTTCTATTGGCTGATAACAACTCACAAAATATGACAATGCAGCCTAACTTAAAAGTGGAGGAAAAGAAAAAACAAGGTGGGGATAAATTAGAGGCAGGAATAACATTGAAAGTGTATCTCCTTCTGATCATCATTGGCTTAAGCTCTTGGGCTACCAGTGAAAAGGATCATAATCTCGACACAGCATTTTATATGAGGAAATTATATTGTAGTATAGTGTTTTAAAATTACTTGAACTAGTGCTTTTGTTATCTATTTTTGTTATTTTACTTATTCTAATGTAGTGATAATTTTATTAAATTATTTTGAAAATATTTTAGGTAGATTTGGAGAACTTTCAAGATTATAGTCACTGATTTACTGCTTTGGCTAATACTATGTAGGGCAAAGTTTTAAGATGTCCTTTGAAATTCTGTATGGGTCCAGCAGTGTGATCAGGATGTGTTTTCTCACTGACCTGGAGTTATTATCCTTTTCTTAAAACTCACAGTAGCTAATCTCTCCTTCAGCTGATATTTGGGGATGATCCTAAGCCACTTGTAAAGAATGGCCCCTTTTATAATTCTGCCTAAGAAGTGCGAGTGGATTGCCTTTGGGGTCACTTTCCAAAGGGACACCCTTAATATTCAGTAGTCTTTGGCTACCGTACTGTTAGTTCTCATCTAGAGCATAGAGGGTGTTGGCCGTTCTTTTATAAATTAACTTCTTTGGGTTAATGTATAACAAAGGCCAGCAAACTTAAAGGATCAGGAAGTAAATTTACTTTAGACTTAGTGGGCCATATAATCTTTGTTACAACTACTCAACCCTTCTTCTGTTGTAGAAAAGCAGACATAGATGTACATAAAGTAGTGGGTGTGGATGTGTTCCAGTAAAACTTTATTTAGGAAAACAGGCAGCTAGCCCAGGCCGTGGGTCACCAATCCCTGAAATAAAGCACCCAGCAGCTAACTTAAATTTTGTGTAGCTCGCAATGTTCTTCAGAAGCAAAATTGCACAGGCATCTCTTCTGTGTGGTTATCTGCTGAGCTGTTTTAAGAGGGTTTGCTGCTTTTTGAGTTACTGTGGGCTTTTCTCTCAACCAGAGGTTGTGGAACTTTAGTAGTATTAATATTGAGGCCCTTCCTTTCGAGTAGCAGAAAAATGGGCAAAGAGGGAAATGGGTAGAGAGGGAAGAAATCTGCCTTGCGTGGTGACTTCTGATTCCCCGTTTGGTGGCTTTGCAGTGCTCCACAGTCGCTTCCAGCAGCCGCGGCCTCAGCACATTCC